>NW_021703774.1:84773391-84813602 GCF_005190385.1 Monodon monoceros | reverse complement strand
CCATATGTCTTCCCTCTTGCGTCTCTCTCCTTCCCACCCTCCCTATCTCACACCTCTAAGTGTTCACAAAGCACCGAGCTGACCTCCCTGTGCTATGCGGCTGCTTCCCACTAGCTAGCTATTTTACATTTGGTAGTGTATATACGTCCATGCCACTCTCTCACTTCGTCCCAGCTTACCCTTCCCCCTCCTGTGTCCTCAAGTCCATTCTCTACATCTGCTTCCTTATGAGGAAGGAGTTTTTAACCAGCGTTTTGAAGGATGAGTTGAAGAGTTCAAATGAAACAGGCAAGTTGAAGCAAAGGCGGGTTGATGTGGCTGGAGTGGAGGATGCAGTGTGAGGAAGGCTGGGTGGAAGCAGAGCCAGGTCGTGACGCCCTGGGATGCCAGGCTGAGGAGCTAGTTTTGATCCCAAAAGCAAAAGGATGAAACCTGATGGTGCCACTGGCAGGAGTGCCACTCAGCCAGCTGCCCCTTCCCTGCCTCCCTCCTCGCCTCCTCTCCCCGACCAAAGGAGCCCTCTTATTTTTTCTGTCCACGCCTCCTCTGCATCTCCACTGACCCCAACCCAGTTCAGACTGTCACCGTCCTCCAGCCTGTGGCTCGGAACTCATAGTACATCTCCTCCTTCCAGTCCCACCCCCTTGGGGCCATTCATTCTTGGGGGAGATTCCTGACTTTTGAGCTTAGTTTGTTTATGGACTAGAATTTGGTCACCTGCCAGGAGTGAGAACATGGGGCTAGGAGGAGAGGGGAGGGCTGCTGAGTTTGTGGCCTCCGTGGGTGTTTTCTTCCGCTGCCCAAGGCTGCCAGAGCCTTGGGCAGGAGCGACCAGGGCGGGGAATCGGCCCAGGGCTATGGAAGGGCAAAGCCTGGAAAGTCCAGGGACGTTGGCAACAGTGTCAATCAAGTGTAGCCCAGGCTGGAGCAAAAGGAAGGAAAGGAGGAGGGAGAGAGGAGGCGAGGAAAGAAGTAGGTGCTTGCCAAGTGCAGCCCTGGAGCATGGAGGGCTGGGGGGAGGTGAAGGCGTCCCTGACAGTATCCCACCACCAGCTGTGGACATCAGCCAGGCCTTCACGCTCACTCATTTCCAAAATGAGGTGATCACCTTCCTCACGCGCTGAAATGTGCCAGCAGTTACAAAGGGCTTGGCCCAGGAGAGCTAAAAGTTGAACTGAAAACTCCCAAGGCAGCAGCAGTGGCTGACACCGCGGAGGCCCCGTCATGCCCCTTCCTTACTGGCCTTGGAGCCCTGGGCGCCTGCGCCGTGCCTGGCACACAGAGGGCACTGAGCAGGCTCTGCGGGAGGCAGGACTCGGTAGTGGCAAAGACGTGAGCTCTGCTGCCTGCTGACCGTGTGAGCCCAGCCCCATTGTCTCCTCTGGCAGGTGGAGGAAAGGACCGTACCCGCCCCGGAGGTTGGGAGGGGTGGCTAAGGCCATGCCCGTGCTGCGGACCCTGCTGGTGTCCCAGCCTGAGCCCCTCAGTGCTCCCGTTCTTTAAGATGGGTTCTGGTGGATTCATTTCAGCAAAAGGGGCTGGGCCGGGGTGGGGTTAGTTGACTTTGGAATTCAAAGGTCATGAGGGATTTTTAAAGTTCTAGCGTTTTGTCTTGTTTCATAGCTACTAGCTTGAAAGCTATGTCTAGCTTCACAGCTACTTATTTGTCCTGGCATCTCCCTCGGGTTGTCCCATTCTTTTGGATGAGTAGGTTTTAACTGGGACAAGAGAGAATTATTTTTGAGTGGGGGATGGGGGGGAATGGGGAGAGCTGAAGGTGCTGCCAGCACCTGCAAGTCTCTGCCCAAGGGTCTTCTCTGGTCATGGGAGCCTGCTCTGCACGCATTCAGACCACAAGTGCCAAGGAGTTAGTACCCCACTGACCAAAGGCAGGACCAAGAACACATGGATCCAGCCTCTTTGCTTCCCCGGCAGCATGGCAGGTGTATTCCACGAGGCCTCCCAGAGCGCCTGGCGGGACTGAGGGCTCCCAGGTGACCGCAAAGGCAATCTGCTCACTGATGCAGTGGGGGCTGCCCAACCCCCCATCGACTTGCTTTCTCGCCAACCTACTGGCGCATCCTGGGGTCACCTGCCAACTAAATACATGCACGGGAATCCCTGTCTTTGTGTCTGGGAAACCCGATCCAAGAGAGCATGTCAAGTGCTTGATAGAAAAACACTTGATAAATTAGGGCAGAAAGTATCTATTGTGATACGATCTCTCCCCAGGAACAGGTCCGGCAGAAAGGGCACCCAATATATAGTGCTGAATGAGTCAATATGGACATGTTTCCTTCTGCCACCCTGTCCTTTGGGCCCTCCCATTCCCCCTCCTGCTCTCCTTTCTCCTAGCCCTATGTTTTCTTTCCTGACCCTCCTTTTCTCCTCTTCTCTCCTCCGTTCTCTTCTCATGGAGGAAGGATGTTCTGTGTCCCAAATGCCCCTCTGACTTCCCTGACATCCCGCTCTGCAAATGAGCCTTCTGGCAGGCAGCATTGTGACATCACCGTGCATTGGCCAATGGTTGTCTTCCTGGGCCGGGCCCTCCTGGGACCACCGCCCTCCATTGATAAGGAGAAGCCACCTTCTCCTGCAGAGACCCTTAACCCTCAGGGCAGCCCCTGGAGCATGAATCCCTCCTGATTCCGCCGTCAGCCCGATGTTCCTCGCGGTCAAGCTGCTCCTGGGCCGGAGATGTAGCCTGAAGGTGTCTGGGCGAGAGAGCGTGGCCATGCTTGAAGAAGCTGGTGTCTGAGCGGCTGCGGGTGCCCGAGGAGCTGCAGCACCTGCTCTTCCGCGGCCAGCTTCTGGCGGATGACAAGCATCTCTCCGACTACTGCGTTGGGCCCACTGCCTCCATCAGTGTCACTGTGTGGCCCCTGAAGAAGATGGCGCCCGAGGAGGCCCACCAGCCCCAGCGCCGGTGGCACCACCGGGGCCAGGTCCTAGCCAAGCACTTTGGGCCCCGGACACCGAGGCAGTGCTGCACCTGCTGAGGCGGGAGCACAAGGAACGTCTGCGGAGGGCAAGCCTGGGGGAGCTGGAGCGGCTGGTGCGCCACCTCCCGAGCAAGGAGCCGCTCGCGGAGCCCACGGGGGAGAGGGAGCCTGAGGCTCAGAGACCCGGAGACAAGGAGGAAGAGGAGGAGGCCAAGCAGCAAACCGGCCATGCTACTCGTTTGCGCGCTCAAATTCGCCCAGCCTCATCCTGCTGCCTGGCGACTCCCCACTAGTTCCTGCTGATGTACGTGCATCTCCACCCCTTTCTGAAATTTCAAAGTAACTGGAGGGATTTTGGACCCCTCTCTCCTCTCTTGGGCCTGTGGTTTCCCCTCTGAAACACAGAATGATCCCCTCCCCATCACCATCCCCTAGAAGGGGCTCTGATCGCCCCATGGGCAGCCTGAAAGGGGGCGCTCAAAGGCTGCTTCCCCCTTGTAGGCTGGGCACTGCCTCCTGGGCAGCTGTACGCCCAGCAGCAAACCAGGCTGTCAGCACACCTCCGTGGCTCTAAACAGACCCTCTTTCTCCTTGGGGACAGAAAGACAGATAATGTGAGTTCCTTTCTTCCATCCCCAGGCCATGGCGCCCACCCCCAAGGCCTCCTGACAGCCAAGGGTAGAGAAGTGCCAGGTAGCTGTCCCTTGCCCTTTGGGTGAGGCTCTCCCTGCTGTCTGCCTGTTTGTGCTTCCACAGTTTAAGGGGCAGGGGCAGGGACAGCAGAGGTAGGAGTTGGGGGAGAGCACCTACTGTGTGCCAGGCCTGGAGCTCTCAGGGAGACACACACAGACCAGGAAGAGCAGGAAGCTTAGGCAGAAAAGGCGGTTGCATTGTCGCACATTTACCGTGGCCAGTGTGAACGGAGCCGTGCCCCCAACCTCTCCCTGCCCCAAGTCTCATCAATCACCAGGCCTCACTGAGCACCCCGCATTTCCCGCCCACCACTGCCCAGGCTTCCCGGGAGCAAAACTGGTACCAGCCGGGATCCTTGCCCTCACAGAGCGTGCAGCCTAGATGGAGAGAGAGGTCATAAATGTGACAAGTAAAGCAGCAACATAAAACCAGAGTACAGCCTGCGTGACTAAATGCCCAGGCGCCAGCTGCAGCCTTGCAGGGCCCTGGGCTCAGCGTGGAGGGGCCAGTGCCCATAGACCACAGGAAAGCCAGGCCCCCTTCTCTGTTCTCGGTGTGAGAGAATGGCCCTTGCCAAGGGCTGAGGAGCCCCTACACCCCGTGTGTGAGGGGGCAGGGAACTCACTGAGAGCCTGGTCCCCCGAAGTCCCAGAAGTGCTGTGACCGCGGTCGGTCCATCCTGGGGGATGGAGATAGAAGGAAGAGGATGAAGACACAGTCTAGAAAGGAACAAGCAGCGCCCAGGTCCCTGGGAGGCATCCTGTCCTTGGCCTATGGGGCCCCGCATCCTATTAACTGGGGCGCGTTATAATAGTATTTACTCCCCCCCAGGTGTTTGTGAGGGTAAGGCGTGAAGACTCTACAGTGAAGAGCGGGGTGGGGCAGTGGCAGTGGCAGGGAGAGACTCCTGAAACCGTGTCTCTGCCTCCATTGGGGCTGGTCCTGCTCTCAGGTCCCCCGGCCTCCACAGGAGAGACCTCCTGACGGGTCTTCGAGTGTGTTCGTGCTGGGGCTGTGCCATCTACCAAGGGGGACGACCCTATTATTTTTACATTAGGGAAACTAATAGCCCATTTCCCGGGAAATCTGTGAGTGATAAAAATAAGTGGGCCGTTTTATTCCTTTTGCTGAGAGAGAAGCTGGCACAAGGGATGGGGAAGCCTTTGTTGTCTCTGGTTAGCGGGAGTGTCAGGGCTTGCTGGGAGCAGCTACCTCCACTGCTTGTTCTCGACGTTGCAGGGGAGGGTGACTCCAGGCCCAAAATGGGGGGAAGGAGAGTTGTTCCTCCCTTCTGTGCCCGTGATTGCCTCTCACTACTGACTCCACCCTTCCCAGGGGGGCCCTGCGCCTGACCCTCCCCACAAAAGCTGAGCCTGGGAGAGTATGCACCACCACATGGAACTGAGCAAGGACTTGCTTCCGTCTGTTCCCCCTCCCAGGGATATTTTACTCAATGCTGCGTTTCTCACTGCGGGGTGACAGGCTTTGTCCCCTAATGGATGAACTTACAGGTATTGTGGAATATTGGGAGGCTGGGGGCAGAGCGGCCCCTCATACTCCAGCAATGGGTTAGAATCCTACTCTGTGTGGAGAGCCCTAGCTCCTGGACTGCCTGCCCTGGAGATCCTTCCCTGTCCCTGTTTCACCTTATTTCAAAGGCGAATTGAAACCTGTGTCAGCAACCCCCGTGTCCCCTCCTCTGCCCCACCACTTGAAGGATGGTGGCGGGGGGCACTCTTTTTAAACTGCAGCCTTGGGCATGTAGCTCTGCCACTTAGTTCACCACAGTACCTCTCTCCTGCCATGAAAGGACACAAGTTCCCTAAAGGTAACAACCTTGCTCAAGTAGGAGGCATCTCAGGATGGCTACCACATCCAGGTTTCCAGCTTTGCATTCTTATCCACAGAGAAGTCTGGCCTCTCCTCCTAGCTCCTTCCTGCAACTGCAGGCCAGCACCCTTGGTCCCCTGGTCCCTGGCGAAATCGTCTTTCTGAGAGAAGCAGACACAGCACTCTAGTTTGTGTGCTATTTCATAAGTCCTTTATTCTTTGATGAATAAAGATTGACGGCGATCCTACTTTGTGCTAGGGGCTTAGGTTGTGGACAAGAAGCCCTATCTCCCTGAGAAGGCCGTTTAGAGAGAAGTGCACCCCCTGCTGTCCATTGCTGCATAGTGCAGCAGAGGGGTCTTGGGAAGCCCAGCCACAGCCCAGGCTAGAGATTTGGGGATGTGTGGAGAGCTCACTGCATGGTTTTTACTCATAGCCCTGAAGGATGGGGCAGGGAATGGTCTGTCAGGATGAAAATTCTGGTAGATGTTGGAGAAGGAGAGGGCTTACAAGGTCCAGGGGTTCCAGAGACTCTGATGCCTGATGCTGCAGTTAGAAGCAAATCACAGGTCCTGCCCAAGCTCAGAGGGAGGGGATCTCACAAAGGGCCAGACGCCAGTGAAGGATAGGAAGGCGGGTAGTTAAAGGGCCCCTGAGGGACTTTTCCTGACACGCAGGGGTCCACACGTCACACTTGGAGCACTGTCGCTTGGCTCAGCACACCCAGCATCCGACCTGGCTGGGCGCCCCATGACACCCCGAGTCACATGATGCACCGCAGGTGCACACCCACAAACACAGACACCCAACACCTCACACCCATGGGACGGGGTCTATAGTGGCAGAGCCAGGTTTGCAGAAATGAGCTCTAGGTTCTGTGCCACTTGCAGTGTCTGGGTCCACACCTGGCCTTTTGGGGTCCAGGCTGCTGGAGCCCAGGCAGTCCAGCCAGAAGATCCCTCACAGCAAATGTAAGGACAGAAAGGGGAGACTTTGCAGGGCCAAGCCCAGGAATTGTTGGGGCTGCAGGAAGAGGTGGCCTGGACCAACTTTGCTCTGTTTAAGTGATACATCGTAGTCAGGACCCGAGCGCTCATAGGACACGTGGAAACAGGGAGATGGACACGTGGGTGCACACACTTGTGTGTTGGCTGGCGGTTGGGCCTTGCAAGGGTGCTGCACGTGCATGCCGGCATCAGCCCATGTATGTCCGAGGGCAGAGACTCCCTTCTCTGTGTGAACTCTCCAAGGTGGCGAGCTTGCTTCCCGTCTTGGCCCCAGCCTGGATCACTCTCTTTGTGCTCTGAGCTGGGCCTGGGTGGCTGCCAGCCTGTGGCAGGGGACTGGCAGGAGGGCAGGTTGCCCTGTGCTCAGATCCAGCTGCAGAGCCAGCTGTTGCTGGTGGAGACGGCTGAGACGAGAAAGCTGCAGAGCCGGGTCCCGGGCCCCCGGCGCAGATGGTGCTCCCGCTGGCTGCCTCGCCCCACTCCTCCCTCTTGGGTCACCTTCCTCCTCTCCTTGTCCTTTCTGCTTTTCTTCCTGCACTTCTTCTCCACCCTTTCCCTCCTGTTCTCTCTGACCATGTTTGGGCCCGAGTTGGCTGCATAGTGTGGACATCTGGGCACTTCCTTTGAGCTCTTTCTCTAATCCTTCTGTCTCTTTCCACCCACCCCTGCCCACTTTCCCTTTCCTCCCATTCCTTGCATCTGCAGTTGCCCTTCTATTAAACCCCACCAGCTCTTCTCCCTGTCCTCCTAGTGTCCTCTCTCTTGTATTCTTGTATTTGCAGACTCACCCAGTAGGTGGGCGTGGACAAGGACCCAGAACCCACCGCCTTTGATGATGTCCCATCCTCCACCCCACCTGCACACTCGTGCAACACTAATTCATAGGCACAACTCTCCAGCCCGGTGCTCGAGAATGATAGGAAATGGCCTCATTGTACGCATGCACGTTTTTTGGCTGATATAAACCCCGACACAGACACACACCCAGAGAAAGGGCACAGGTATCTGCACACAGAGGGTTGCCGCAAACAGCCTTGCTCACAGATGGACGTGCCTCCGGGAGGGTGGCACCGCCCAGGCAGTGCTGGCCAAGGTGGCAGGCTGCCCTCTCACAGGCACTGCGGCCAGCAGGTTGGGTGCTGGTTCCCTGTGCTCCCTCTCATGGCTCTGCCTGGGCCAATCCAGCTGCACTGGCACCCTCGTTCTCGTTCAGCTCTTGTGGTCCCTATTGTCTCCCACTGGGGGGCTTCGTGGCTCCTCTGGGCCCCAGGGCTATAAATCCCCGTCTGGAAAGGACTGTAAGCCAAGGAGCCAGCAGGAAGCCCAAGCCCCCAGGGTGGCTCCTACCTGCCTGCCCGCCGCTGCCTCTGACAGTGTTTCCCATCACAGTGATTTAAGGGCTCCCTGGCAGCCTTTAGCGGCTCCCCCTGCCCTCGTAGAAGGGTGATAAATCTGAGGTAACTACTGTTGGTTGCTGGCCATAAACCCGTCACGGCCCACTGCAGTGGGGCTAGGCCTGCCCGCGAGGCCTGCCCAAGTTGGCCTTGTCAGCCAGCCGCCCTTGGAGAAGTCCCAGGGCACCCGTGCCTGGGACGTTATTTATGAGCCTCAGACCCCAGGATCAAAGCTGCTGTCCATCAGAAAGGGCCGGGGGGAGGCCCTCGGAGCCCCCCTCCCCAGCCCCTCCTCCCATCCAGACAACCTCAGGCCACTGCCGCTACTTAAACTTGAATGACCACACGTTGGAGAAAGCCTCAGTCCTCCCCTGGGCCCCCTTCCACTTTATTTCCCTGACCAACTCCAAGTGCACCCCCGTTACACACACACACACACACACACACACACACACACACACACACATACACACACAGAGGAACAGGGACCCCGAAGAGGCTTTGGTGACAGAGTTGGGGCGACAGAGTGGGCTTTAGCCTGAATGGCCGTCTTTCCTGACCACTGCTGCCCCTCCCTCCAGCGCAGCCTGGCTGAAAGGAGAAGAGTGTCGGGGTGCTCAGACCCCAGGACTTTGTCCAAGCGGCCCTGTCACTGACATCACCAGGCAGAGAGGTTTAAGGAGGATGCATGTTCATTTTACGCAAAGGGAGACATCTTTCTATAGCCTCTACCATCTCTCTGCGCTGCCTTATTTCCCGGGGCCATCTTAGCCCCAGATACCCCTCATCTGTGCCGTGAGTCTGGCAGCCCCTGAGGAGAGGGAGGCGGCTGGTGAGAGAGAACAGTGTGAAAGCTGGAATCTGAAGATTTGGGATTGAGTCTTGAGATACTGCTTAACTGGGAGATTTGGTTCCTTGGTCTGACTCATCTGTTCAGCGCCCTCGTCGTGGGGTGGTTAAGAGCACCCAATGTATGTGAAAGTGTTTTATAAACCCTAAAGTGCTGTGCAGCGTTAAGGCTTCTTCTACTCCCCCCACCCCACATTGATTTCTACTGCAGTCAGCAGAATGCGCTCTGACCAGTTCACACCTAAAGGGATTTATTGCATGGAGACGGGTGGCTTACAGGATCCCTGGGAGGGCCAAGGGACCAGGCTTGGACACTTAGCCAGGAGCACTGCAGCCAAGAGAGACACCCAGACTGCCACCCCACCTGCCACTTGGTTCCTCGGGTTCCAGGGAAGAGAACCCAGAGTCCCCACCACGGGTGCCCCCAGGGACTCTGCTGCCTCCAGCCCCACCCTGAAGAGCTGCCTCTTCTTACCTGGCTCCCTTCTACCTACAAGTTCCATGTGGGTGGTCTGCCTGGGAGAAGCCAGGTTGTGATGAAACCTTAGCTGAAAGAGAGTCTTGGAAATGTGGTTTTTAACTTTCCAACAAGCTAGATGGGAGGGGTTGGTCTGTGGGAAATTTTATGGAACAAATGACCCATTATTTTCAACAGGAAGAAAAAAATAAAAAGAGAGAGAGAAAGAGGAAGGGAAATGTATAGATTAAAGGAAACTTAGATGTATCAACTAATTGCAGTGTATAGAGTTATTTGGATCCTGATTTGAACAAGCTGTTAAAAGACAAAAGGCAAGACAATGGGGAAATACGAACATTGACTGAACATTTGACGATATTAAGGAATTAGTGTTAACTTCTAAAATGTGAGATAATATTATCGTGGTTATGTTTTTAAAAGTCACCTTTTAGAGAAGTACGCTGAAGTACTTCTGGGTGAAATGTTATATTAGATTCGCTTCAGAACAATCCAGTGAATTGGGACAGAGGAAGTTCCTGCAGTGACAATGATAGGGGGATGACTGTAGAAACTGGGTGCATGAGGGTTGATCATGCAACTCTATTTTTGTGTTGGTTTGAAATTTTTCACAATGAAAGTTTATTTTAGAGGTTTATCTCAGCGGCTGCCAAGTTGCCGAAGCCTTGCCTTCCACAGACACCTTACTGTGGAGACCTCAGAGCGATAGCAGTAGCTGTTTCGCCAGGAAACCGTCCACCGCTAAAATCCTGTCTTCTGTTGTCTGGAAATGCAACTCGTTCAGAAACCAGTCCCAGATTCTCATATGCTCGAGGGTTTCTTGCTTGGAATCTCTTCCAATACCAGTCTGGGAGAACAGATTCCACTCTGGCTGATTTAAGCAGAAAGGAATTTATAAGAGGACATTAGGTAGTTTATAGAACCTTGGAGAGGGCCAAGACATCACAGAGCCAGGAGAATTCCCCCGAGCATCCCACGGGGCTGCTCTGGTGGAGACACAGCTCTGCTGCCGTCTCCCCAGGGAGCAGGCTCTGGAAACCTCCCACAGCTCACCCAGGAGGCTTCACCTTCCCTGGCCCAGCTGCTGTCTGCTGCTTCTTTCTACTTCCACGCCTCCCCTCCGCAACCCGTCCAAGTCTCATGTACGAATTTTCTTAGTGGAACTCGGTCACATGTGGGCCCTAGCTGCAAAGAAGTCTGGGAAATGTAGTTCTATGCTTTCCAGCATCTTTAGCACAGGAAAGCAAACTCTCTGTCTCTCTGCCTCAGTCTCTAAGGGAATCTCTTGCTTGGTCTCCTAGCTTCCAGCACAATGACCTAACCTTTGCACCGGGCTGTCCTTCGTTTGGGGCTGCCAAGGCTGAGGTTATTACACCCAGGCGCTGGCGAGGCACATGTTCTGCCCCACGCCCTTAACGTGGAACATCTACAGAATTCAGAGTTTACAAAGAGCTCTCACATACTTCTTCTCTTTTTGTCCTCTCATCAAGCTTGGAAGGTTGGGATCACCATCCTCATTTTATAATGGAGATAATGGAGGAGATTGACACTCAAAGAGGATAAGTCAGGGAGCTGGTAGATAGTAGAACCAGCATCTGAATCCTTTACTCCCCTTCCCTACTCCCCACCCACCTGGGTGGGATAATTTATTGCAATTTTAGTTTGTGACTTGATTTATTTTTTAGGACTTAATTGTCCTTAAAAGGACTTAATTGTCCTTCCTCCATCCCAAGATCACAGGCAGGCTTTCGTGCCACCTTGCCTTACACCGATTTTGGGGAGAAATAGCACAGAGCAGTGTTAGAGTGCAGGCCCTGGAGTCAGAATGCTGGGAGGCGCTTGTGAGCTGGGCTGACCTTGGACATGTGACTTCAGCCCTCTGTCTGTTTTCCTTGTATGTAAAAGTGGTTAATAATAATAGCACCTTATTAACAGGATTAAATGAAGGAACAGAAGTGAAGTGATTAGTATACAATAAATGTTCAGTAAGTTTTGTCGTTGTTACTGCTGTTTTGGGGTGGTAAGGCCAAAAACACCAGTTAGTTGTCAGGCACCTAGAAGACCACTCTTACCATCTCCTGGATTTTGTTTTGTAAAAATATAGGTTCATTGAGGGGATTACGCTGGATTGTCTTGTATGGGGAGATGGTGGGAGGGAAGTGTGGAGGAAAACAGGCTAAAGGGCAAGGGATGGGGGTTCCAAGGATGTTGGGAGGGGTCGCGGTTCATTGTCGCGCTCCAGGAAGGCGGCAGGCGCTGAGGACAATGGCAGGAGGGTGGCCTGAGAAGGTTGACTCTCAGCAGAGACCAAATGAGGATTGGTCATGAGCGTACCTGGTGGATAGTGGGCACAGAGGCCAGTGGACCCTTTCCTGAAGGTGCTGTGATGTGGGAAACCCCAGAGCCTTTGCTGCCCTCTGATGGATAGTGGACGAGGAAGCTCCAATAACAGCACCTTGAATTCCCCTCTGGACAGGTAGGATAGAGTCTTGGAACAGATTCAATTTAATTGGGGGAAAGCAATGGTACCTTTTTAGCACCATATGCAGGAGAGTAAAATCCCCTACTCGTGACACCTTATCTTGTTATCATCCAGAATAGACCCCAGCAAAACCAAAACGTAGGCAAAGGCTGTCTTGCAAACCTGGGTCTCTATTCCTTTGTCCTTCTCTAAAATGCATCCAGTAACCAAAGCTTTTCTCTCCTCCCTCCCCTTATCAGACCCACTCTCCGGTGAGGATGTGAATGAAACAGGTCAACAGAGGCTCAAGTCCCAACTCTGTCACTTAGCAGCTGTGTGTGAGGTTGGGTTAAGTCACCAGTAAAATAAAATAATTCAATTCCCTTCAGAGAGCTGTCAGGAGGATTATGTGAGACAATGGAATTTAAATGTGCTTTGTAAACTGTGACTGTTGACGAGGAGTGTGACTACTGTGTCTTTATGCAGATTTAAGCCCATGGGGTATGTGATGGCTTCCTGGTAGCCTGGCTTGGCTAGAATTCCCGTGTGCTAGTCTCTCATGGAGTTGGAGAACAGAAGGGAAGCAGCAGCTCTTTCGTAGCATACACTCCCCGTCTCCCAGTTATTCAATCAAACACTCACCCAGGTGCTGCTGTAAAGGGATTTTGCACAGGTGATTAAAGTCCCTAGTCAGTTGACTTTAAATTATGGAGATTATCCCAGCTGGGCCTGGCTCACTCTGGTGGAAGCCCTTTCAGAGAAGGCGTGGGTCTTCCCTGAGAGGGACTCAGGCCTGTGGCCAACAGCTTCAGCTGGTGCCTGTGGGTTTCAGCCTGCCCATGATCTTCCCTTCCTGCCTGCTTGCCTGCCCCACAGACCTTGGACCCGCTTAGCCAGCCCCACACTCATGAAAGCCAATTCCATGTAATAAACTCATATAAATCTCCTACTGGGTCTGATTCATTGGTTGATACAGGGTGCTCCTGCTGGCACACAGCATGGCAGGAGGCATCGGTGAACGAGTCAGGAGGAGTGTTTGGTGGAAGAGGCCCCCGTGGAAGCTCTGCAGTGGTACCAGGGTGTCATGAAGGTGTGGTAGTGGGAGTTCTGCCTCTGCCTGCACTGCAGCATTTGTGGTGCTCCTGCCAGCCGCCGGCCCAGTGGTACACACAGGGTCACATCACGACCTTTAAACAGTGGGTGAGACAAGCATTGTTATTCTCACCTTTCAGATAAAGAGTCTTAATTGGAGACTCAGAGAACTCAAGTGACTTAACCAATAAGGGGCAGAAGTGAGATCTGGCTGGTCCCCAGGGGCCCTCCCAGCCCCCTCCCAGCAGCACTACCCATTGTCTTGCTAGCTGCCTTTGCAACTGTTCAGCATCTATGTGTCAAGTGCCTCTTCGGGGCCAGGCCCCAGGGCTGGGAATGGAGGCCTAATAGTGAAAGATCAGGTTCTTCCCCTGCCCTCAGGGAGCTCCTAGTCCAGGCATCTCTCTGGGGCTTACGGCTGGTTGAGGGCTGATGCTGGGCCTTCAGAAAGCTGTAGTTTGGACTTGGCTTTCCTGCCTGGACCTGGTTGTCCTGAGCAGTACCCAGGCTCACAGCCTGCAGGAGAAGCCATTGCAGAGGTAGGTGCTCTGGGCCTGCAGACAGAGTGGAGAGCTCTCAGGGCATGAGCAGAAACCCTGGTGGCAGTCTCCCAGGGTCCCCTGGGCCTTGTTGAAGGCACTGATAAGGGCACTGGAAAACGCCATCCAGAGGGAGATGCGGAAGGAGGTGCGCAGGAGCGTGAGGGACTGCCTTTCCTCTCCCTCCCACACACTGCCTCCCAGGGCCTAAGCCCTCCTATCCATCCAGCCTGAAAGAGCCCTCCACTGATGTGGGGAAACTGAGGCAGGTAGGTCCGCACCATCAGCCAGAGTGACAGCTCTCTGACTATGTGTCCTAGCACCTTGGGAAATGAAAGCCGACAAGAGAATACCCCCCTATCTGGGTGTTTTAGTCACGTAGTTATCTTGTGAGTATAACTTTTTAGTCGGTTTATCTATTCTAGTTGTCTACACAAATCAGAGACGGGCTCCTTTCTACTTCCTATGGTACGTGTAGACCAGCTTCTTCCTCATGGATTCAATAAATATCATTTGAGGGCCTGCTATGTGCCCCAACATTCTCCACCCCGACCCTGCAAGGACTATGGCTGATTGAGGTACTTGCTGAGGGCAAAGGGAAAAAGGACCATCCAGTGGAGGAAGGGAATTATCAATACTCTGCCAGTTGTAGAAACTAGGACAGGATTTCCTTATGAGTATGTTTATATGTATATTTCTATTAAGCAAATATTTTACTGTTTTTTCCTCTCTCATTCTTACCATCTAACATAACATAACATAAAATAGTAGGTAACTTTATATCTCAGAATTTAAGTTACAGGATATTAAAGGGAGGAGTGTGAATCAACTAGGAGAAGAATGAGAATCAAACAGATAAAAGTTCCTGCTCTGATCAAGTCTCCATTCTAGTGGGGGAGAGAAATAATAAACAAATAAATAAAATATATAGGTATCAGTTGATGATAAATGATAAGAAGAAAGCAGGGAAGAGGTAGAGGGAACATGATTGTGTGTATGTGTGCGTGTGTGTGGTTTCAGATAGGCTGATCAGGGAAGGCCTCCCTAGAGGTGACACTTGAGCCATGGGACAGAGCAGGTGCAAAGGTCCTGAGGTGGGTGTTGGAGGAGACCTGCTGTGGCTGGAACAGGAAGAAGGAGGCAGAGCACAACATGAGACAGGGTAAGAGATAACGGGGACCCGATCACACAGGGCTTTTGGGTTTTGCTAAGGAGTTTGGTTTTTACCCCAAGTGAGGTGAGGAACAAGGGCAGGACTTTGAGCTGAGGGATATGCTCTGACTTAGGTTTTCATGCAAATGGCTCTGCTTCCCACCCAGTCCCACCCAGGATTGTCAGAGCCCTGAGGTCCAGGGCTTTGTGGACCAGCAACCAGAGAAGGGAAGTCTGACGACACCTCCTACTCCCAGCCCAGGGCTCCAGCCCTTGGTTGTCTTTTTAGGGTCTTTGTGAGGATAACATACAAATGAACCCTGTTTGGTTAGATTCTGTGAACGTGAGGCAAGCCCTCCTGGCTGGATTGAGCTGAACCCTGAAGGTTGCAGAGAGGACCAAGGCACCTCTTTGCCCTGGAGGAGCCCTGCAGGAGGAGACAGACATATGTGTGACACACTAAGACACAGTGTGAGGAGGCCCATCTGTGGAGAAGCTCAGAGGAGAGAGCGGTTTGTCCTGGAGGGGTCGGGCTGCTGGGGGCAGGGAATGAGGTGGGGCCATTCAGAGAGTAGGCAACACCGGAGCTGGGGTGCTAAAAAGAGAGGTCGGAGGGGCAGACCAGAAGAGGGAACAAGACACAGGGATAGGAAAGTGTGTAGAAGGTAGGAATCTGAATCTCCAACTCAGGGGTGAGATGAATCAAATTTTCTTTATTTTCTTACAACAGCTCAAATTCTCTTTTGACTCTGTTGCCACGACGTGGTGAAAATGTAACCTCGGTCGCTTTGGTGGGGAACCCTGTCACTTTCCCTGGGACTTTAATTCTTGGGGACTTATGGAGAGCCAAGATGGGTAGGGGCAGGGATGTCTGCCTTTGGCATCGCTGGCCCTGAGGGCCCGTTGCTGGTTGTCCCAGAAAGCCCCAATCCCATGACCAGCCCTCAAGGCCTGGGGCTCCTCTGCTCCTTTCACACCAGTCTGAGGGGGATGCTTGGGCATCTGAGGGCAGTGGGACGTCTGGTCTCTGAGAGCCTCATACTGCAGAGGATTCTGGGCCCTCCCTGACACGAACTGCCTGTGGGGTGGACACCAGGCCACCCAACACAGCTCTGGACCTCAGTTTCTCCTATTCAAAGGGGCAACTCTTATGTACTTGTGAGGGCGGGTGGGTGGAGAAAATGGGGTGGGAAGACAGGCTCCCTGGGCAGGTTGCATGTCAGAGCTTAGTGCCATCATGGACCTTGACCTCCACACCAAGGCACTGGCCCTGGCTCTTTGGACCCTCTGGGTGTGGTCCGGGAGGTTGTGTCACCCACCACACCACAGCTTAGCCAGAGATGCCCTGGGCAGGGGTGGGTGTGGGGGAGGCGGCCAGGACCACCCCTAGATTCCCTTGGTGGCCCTCGGTTCTCAGGGCATTGGCTGCTCTCAGGAATGCGGGCGGTTGCAGGTGCCCTGGCCCCTGAATGGGACACTGGGAATCCCTGAGACCTCTCGACAGGCAGTCTAGAGGCTAGCAACCCCTGCTGTTTGGAGCCTCTAAAGAGCTGGGATTTATGTCCCTTCCCCACCACCCATGTCTCTGGCTGGGGAGAGTGGCTCATTTTTTTCCCTGTGCTGCGTGACTTTCCAAACTATATTTTCAGCCTCGGTTTGACGTCAGTCTCTCGCTCGGTCCCTAGGGATCGGCTTTGTGCATTTCCAGGCTGTCCAGGCCGGAGCCTCTCCATCCTCCTGGGCCTCTCATGCTGTCCCTGCAGTCCCTATTGCCATCTTTGGCCGCGCTCCCTGGGCAACAGGAGGTGGGGCTCCCTGGGCCCCCTGGGAGGCCCATGGATGTGGAAGCAGGGAGGGAAGTTGATGGTCAGCTGGAGAGAAGGCCAGTTGGACTGGTCTCCGATGTAGTGGGCTGTCCTGTGTGGCATGTGAGTGTGTGTGTCGGGGGTGGAGGGCCAGAGGCAGGAGGAGGGAGCTAGGCTGGTGGAGATGTGAGGCTGCACGTTTGTTTCTAGGCTGCTTATCTGCAGACACTCCCTGGAACAGGCTCTGCCCCAAGGCCTAAAAAGAGGGGAGAAAAGATGAGAAAATGGGAGGGCGGAGTGGGGGAGAGAGGGGAAGATGGAGGAGGAGGGAAAGGGTGAGGGAGTAGTGGCAGAGGCAGAAGAATGGAATAATAGCACAATCACAGATTACATCGCATGGCTCATGGCTTTCCCATTTATTTAACCTGATTTAATCTTCAAAACAACTTTGCTGTAGATATTGTTCTCTTTCTACAGATGGAGAAAACCGTTGCAGAGACTGTTTTGGTTCACAGTGCCTAAAACTCAGCCCAGCTCTGCCCTCAGTTTTCGTTTCGGAGTTGAAGGGGCACAGTCTGCTCTGAGAGCTGAGCGCGTAGGCACCGCCTGAACCCGCATCAAACAGTGGCCCCCAAATACTGGTCACGACTTGTGTGCTGGGGTGTCTCCATCCCCACCCCATCTTTGAACCTAGACCAGGGCTCTATCTGTGCTAGGCACCCCAGACACAGTCAAGAGACTTCCGTTCCAGTTTTTGCCCTGACACCTACCTTCTGTGTGACTCCAGCGTAGTTACTTAACCTCTCTGGGCCTCAATTGCCTCATGGTCTTGTACCTGATAAGTGGAGCATGTCCTGGACTAGGTGCCTCTTCTCTCCAGTCCCTCACACCTGGGGCCCAGATGCCCTTCAGCTCGTTGTCCCCAGTGATCTCTGGTTAATGTGGCCCTCAGCTACCCCAAACCAGAACCGTCGAGCCCTCCTTCACTCCGTGTGCAGTTCACCACTGCGCCCCACTGACTGTGCCTCCTAAATACCTCGAGGATTGCTGTGCTCCCTGCCTGGTGTTTGGTAGATGCTGAAGAGATGCTAGTTCTTTTTCTTCTGAGCTCCTCTTCCTGCTTTGAAAATACCAAGTGATCTGAAAATGTGTCACTGTGGTACAGCCTCCCTTCTCACTTCTCTGCCAGTCACAGTGTTCCAACCCCTACCCAAGGGGCTGGGGCTTCAAGACAGCTTCTGACTGTCACCCAATTCCCACTACAGGGCCTGGGTTTGGGCTCTCATGGCCGCCAGGAGTGGCAGTATGTCACGGTGGTTAAGCATGTGGGCCTTGGACTCTAACCTCAAGTCTGCCACTAACTAGCTGTGTGACCTAGACAAGTGACCTAACCTCTCTGTGCTGCCGTCTCCTCACCTGTAAAATGGAAATGATACCAGATACTACACCTTGTTATGAGAATTAAATGAATTTATATACACAAAATACTTAGAACGGTGCCTGGCAAAAACAAGTATTCAACAAATATTAACTTTTGTAATTATTGCCTGGAAAATAATCACCTCCTCAATGGTCTGTGCTTCCAGTTTTATCCCCTACAATACATTCTGCACTCAGTGGCCAGAGAGCTTTCTCTGTCACTCCATGCAGGGTTGCCAGATAAAATACAAGATGCCCAGTTTAAATTTAAATAGATGTTTGGTATTTGCTAAATCTGGCAACTCTTCTCCCGTGCTTAAAATTTTCCCCTGGTTCTCCATTACCTTTAAAATAAAATCTAAGCTTTTTAGCATGACATTCAAGTGTGATTCAGACCTCTGCCCTCTCCATTTAATCTCTCACCTCCTTATTTCTTACCATCCCCAGCCCCCTCCTCTTATGCTCCAGCCAACTCCATCTGCCTTCTTGGAATCCCAGAGAATGACTCTTAGCATTTTGGAGCTAGGATGGACCATTTGTCACATTTTTAGATGAGGAAATTATGGTCCAGAGAGATTAAAGACCTGCCCAAAGCCACGCAGCGGTTACGTGAAACTCACATCCCCTATGTTCTTGATAGGACCTCAAACCTTGGTTCTGCAACACTGAAAGCCAGGCTCAGGCCAGAGAAAGATCCTCTTGGAACAACAAACATACTAGGGTTAAAATTCCTGGCCTCAGAGGACCAGCCGTGTGCTTCTCTTAGGGTCTGAGAGTGATGGAAAGCTGGATCTGCTGGCCTGGAGCAGTTCCCAGGGGCCAGCCTCTGCAAACTGTGATGCATGAGAGGTTCTGGGGAGTTCTGGGGGGCAGAGAGCTGACCTGGAGGTGTTCCAGGCTCAGGTAAGGAGCTCCTCAGGGTATAGGGAAGTGCTTCTGAGACTCAGGGCTAGGGAAGCAAGGCCCAGTTTGCAGCTCTGTACTTGGTGTTTCCCCAAGCCCAGGCACCTGCGAGTGAGGCTGGGGATTATAAAATAGGCAGAATAATCCTGCCCAGAAGACTTGTGGTGGCCTCAGGGCAAACAGAGTGCAGGCCATTAGAATGGGAATGGGGGACCTTTCCCACCGGGCTCCTGGGGCAGGGTCTCAGCACTCTACAGTCACCCCCAGCATCAAACTTGAAGTCGACCAGCTTCCCAGCCAGGTCCCTGGGAGACTCTGGCTCTGTTTTAGCCATTCAATGCAAATATCTCTGCTCAGTGCTGAGAACTCGGTCTCCGTAATTGACTTGTATGATGTCCAAAGACTCCGTGCATATAACAAGCTCAAAGTGAAGCATCGTCTTTAGCAAAAAGATTTATCATGGAACCTGCGACAGCTTCCCATTTGTCTGGAGCAGAAGTAGGAGCGACTCTCCTTGCCAGGAATCATCCTTTGTCTTCAGAGCAGATTTCTCCCAGGTTGGAGTCATCCTGGGCCCAGGCTGAGACCTGTGGCCAACTTCCTGGCCAAGGTCCCAGAGTCCTGGTGTCTCCATCTCAAGAATCTCAGCCACAGGCAGCAGGGATGAGGGAGAAAGTGGAGCCCTGGGTTTAGGAGCCCCGAGTTCTAGAACTGACTCTCTTAGCAGCTGGATGTGACCTTGGGCAAGTCACTTGATACCTCAGGCTTTTACTGTTCTATCTGTAAAATGGAATTTGTGATTCCTGTTTAACTACCTTACAGCAGTAATGGAAGAAGAATCATCCATCACCTACTTCGCAGGGAAGCAGTGTGGCCAGTCCTCAGTGTGGGCAGAGTCTACCCGAGGAATATCCTGTGGGCGATCAGGTGTGACAGCAGGGAGGAGTGACACTGAGATGGGGCTTTGAAGGACAGAAAGGCTTCTGATGAGGGGAGCCAAGGGGGAGGACCTTCTAGGCCGAAGAGATGATGCTGGGGGAGAATGCTGGGGCCCGTGAGCATGGAAGCTGGAACCCATGAGGAGATGCTTCCATTCATCCGCCCACTGTAGTAGAGGTGACTGCCTTTTAAAATCGCTTTCTATGTGCCGGACACTTTGTAATCACTCTAACTTTCACAACTTTCTTCAAAGTAGATAACATTATCCCTTTCACAAATAAGGAGCTGAGGCCCAGAGGGTCTAAGTAAGCTCCCCAATGGAGTCACAAGTGAGTGACAGAGCCAGGACTCAGATTCAGGTCTGTCTCCCCAGGGTGCTGTGACACCCCGCCATGCTAACTACCAACCAGCGCTGAATGAATGTGTGCCTCCATTCCACACCCACTGCTAGGAGCCAGGGGCGGATTTTCTAGAAACAGGTTGGGCACTGGTTCTGCACTCCAGCAGCTGTCGGCCTTGGTAAAGGAAACACACACAGCTTGGGTGCTTGGATGGCGGTGAAGCACTGAGGAAGTGTGGCCTGCATGGCACGGCCTCCCGGATCAGAGTAACTGCTCTCCACACCCCCCACCGTGAGCTTGGGCACGGGCTGGTATGGTCAGTCCACTGCTAGGCCGGCTAAGAGCCGGTGGGGCGGGGACAGGCGGGGCACTCTGTCCTCAGCTCCACGGAGACTGCACAGGTGAAGAGAGTTAGGGAGACGGAGGCTCGCCCTGAGCCACTTTGGCTGCTACTGGCCTCCAGCCCGGTGGATTTTAACCTCTGTGGAGCCTGCTGGACACCCGTCCAAGGCCAGGTGGTGACAGAGCCCATGGCTGATGCTGACAGAGGCAGCCCTGTGATGACGTTTGTTTTTCTCTTCTGTCTCCTTCAAGAATACGTCGATGCACGAATTTCTTTGTCTTCTCTGAATCCACCTCCCCCTGGACCCTCCACTGCTGGCAGCTTGAGCCCACGGGATTGAACCACGTGAATCAGGTCTGTGGTCGGCAGGGTCCTATCCCAAGATGTGGCTAGTGTTTCCTCCTCAGCCCACCTCAGTCAGAGCTCTGTCCCCCTCCCCAGGTCCTATCCCAGCACCCAGTATCCCCTGAGAATGCTCCTTCCCATCTGCCTGCCTGGCTGTGTTCTCCCTTCTCATCCTCCAGGAAGCCTTCCCTGACTTCTGTGGCCCAATCCTACTTCCAGACCCAAATGTCCCCAGAGCACAGCTAATGGTTCACAAGATTCTCTTCTATTCACTTATCCATATGTACGTAAAGCAGGGCAGCTCTGTAAGGGCAGGAAGAGTCCTTTCCTGCCTTTTCATCTCATCCTCAGCACCAATCAAAGAAGGGCAAAGGACCTGGTGATACTTAAGGGATTCAGCTGGATGGGGGCAGATCTAGGACGTTCTGATCAAAAAAAGATTTCCATAGATTACCATGGATGACATCTGGCTTTGCTCGACACTGCAGGACTTCTCATGATATATTAGCCACTCTTTCCACATGCATCAGCCAAGGGGCCAGGGCCAAGTCTCGGCACAGAATAATTAAGCTCTGTTCTCCTCCTTCCTTGGAGGACCTTTGACTCCAGCCAGGTGGGATACCCTGGGAGCCAAGGTACCGAAATCCCCACTCACCAGAGTCACACTTATATCTCAGCGGCCCCTCGCAGTCCCCAGTCCAGAGTGGGGCCCCAGTGAGGCGGGGGGCGGGGGAGTCTGCTAAGGACACACATGCTGATTCTTGCCCTGGTTTTCAACTGACTCGCCGCGTGACCTTGGACAAGTCCCTCGACCTTTCTGGACCTGGTTACCGTCATCTGACAACACGGGGATTGTAACAGTCCTCGAGGGTTGTTAAGGTGCTTTATGGCTCTGAACTTTTGCTTCTCTGACTCAGAGGCAAAGATGTCTATTGCTTCTCAAATAAAAATATTCCTCTCCTGACAGCCAGCTTGGGAGATCAATAATTCTGTCACAGCATCCTTGCAGTAAGGCTGGAACTCTGCAGTTTTCCCCAGGACTAGACACTTTATCTTTATTCATTGTTCATCCCTTTTCTCCCTCTCCTTAGCCCTCCCTCCAGCCGCCTTCATCACCCCACCCCCAACCCAGGATGCAGCAACCTGCCTTGAATGGAGAGTGGCTGGTCACATGGCCTGGTCACCATGGAGACGGATCCCCGCAGACGAGGTAGGCATCAAAGTCACATGAGAACCCCAGAAAACTGGCCGAGGTATTTATAGAAGCAGGCTGGTGCTTTTACGGAAATGGGTCTATATTTGACTCCGGTACTGAAAACTTCATGCTGGCTCTGGGGCGAGGCAGGTTTTGCACCAGATTTTCCCTCCCCAGGTCGGGTGAGGCAGATAGCCCCCTGCCTTCCTATTGTCTCCTGGAACGTTCCCCTCCCCACCTCACGCCCAGCTGATGCTGCTCCTACTAGAGCAGAGCCCCGCTCCCTCCCGTTTACATTGAACAAGGCTTCTTCCCAGGCTGGGAGCGTGGGGCTCCAGGATGCTGGGCATGTGGGCAGATTGGGACACCCTCTTTCACTACTCCCCCACCCCAAGTACAAACCAGAAGAATGTCCTTGCAGCTCTTCGTAAATGTTTGAAGATATTGCTCAAAGGCTTTGCCACTTCTTTCTTCCTTCAAAGTTTGGAGACAGCTGCCAAAGGGAGGAGGGCTTCAGCCACCCAGCCCTTCGTGGGTGTTACAGCCGTGTTCCAGAAAAGCAAGTTCATGCTAGCGGGAACCATTATTTATTGAGCCCTCACCTTATACTTGTTATCTCATATACGCCTGCCTCACACGCCCTAGAACATAGATACTGCCGTTATCCCCATTTCACAGATGCGGACGAGGAAGCTCCAAGTCAGGATGAGAACCCCAACCTATCTGATTCCACAGTCCCCACCCTTCCCACCGTGCCCTGCTGTGGAGAAGGCAGAGCAAGCCTGAGCGAAGGGATAGGAGGGGAGGAAGGGGCCAAGGAGAGCGTGGCAGACAGTTGCAGTCTAGGGGAGCAAGGAGAAATGCATTTTGCTATTTTAATGAGCCGGTAATACATGCCCACGGTCAAGAAAAATTTAAAATCTCAGTAAATTCAATGCCAAATTTCTGTTCCCAGGGCCCTCCAGCCCCCAGTTTCCTTCTGCAGAGGAAGTCACCATGGCCAGATTCAGATGTCCCTTTCTAGAGGTATCATATGCACTATAGAAGCAGATACGGATATACTGAATCGACATGGTACGGACATAAGGTATAAAATTCAAAAGGTGAAAAATAAATCTTTCTCCCATGCCTGCCCACAGCCAGGCTCACCCTAGAGGCAGGCATATTATCAGTATCTTATGTATCATTCCAGAAATATTTTATCTACAAGTATGTGCAGCATACACAAATGGTCACACCCTCTCCACGCTATCCTGCATCTTTTTATCATTTAACAACACATTCTGCAGATGTTTCCAAATCAGAACATGGAGCAGACTTGTTCATTTTAATGGCTGCAAAAAGTTTGATTGTGTGATGGTACCATAAATTATGTAAACAGTTTCTTGTTGATAGACAGCTAAATAGTTTCCATTTTTTAAATTACAAATACTGCTGAAGGAGAATCTTTAGATGAATGTCTTTAAACAAACACATATGCAAAATGAGTGTGTACTTCCATAATTTTGACAGATGTGGCCTAATGGGCAATGGGATGCACCCTTGTAATTTTGAAAAATATAGTCTAATTATCTTCCACAGAGATTGTACAATTTAACTCTTCTCCCACTAGCAACATGTGTGTTATCAACCTTCTTCTACTAAAAAAAAAAATTTGCAAACATACTAGGTAAAATATGGTATCTCATTTTTCAGTGTGCATTTCTTCTACTATGAATGAAACTAAACATCTTTTTATATATGTAGGAGCCACTTGTATTTTATTTTCCATGAACTTTCTATTCACATCATTTTCTCTTTTTCTTACTGATTTTTAGGCACTCTTTATATATTAAAAAAATACCTCCTCCACTTTTTAAACAGCCACTCCACAGATATCCCTCAATACCCACTATATGGCAGGACTGTTCTAGGCTCTGTTCTAGGGAATACAGAGTTCATCTGTCTAGTTGGGAGCAGACAACAAGGAAATAAACATGAATGTGAATTGAGTGCCAGATGTGAGAAGTGATATGGAGAACAGTAAAGCAGAAGGAGGTAAAGGGAGTACCAGTCATTATATCAGACTTAGAAAGGTCTTCCCCACTCCACATTGTGACAGTTTTTTTCCCCATGCTTTCTTTTAGTACTTTTAGGTTTCATTCAAAAAAAAAATTAGACTTTTCAAAGGACAAACTTCTGACTTTGATGATCCTGTTGTATGTTTACTTTCCTAGTTCATCAGTTTCTACCTTGTCTCTATCATTTACTTCCTTCGGGTCTATTTTCATAAGTTCTTGAGATGATGGGTTGATTCATTGATTTTCACTCTTTCTTCTTTTCTAATATATCTATTTAAGGCTGTAAATACCCCTCTAAGTACTGCTTTTGATGCCACCTATGGATTATTTTTTTCTTTCATTTATTATCTCAATACATCTACAATGTATGTGGGTATAAGGAGTAAGGCAGGGATTCAAATTTACTTTTTTGCAGATGGCCAAACCAATACCGTCTATTAAAAATCCATCTTCCCCCTACTCATTTGAAATGTAATCTTTATTATATTTTAAATGACTGAATATGGGTTTATTTCTGGACTATGTTCTGCTTCATGTATTTCTCATAACTAGGACTACATTAATTTAAACACGTAGCTTTATACTATGTTTTACCAACTGGTAAATTCCCACACCACACCCATTCTCTCCCTTAATTTCCCTGGACATTTTTGCTGGTTTCTGTTTTTCAAATGAAGCTTAGTATCAGCTTGCTTAGTTAAAAAGAGAAATAAAACTCCTTTGTTATTTTCATGGAGGTCATTTTAAAACATAGATTAAGTTAGAGAGAATTAACATGTTCATTACGTTTTTGTCTTCTAATCTAAGAACATGTTTCTTTTCTTATGGTCAAATGTCCTTTTGGAGCTCTCGGTGGCATTCAGGAGCTTTCTACACACCTTTTAAAGTTTATTTCTAAGTAGTTTTCTTTTTTTTGTTGCTATTGCAAATGAAGCACTTCTTACGTTTTCTTACTGGTTGTTGTAGATCTGAAGGCTATAGATATCTTACGTGTTAATTTTGCAAACAATCACTTACTGAATTATATTGTTTAAGATTTTTAGTTCTGAGTTATTTTTTAAATGAAGTTTTCAGCTTTTAAGGAAAGAAAGCACATTATATTTTAAAACTTCCAGGGTAAATGGCTATTTAATCATTCAATGAGTTAATAGGTGTAAGATGCTTAGAGTAGCATTGGGCACATCTTAAGAGCTAATAGCAACAGTGGGAATACGCCTTGAGTTTACACAGGGTTTTATCTCATTTAATCCTTATAAAGATCCTATGAGGTTAGAGAACACATTATTTCTATTTTCCAGATAAAGAATCTGAAGGTCAGGAGCTTCCCTGGTGGCGCAGGGATTGAGAGTCCGCCTGCCGATGCAGGGGACACAGGTTCGTGCCCCGGTCCGGGAAGATCCCACATGCCGTGGAGCGGCTGGGCCCGTGAGCCATGGCCGCTGGGCCTCGCTTCCGGAGCCTGTGCTCCGCAACGGGAGAGGCCACGGCAGTGAGAGGGCCGCGTACTGCAAAAAAAAAAAAAGAATCTGAAGGTCAGAGATATTAAGCAATTTGTCAAAGGTCACCTGGCAAGGCAGTGTTGGATTGGCACCTGAGTTTATCTGACGGGATACATAACACTGTCTCAGAGAAAGAGAACAAGGCAAGTCCTTCTGTCACGTGAAGGGTCCTTTAGAATCGCTCATCCCACGGGTGGGTTTTGATTTGTGTTTTGGATGTTTACGAAGGGGTGTGTTTAGTTGGGGCACCCACCGTGCTTGATAAGGGCCCTATGGAGTCAGAGGCCACAGGGCCAGCATTCTAGGCCACTGAGTCCCAATAAGCAGGAGGTCGGGCTGCCTTTGGAGTTGGGCAGTGGGGCCTGGTCTGCCTTTGCATGGCACCTCTCGTTCCTGTGAAGAGCTGTCCATTCCTCTCCTCCAGCACTGCACATGACCACCTTGCGATGCTAATGCCGGGGGTGGGGGTGGGGGACGTGAGGAACCAAGTGGTTCACAGGCTCACCTGAGTCACACGTGGGGAAAATGAGGTGGAGGTGCAGGAAAAATCTGGAGGTCCCCTCGGTCCTCCTGAGCCTCTGACCTCTCACTGCCTCTCTCTCTCCTCATATTTCCCCAACCCTGCTCACCTCTGGGGTTCTCTCAGGCCCGGAAGTGAGGCTTCCACTTTACAGCCTGGGGAGTTAAGGTCAAGAACGAAGAGACTCTCAGAGCTGCTGTGAGGTGGGACCTGGGAATAGAAATTGCAGTCTCCTTTCAGGGAGCAGTGATGCTTCTGAAGGGCTCTGGGGTTGGCACCTCCCATTTAAGTCTAGATAGGAAGTCATCCCTATAATGTCACTATCATGCTGTAAAACTTTCAGTGGCTCCCTATTACCTTCTGAAATAAGTAGAGGCTTTTTTATCCTGGCATGTCAGGCCTCCACATTAGCAAATCCAACTTGCCTTCTGGCTTTATTTCTCACTTGTCCCCTAAGCCCACAGCTTCTAAATGGCCTGGCTGGATCCAGACCTAGGTCTGTGAGGCTGGAGACATGGTAACTTCCTTCACAAACTGAGGAGGAATGGTTGCTCTCTATTCCTTTAGAGTGGTCCTCTAGCTCCAGAGAGGAAGCTAGATAGACTGGTTATACCCATCCTTTCATCTGAAAATGATAATTCTATTAGTGCAGCTCCATGGCTGCTTCATATTTATAGCTCAACATAAAATAAAACTCTGGTTATTTTTCATATAAACTCTGATGGAACTGAGAAGGATGGATTTTGAGAAGAAACATGAAACAGAAACGTAAAAGGGAATGAAATCATCTGTGCTGTTTCTACAAAGATTCTTACATGAATCATATATATATTGCACATGCCCAAGCAGAGACAGAGAGGGTTGGGGGGGGGGGAAGAGATAGAGTCCTGTTCCCTTTTCCAAACAACATAATACTCAGAGCAAAAACTGAACTCAACACAAACCCCTAGGTGCTAACAAAGTCCCTTTTTCACTGCTTCAGGAAACATTTGCTTCCTCTTACGGACATAAGATGAATTTCATAGCTGTCTTCTCCCATCTGGGGCTGCTTTGGGGCTTTCGTTAGGCTCTGGCTTAGGCAGAGGAAAGTTGTTTAGCTCCTAACACCTTCCAAGTTGTCCTTGACTGGCTGTATAAACCCTGCCTCCGAATTCAGCCACGAGCTACTGAGTTTAGTACAGTGCCCGACACGGACTAGCTCTCCCCACATATGATGTTGTTGGATTTGAAGACCAGATCACTGCCTGTAGACAGGAGCAGGTGTGCTCAGAGCTATATGAAGGGCTGACGTCCTCCAAGGTTGGCACCAGGTGAGGCAGGAGAGGAGGGACAGCTGCCTGCATGTCCTGACTTTGCCCAGGGAAATCCCTTCCCCATTCAGGTTCTCGCTGCTCCCTCAACACATGACTCGTTTGGACAGGTGACCTCGTGGATGGCCTGGTTTGCAAGGCAGAGCTCCAGGCGCTGTTGCATCTGCATGGGACCCCAGGACAAAGAGATCTGGCCTGAAGCCCCCCTTCCAAGCCCCTGGCCCAGCTCCTCACTGTGTATCTTCACACCATCATCACCATCAACACAGCAGCAGGTACATGTACTGAGTCCTCCTATGGTCCAGGCTGCTCTTAGAAACGTGTTACTTGGGAAAAAAAATCTCATTAACACTCAATATCCCATGAAGGGTACTATTCTTCTCCCTATTTCACAGATGAGGAGGCTCGGCCTTGAGAGTTCCCAAGCTAGTCATAATGGGGTGAACTATGAATGCTGACACCTCGACTGCAGGGACCAAGTTTTCAGGCTCAAATGTCTTTCTTCTGTGATAGATGTTGTCATCTCACCTCTTGACTCCTCCTGTCTTCTTTCTTGACCCTTCTTCTCCTGCCCCTTAGAAGTGAGCACTGCCCTGCATCCCCAAAATTCTATCTTCTTGATCGTCTTCTATGTACTTTCTCTGCCACCTTTTCCTGCGCTTAACGACCCTTTTTATGCTTATGACTCCCCAGTCTGCATCTCTACCCTCTTTCCTGGACTTTATGCCCATATTTCTAACCACACTTTATTTTTTCAGCAAATTTTTGTGGAGTGTCTGCTCTGTGTTGAAGACGGTCTCTGCCCCATGAAGCTTACACCCCAGCCAAGGAGACCGTCACTCAGCCCCCAGTCACACCACTGAGTCCTCAGTTACAGTCATGATGGGGGCCAAAAAGGAGAAGCCATGTCTACCTGGGAAGCGGACTGAATTCTTCTCCAGGTCGGGGGAGTGGATGGGGAAGGGGGGAGGAGGAGTGGGACGTAGCAGCTTGGGGCAGAGAGGGCACAGGGACTGAAGGCTGAGTCAGGAAGGAGTGGGTGAGTGGGCATGAGAGCTGTGAAGGTCGCGGAGGTAGTGGGCTGCAGGGAAGGCTGAGGGGAGAGGGGTGTGAAATGAGGCTGGAGATGCTGAGGGGCCTTGAAGGACATGTTAAAGATGTGGGCAAAAGTCTGCAAGCTGGAGGAGGGTGTGAGCATATCTGTGCTTCTAAAAGATCACGCTCGCTGCTGCGCGGAGAAAAGGTGACGGGACTAAGTCTGAGTCAGGAGGCGATTGTGAGAGTTCACGCGGGTGGTGACTTTGCCTGGACTAGGGTTGTGGCAGCAGAATTAAACAGAACTGGCCAGATTCTAGAGGTACTTAGGAGATAAAATCTCCAGGATTTAGTGATAGATTTTGTGAGGGAGTAAGAAAGGGTTAGGGTTAGAAAGAACAGGGTGGGTGTTGGAGGACCGTGGAGAGGGTTGGAGTGACCTTCATCAGAGTAGGGAAGTAAGTCGACCAGGGAGTCATAGGAAGTTGATCAGGCAGCAGGAGCAGCCCACCTGAGGTTGGAAACCATGAAGTCAGAGGGGGACCCATGTACCCCCATAGTGTGTTTTTCTCTAGAGAACTTGGTCTAGAGAAACCAAGTATTGAGTTCACTCAAGGTTGGGGTTTTACTGGGTAGACGTGATACAAAGGCAGAGAGGCAAGGACACCTGCTTATGTCTTGATATCCCCGGATGCTTCATTCTCAATATGCCTCAAATCCATTATCTCATTACTTTTTCCCCAATGCTCCCCAAATCTGCTCCTCTTTCTAGATTCCTTACCTTGGTTAACAACAATACAATTACCCAATAATATCAGTAATAACAGTAATTTATTAAGCAGGTGATATCAGATGTGATACCAGATGTTTTAAAAGAATCATCTCCTCTGATCACCATAATAACTTTACGGAGTATGTGTTACCCATTTTACAGATGTGGAAACTGAGGCTCAGAGAGGTTACATAACTTCCTCAAGGTTTCTAGTAAATGGCAGTCAGGATGAAAAGTTAGGTCTGTATGAGTCCAAAGTCCTTCCCCTTTCTCCTCACTGCACCACCTTCAAGTTCCCCGCCTTATAACCACCTATCTTGGATTCTTTCCTTTTCCTCCCTCCTACACAGGGTCAGTCATCACGTTCCGTTTGGTTTACGTCTGTCAAGCCTCCTGTATCACTTGCTACTGCCTGCCATGCCCCTCCACCCCGGCTCTGCATCGCTGGCTGGATCCACCAGAGTGGAAGCTCCACAAGGGCAGGGATCATTATCTGTCTTGTTTTCTGCCGTATCCTCAGGGCCTAAAACAGTGTAGGCAAACACTAGGCTAACACTAAGAAGTGGTTGAGTCAAGAGATAAATGTCTATCAGAAGATAATCCTCCATGGGCGACTCAAGTTTCCGCAAGTCTCACGGGTAGAGGCATTGATGGCTTTTTGTTCCAGACTTATCTTTTTGAGGAGGTTTGCATGGCAAACAGCCTTGAAAGATAGAGATAGTGTCTCCCCCATTGGAGGCCAGGTATATTTGCTGTCCAGTATAATAAAGATAATGTCTCCCTCAGGAGCAAAGGTTGGCAGGTTTGCTTGCATTGTAAAAAGACTGGGGTTTCCTAAGCTTGGAGCTCCTCAGTATGTGCAGTATCACCTGGGCCCAGCCGCACATCCCTCCCATGGGACTTGGGGGTTAGAGAAACTGATTTGAATGCTAAGCTCATGCTACCTGCTGTGCTATGAGTACGAAAGTCCTTTGTCTCTGGCCCAGGAGTCCTTTGTCTCTGGACCAGGAGTGAGATGCAAGGGTAAAATCTCAGTCTTCAGAATTCTTGACAATGGTCCTACTGCCTTTCAGTAGAGCAACTGATACGGCCTCCACCTCCCATCCCTCCCAGACACCTGCCTCTAATGCCAAGGTCCCCTTAGTGTCCTCTAGAGCCGAGATAATTCGTCCAGACTCCCCACACAGCCCTCCCAGGCCCTGAGGGATGGCTCCTACCTCCCTAACTGCACCTCCGCTCAGTCCACCCCTGCTCCAGCTCAGGCAGTCATCCCAACTGCACACCTTCTCCACTCTCCTGCACCTTTGCCCTTATCATGCTGTTCCCTCCACAAGGGTCATCCTTCACCCTTTCCATTGAAACCCTGTCCACCCTTTGCGGCCAGGATCCTGTCTCACCTCCTCCATAAGGCCTGCCCAGAGCTCAGTCACTCTCCGAGCTTCACTCACTTTACTCATCTTGTAGGGTCCTCCCATCCTTCTGTCTTGAATTGTGGCCTCCTGGGTAAACCCCACTCTGCCTCTCCCCGAGGTTCCATGCCTTCATCTCCCAGAGCGGTGATCTTCACAACTCCTGCAGCCCCTGGCATACAGTAGGAGCTCAATAGATGAGCGATGTATGGAGGAGTTGAACGGCACAGGGAAGGGTCTTGCAGAATGGTAGGAGGGAAGGACAGTGGAGCGGAAAAGTGTGGAGAAGAGAGTGAACAAAGGCATTGAGGTGGAAGTGGCTAGGGCAGGGGAATAACCACTTTGTCGGGGGTTGAGTTCATACCAGGAGGCCGAAAGAGATGCGCCTGGAAAGATGAAGGAAGTGAGGCCCAGGGCTCAGAGGGCTTCGGCCATGGGGCTCCCATTCCTCTTTGAGGTTAGAACCTGGTAATGCTCCAGAATCTGGGTCCCTTGGTCAGGGGCCTCCAGAGGCTGCTCCCGGGGCAGCCCCCTGCCTCTCCTGCCCACCCCCTCTGTCTGGGTCGTCCATCAGAGCCTTGCTCACGGCCCCAGAGCCTCGCATTGACGCGGGCCCGTGCGTGAGTCAAGCCTGCGTCACGGCGCCCCGCCGCCAGGGTGGCCTTTCGCAAAACGAGGGAACAGTGCGCGCTGCGCTCCGCCCCGCTCCGTTCCGCTCCGCAGAGCCGGCGCGGCCAGGGCGCAGGGAGGGTGGCCCTCGGCCCCGGTGCCTGCAGCCTCACGCGCTGCCTCCGCCGCGGGACCTGGGTTCCCGGACCGCTCCCCCGAGGCCCGAGCGCGCCGCGGGCGGGAGACGGGCAGGGACAAGCGGCGAGGAGAGGGAGAGAGGAGCGAGCAGAGTCTCGTGCGCCGGCGCGCGGCCCCGGGTCCCCTCCCAGCCCTGGCCGGGGCCCGTCGCCGCCACAGTCGGACTGCCCGTCGTGGGAGGGGCTGTGCGCCCGCGACCCGTCGGGAACCGCAGCTGCTCGGTCGGAGTGCAGCGGCCGAGACCGCGCGACGGCCACGCGGGACAGGTGAGTCGCCGGCCGCGCCCCGTCTGGCTTTATGGGACCAGCCACCGAAACTTCAGCTGTTCCGGCCCCGCCCCAGCCAGGGAGGCCTAAGGACCGAGGTGAGAGGCGGCGCTGCCGGGGTATCGACCCAGCCTTGCGAGGGCCCCGGGCTCCTCCCGCCACTCCAGCCGCCGTTGCCTGGCGACGGAGCCCCGGGGCCAGCGCTTCTCGGGCGCTCCGGGGGTGCCCTGCGCTGCGCTCACGGTTGGACACCGGACTCCAGCTTCCGGGGCTAAGAGGGCCCAAGAACTCCGGAGGTAATCGGGCAGAGTTGCAGAGGCAAGCGCCCGCGGAGGACCGGGGAGGAGGCCCGGCCAGAATCGCCGCCTGGAGCTGCGCGCCCAGGGCGCAGTTCCCTCGGCGAGGCTCCTGCGCTGCAGGAGACCCCAGTCCCATCCGCTCGGCTTCAGGCCCGTGACCTTGACAGTAACATTGCCAAGAGAAGCAGAGCGCTCACGCGCGAGATGAATATTTAATTCTCAGTCTTGGGGCTGGTCCTCGCTGAATTCGGAGCTAGCGGGGAGCCCATCCTCCCTCGAGGAAAGCGCATCTGGGAACCGAATGGCGGATATGGGGGGCGTGCGCGGGGTGCAGGTCTGGAGGGGGCACCGCCTCGGGAGAGAGGCCTCTGCCACGTTTATACCTGTGCGCAGCGTGCTCTCTAGCGATGCTAGTGTGTCTAGCGCACAGTGCTCTGGGGAGGGCCGCTCCTGCAGGGGCGCGGTCTCCTGCTCTATCCTTTTAAAGCTCAAACAGCCCTGTCAGGGCTGCAAGTGTTCAGAAATCCCGAGGCCACTCACCTTACAGGACCCAGTCGCTGTGACGCGGAGTTAAAAAAAAAAATTGTTCCCACTCCTCTTTCATTCATTGAGAAAAAATTTAACGGACCCTTTGGATTAGGAAATTTCTAACCAGAGCTACCTTTGGGGCAATTCCGCTGTGAGTATGAGGCAGGTGGGGTTGGGTTGGGGAGAGAAGTCAGGGGTGTAGAGAAGGAAGATTCTTTTGAGGGCACTGCCCCTGCCTGTTAACAGGAACTTTCAGGAACTAAGAAAATCCTGTAATGGCTTGCCCCAAAATTCAACCAAAACTTTAGTTATGCTGTGCTGGACCTACCGACTGATGTCTGAAGAACAAGGCCAGAGTGTGTGGAGGTTAACAGAGGGCTTCCTCCGTCTCATGCTCTGCTTGCATTATCCCATGGTCTGGTGAGGTGGACCCATCACCTGGGCAGGAAGAGCTTTGAGGTCACACCTGCTTGTCCTTGGCCATGGCCCATCCATGGGACCATGAGAAGCTCAGCTCCTCTGCTGGCTTTTTGTCTAATAGAGCAGCCGTGGCTAAGTAGGTGGGGAATTTCAGCAAATCCCTGCGTCTCAGCCTGGAGGGTGACTCAGTGTAGAAGGCAAATTGTGCCCACCAGCTCTGATTGGAGTGAGTGTGTTTGGCCTGAGTCACACACAGTCATGTGTCAGCTGTTTGTGAGTTGAATGGAGTTTACCAGGACTTGTGAGTGGCAATGACCCAAGCTCTCAGTGTTTTGGAGTCACTGACCAAAGGTGAGCAAGTCTCCACGATGAGCTAAGCAGAGCTCAGGCTGCCTGGCTGCTGGGCGAGGGTCCTGGAGCTCTGACCCCGTGGGGAAAGTGAGCAGGGCCGGGTTGGGGGGATGTTGGAGGAGAGGCTTGGCGGGGGGGCCCTGTGATTTCAGTGAGAACTTGGCCCAGTGCTCTGCCATGTGCCAGCATGGGGTGACCTTGGGCAAGTCCCTTTACCTCCTGAGCCTTGGTTTCCTCAGCTGTGAAGCAGGGATGCCAGTGGTACCTTTTCTTTTTTTTCTTTTTTTTGCGGTACGCGGGCCTCTCACTCTTGCGGCCTCTCCCGTTGCGGAGCACAGGCTCCGGACGCGCAGGCTCAGCGGCCATGGCTCACGGGCCCAGCCGCTCCGCGGCATGTGGGATCTTCCCGGACCGGGGCGCGAACCCGTGTCCCCTGCATCGGCAGGCGGACTCTCAACCACTGCGCCACCAGGGAAGCCCCGCAGTGGTGCCTTTTCTGCAGGCTTATTTTTGAGACCAGTGCTAGACATGTAGCAGATGCTCGTTAAATGTTAGTTCCCCGCCCCTTTCCTTATGGGCCTTAATCAGAAGTGATTCTTTCTCTTCCTGTCCTTGTTTCTTGGTGTGAGAGGGGGCGTGGAGACAAATGAAAGTGGCAGGGCTTTCCATGTGGTTAAGAAGGACGCATAACTCAGCTTCAAACTGACCTATTCCAACCCTTAGGTCTCCCCTGGGAGACCCTGAATGGGGAAGCCTGAGTAAGAGCAGTGCTGTGGTGGGTGGAGTGGAAGGTGGGGGGTGAGAGGGGCTGTGCTGGGTCTGCTGGGTGCCCTTGGTTGCCTGCAGTTGCTTCAGGGTGAGACTGTAGCACAGGCTTTGACTCCTGAGGATTGTTCATGGCTGTGGCCTACACCCAAGTTGCAGCACTCGCTAAACTTCACGGGTCCCTGCTCTTTGATCAGGTCTTGCCATCCCCCTCCGCACCTGTCCTGTCCATAATGGAGTTGGGAGCTGCAGAAGAACAGTCCAGGGGAGGCTAGGCTGGCCTTCCTGGAGAGGAAAGGAGTATATCTCCTGCCTTTACCGAAAGATCCTGGGCCACTGGCTCCCTCCCGTAATATGTCTAGACCTGGTGCTGAGCTAAGATGTGTGCACCTTAAGAGCAAAGGAAATATGGGGATCCCCAGGGCAGCAAGAAAGAAGCCATGCTGACCCAGGGGACTCCAGTCTGCTTCTGGAAATGTGCGTGTGTTTGTGTGTGTGTGGGTGATACGGGAACCCTGGAATCACTGCCCTCCCGATTGGATCTGGGAGCAAATTCCAAGGATGATAAATACAGAGATGGGAGGATTCCTAAGAAGCAAGTTCCTTCTGCCTGTGCAGCATCCCTTCCCTGTGCTCCTTCCTGTCCAGGTTTGCTGCAGCAGGACAATTCATCATGAATCCCTTCAGAGCTGCTAAGATAAGCAGCAGAACAGTTTAAAAGGAAGATGGATTTCGTGTTTTTTTGTTTTTTTTTTCTCTGAAAACCAGGTCTGAGTTATTGCTTTGCTCTCAGACTGGGCTGCAAGAAGTCCTCACAACAAAATATCCAGGGCACCAGAATGGAAAAACTCTGTTAGCCCGTACAAAGTTCTTTTATAGCAGCACTCTCCTGACTGCTGTCCCAGGCTTCCAGAGGTCAGAAGCACAGAACCGCAGGTAGATCTGTGTTAGTGCGCTGCCCTGCACCTGCGCTGCAGGTGGGATGGTGATCTGTGGGGAAATGCCTACTTGGCCTGCTTTTAGGAGGGCCAGGTGCTGGGTTCCAGCAGCTCACTCGGTGCTTGGCACACAGGAATAACATCCAGGTTTTTATTGAGGCTTGTGCTAAGTGCTTTATTCATACACTATCTCGTTTAACCTTCACTACAGTCCCAGGAGGCATATTACTGCTCTCAGCAGTTTACAGATGTGGGACTTGAGGTTCAGAGAGGTTAACTAATTTGCTCAAGGTCACACAGTAGTGAATGGCAACCTGAGAATTTGAACTCATGTCTGTCAGATTCCAGACTTCATGCTCTTGATGTCTATGTGATGTGCCTCTGTAATAAGTTCTTAATAAATGGTGCTGACAACCTAGGCATTTACCCAGATGAGCTTGTCTAAACCTGTGAGTTTGGTTCTTTAAGCTGGTGCCCTGAGAAGGGGGTATGAGCCTCTACTAATGGGAAATTGGTAGAGAATGAACATATCTCAGTTTCTGAGTTTGGGGGAATACAGTATGTGGTTCCAGGTAGATTGGAATCCAGAGAACATCCCAGGCTCCATCTTGTCCTGTCCTGTGCATCTTTCTCTTCCTGACCTCTGCCACCCCTGACCTCATTCCCTTAAAGTTTGTCCAAGTCTGGGGTTGGTTCTGGGAGCAGTGAGGGTAGAGTCAGAGCGGATTGGAGGTTGCCCTGAGGATTTCTGTGTCTGCAGAATCAAGGACAGCCAGTCGCTGGTGGGAGCTCTGATGTGTCAGGTTTCTCTGCTGGACAGGGTGTGCTAGGGACCTGCAGCCGTTTCTGGTGAGGTCCCAGACCCCAGAGCAAAACTGCTAACACTCCGAGGTTATTTACAGCAGCTGCGGCATGGGCTGCCCAGAGGGATGTTGCTTGCTTCCTGGTTCTGTCCTGTGGAGCCCACTCTCTTTATCCTTGGGGCTCCACCACTTACATCCTTGGCTGTTCTGGGAAACTTGGCATCCTCCTGGCTCTCCATCTCTTCTCTCTGTCTGAGAAATCACCTGGAGGAATAGGCCCATACTGTCCTAGTCTGCCTGGCATCTTCAAACCACCTTTGATCACCGTGGGGAAGTTTCTGAAAGTGAGGGTGGATAGTTAGAATGTAAGCATCTCCTCCACCCCCAGCGTACGAAGAGGTTTTCCCAGGAACCCTTGCTCCGCAGGCAGCCATTTTGAAGAGATACAGCCTTGGGGTAATTCTCTCCCCCCATCTCCCGTCCCCCATGAGTAATTTTAAAAATTAAAACATGGTTCATCTCTGGATAAATCCAGTTATTTAAGAAAAATATAATTAGGTATTCACTGTGTACAGAAAACTCACATGTGAGAACATAAGCTCAGATGCAAGATGGATTACTGTACCAAATTATTCTCACATTTAAAACCAGGTATATATTGTTAGAGAATAATTTTGGGTCAGGTGAGGCCTGGGCAGCCTGAGTCCCCAACTTGGGAGTTGAGACGGAAAGCGCTTTTGCTCTGAGGCCTCCTGTGGAGTGAGGGTGGGGCGAGCAGGGCCAGAGGAAGTAACACCCCCGCTCCCAGGCCCCGGGGTCATTGCATCAGCTGCATTTGACCCACTGAGCTGCCACTCTGTCTTCCAGGGCCTGCCCACAGTTCATGTGAAGATAACAAGTTGCCTCTCGAGGTGTTCCATCATTTCTAATTTAATTACTGGTTTAATTAGAACTTCCATTGGATTCTTTGCACCACTGCTTTGCCACCTATTATTTCACTTGCAAATAGAATCTGTTGGTCCCCACCCCAAATTCCTGCTGGTTGCATTTTCTCTTTAATTATAAGACTTCTGGGCTCTGTGGTTTTAAATCCAACTCCACGTCAGGAGTGCTGTTTGAGAAAGCTACCATTCAGGAGATGTGAACAGTCACCTGGTGGAATGGCTCCAGCAGGTGCTGCCAGGTGAGTATTCAGGGAGGACGTGGACCTCCTCTCCCTGGGGGTTCTACAGGGCGGAGAGCGAGCATGCTCCTCTGCTGGGCAACCCGGCACTGGCTCCCAGAATGGCCTGGTGGATGCTGTCCACGGTCCTGGCACACCTCTGAGACAACCTGCCTGCTAGTAATTCAGGGACTCCTTTAGAACCGCTGGTAGGAATCTCCTTGACCAGTCCCCAAATTGTATTATGCCTCTAGCTTTGGGAAAGGGCCCAACCAAGTGAGGAAGCTCCTGACCTCAGGGACGAATGATGGTAGATGGACTTGTTCCATTGTTGACTTGCTGAATGAGGTTCACGTATGTCACTTTGCAGTGTGGCATGGTGCATTGGAGAACTTCCTAACCAGGGCCCCAGAGGGGTGGCATGAGGCCCAGAAATAATGATGCCTTCATTCCTTGGAATAGCCTTGAGCGGCCTAGGGTGGTGAAGCCTCCTCCATTTACCCCAGTGTGCCATAGCCGTATTCTCTTCTCTGTGTGTCATCACATGCGGAAGGGTGTAAAGCACCAGTGTATTGGAAAGACTATGGGCTATCGAGTGACGTAGACCACAGTTTGGATTCCCTCTCCTCCGCTTCATGGCTCAGTAATCTTGTACATGGTAGTTAGCTTCCCTTAGCTTAGGCTTCTTCATCTGTAAAATGAGAATTCCATTTCATCCCAAGTGTTTTTTTGGGGGGGGGGGGGCGGTAAATAACATATGTAAGCACAGTAGGTCTTCAAACATGTGTGCTCCCTCCGCTGTGATCTCAGGTGTCCTGCTGGGAGTGTTTTTCTGCCCACCCCTCCACAAAGCCGCACTGAAGCCTGGTGAGGAAAGAGACACAAACGTTTCTGGTTCTCAGGAAAGAGACATCATGTTGGGAGTGTAATTAAGGGTTTCTGATCACTATTCCTTCAAGTGCTCTTCACAGTCTGGTGGGTAACTCAGGTAATTGGACACCCTTGATTCCTTCTGTCTCTCTCTGAGACAAGAGAATATAGTGACTTTAAGAAAATCCAGGTCAGTGGATTTGGGCAGTAGCTGTGAGGACCCATCTGTCACCACTGTGGGCCTCCCATGAATAAGAAAAGAAGGGAGTGAGGCCTTCACTCGTTGCTCCTGGACTTTTTATTTTCACAACTGATTTAAAAAAAATTTTTTTTCCAAATCAGGACAGTCTCATGGATCTTCTCTTTGGGGCCTGTGTGCACTTCAGCACCCTGGGGTCCTCTGTTTCCCTCTCTCTTTGAAACCTAAACCTTATCCAACAGCCAGCCCAGGTCACCACCATCTCTAACCTACCGTCCCCCCTTTTTCTTTTTTTTTTTTTTTTAAATTTATTGACGTATAGCTGATTTACAACATTGTGTTAATTTCTGCTGTACAGCAAAGTGCTTCGATTATACACACGTATATATATATATATATATATATATATATATATACATTCTTTTCCATATTCTTTTCTATTATGGTTTATCACAGAATATTGAATATAGTTCCCTGTGCTATACAGTAGAACCTTGTTGTTTATTCATTCTATATATAATAGTTTGCGCCTGCTAATCTCAAACTCCCAATCCATGTGCTTTTAAATCTGTACTATACTGATCTATTTAAAAACAGGTGACATCAGTCCCCTGCTCTAAAACTGCCAACAGCTTCCTGTTATCCTTGAGCGGAAACCCAAACTCCTTTCTATGGCCCACGGGTCCTGCCTGCTCGGGATGCCAGTTACCCTCCTGTCTCAGCACCTCCCACTCTTCCCTGGCTCAGGATGCACTAGACACAGGGCCCTTCCTTCTAGTCCTTGAACTCACCAAGTGCTGCTCCTGCCTCAGGGCCTTTGCACTTACTGTTCCCTCTGCCCTGAGTGCTTTCCCAGGATATCCACATGGCTTATTCTCTCACACTCTCAGGTCTATCAGAGTTGCTTTCCTAACTCCCCTACATATTGTAGCATCCCTACCTCACTCCATCCCTGCTGTATTATATATTTACTTGTTATCACTATGGATACAGTCTGTGCCTATATATACAATATTAATTACACATTTGTCAGGTTTTTATTTGCCCTCTGCACTGTAATATACATCCCCCAGGGCAGGGACATTATTTGCTCTGTCCTCTGCTGTACTAGGACAGGACGTGGTGCATAGTTAGTGTTCAGTAAATACCTGTTGAAGGAAGTAAAGGACAGGAGGGAGAGAGAGAGGGAGGGAAAATGTAGAGAGGAATTTTTAAAGTCCCATATTTCAGCAGTATCCCTAGTTCGTGGGAGTTTCTGGGCATTTCTCCATTCTCCTTCAGCCCAAGAGGGGAGTGGGAAATCAGTCGGAGCTCCAAGCACCTGCATCCCCCACCAGCCCCACATGTCCTCAGGTACCTGCATGCTTGTTCCACACCAGTTCCTGGCCATTTTGGGACTGTGGGTGGTTGGGCCTCTGTTCCTGGTTGGACCCATTTCCCCCATGTTCTCACGAGGAGGGGCAGCTGGTGTGGGTTTATGGTGTGGCCCCTGCGTTATATCATTTTATCCTCATGACAACCCTGTGAAGTCAGAGCCTCATCCCTATATTTTCAGGTCCAGAAACTGCAACCAAAGGAGAAGGTGTACTTCCCCAAAGACTCACAACTTGTAAGTGGCAGCAGAACTCAGACCCAGGTTTCCCTGGGTCCAAAACCCATGATCTTTCTGGGACAGTGTGGTGGTTGAGAGATTCTGGAGTCATCCTGTGTTGGTTGGGACTTCGGGCCTCCACTGTTTGACTGTGTGCCGTATTTCATCAATTCCAAGGTGTGTGATCTTGCACAGTGTCACATCCTAAAATTAGGATGTGCAATCAACAACGTCTCAGATTGGCTGTTGGTCAGGTGGAGTGGTGACCTAGCTGGGTGAAAACCTTCCATGGACACTTTCTGGTAAGTTCAAGAAAGTACCAGCACCAGAGGATCTTAAGTTCAATGAAATATAGGTAATTAATCCCTCTGAGCCTCTACTTCTTCATCTGTAAAATGGGGATAAGAGAGGCACCAGCCTCATACAGTTATTGGTGGGGTTAAAGGAGATGATGTCTGCTCTACACAGTGGCTGCTATGGAGTTGACCCTCAAGAAGTATCACCTATGTGCTGCTGTTGTCATTGTCATTATTACCACCTCACTCTGCCCTCAGCAACCTATATTCTAGTGCAAGGCTCAGGCATCTGTGGGGCAGCCGTGGTACTGCTCTTGCTTGTACACCCTCTGGGCGTGCATTTCCCCCTCACATGATATGGTAGAACTGAACCAAAAGATTTTGTTGGCACTGGCCCCGCCCACATTTTCCAGTGCCAGTTCCTGCCCCTGTGGACCATCTGCCCCTTTTCCTGCTTTCTTTCCTCCTTGACTAAGAAAACACGCTCAGCAAATGCAACAGGAAGGTGAGACGGGCTGCAGGAGATTCCACTGGCTCCTTTGCCTGTTTGTTGTTTGGTATGGTCCACCAGCCTCAGAAACGCTCCA
>NW_021703774.1:84439648-84773381 GCF_005190385.1 Monodon monoceros | reverse complement strand
TGCCTGTTTGTTGTTTGGTATGGTCCACCAGCCTCAGAAACGCTCCATGCCAAGACTGTGCCCGTCCAGTGTTTATTTCTCTCTGGTGAGGGTGGATCCTGTCTGCAAAGTGGAGAAAAGGAGGCACAAATCATGGCTCCTTTATAAAAGGCAAAAAGTCAATGAGCGACGGTCAGGCTTCTTAGTTTACCTTAGCTTTAAACTGCCGCTTGGGGCATCAGATGCTCTTGGGATCAGGATGTCCTGTCAGAAAATGGGGAAAATTTGAAGCTGGAAAATTACATCAGACCCTAGAAAATTTGGGGAGTTCAAAATACTTTAATTCATTAATTCACGCACTCACTTCATTCATATCAGATTTGTTGAGCACGTGTGGTAGTAAGTCACCAGGATTTGGCCTTGCAGAAGCAAAGATGCTGTCAATCTGGATAAGGACAGGAGACCACAGCACAAACCCAGCAAATCTGTGAAATGGAGTCAGAAGTAACCATCCTATTGATTTGACTTCTCAGTAAGCTTTTCTTGCTCTTTCTCCTTCTATCCATGTGGTAACCAGATGCAGTTGGTAGGTAAGCGCTGTTCCCTATTTTCCAGATGAATAAGGAACAGAAAGCTGTCTTCCAAGGCCTGGGGTCCCCCTGACATGTGCTGCAGGGCTGTGCCGGATTAGAGCCCCTGGCTGGGCAGGCGACTTCTGGGAGGTTTACCGCCTCTTCTCTAGTCAGAGCTATTAGCTCTTCGCCCCGGCCTCTTTGTTTCAAAGGCAAAGGCAGTGGTTCAGATTTCAACATAGGAAGCGGGTTGTTCTTGGAGGGTAGGCAGGCAGAGACCCTGGAGCATCTGTAAATACCGCATTCTGTCTGGTGTGCCAGGCCCTGCTGGGCCCAGGGCAGGCAGGAGGGGCACAAAGCTGAATACACCTTGGGTCCTGCCCTCAGGGAGCCTTGTGGTTAGGAAAGGAATCGGGCCTGTAAACAGCTAGCTATGCTAGAAAGCCAAATGGTAAAAGTGTCAAATAGTCTTATAAAGAGCGTGCTGAGGAGAGAGAAAGGGATACTCATTCTTACTTAGAGGACTGCGGAAGGTGTCACAGGTGAGACGGTGGGCCTCGAGCTGGGCCGTCAAAGACTAGAAGGTCCAGGAGGCAGAGGATGGGGAGTGGTGGGTGGGCAGGGGAGGTGGAAGGGGGCCCAGAGGAGGAGCTGCACATGTCTTGGCCAGGGCAGTGCGTTGGCAGTGGGTGCAGAGGACGTGGTACCCAAGAAGCCGCCTCTGAAGGCCTGGAGGAGAAGTGAGCTGGGAGCCTGTCGCCGGCCTCTAGTGGAGAGAAGTTCTGAGCTAGAGCATGAGGGGTGGGAAAGGACAGATCTGAACCCACTGACAGGAATTTGCGATGTGGGCATGAAGGGTGAAGGAGGGAGAGGCCAGGAATGGTGCTGGGTCCCTGCCCGTGCGTCCTGGGCGAGAAAACTCAAGGCGGGTGGCCAGCAGGCCCATCAGGACCAGTTTGCCCCACGTGACTGCCAGAGGTTCCAGTAAGACAATTAAAAATAATTTGGAGGATAATTTGGGTCTCTGATAACAGTCTGACCTGTTTCGGGCTCAGTGGAAGCCCAGAGGCTCTGAGGTAATTAGGACAACTGTGTGGGCCACCACCGCTTGTCACCTGGAAATCAGGAAGCTGTCAAGTTCCCTGAGAGAAAGGGGCCCGACCTTGCTTCCTTCTCACCACCGCTTAGTCCTGAGTTGGACCTTGGCAATATGGTGCGGGGAGCTGGGTGTTCTCCACGGCTTTCCTCTGCTGGGGGCTCTCACGGCTTCCCTGTGGTGGAGGTTTGCATTTACGAATGTGCAGCACTCTCTCCAGAGCCCCCCGACCCAAGAGCAGCAAAACTGGGCACGCCCCCTGGGGCTCAGTGAAGCCAGCACTCGAGATCTGTGGTCCCCTTGGCTCCTATATCCCCAAGATGGCAGCTTGTCCACTCAGCTCCCCCGGGGTCTCCCTTGGAAAATAAGTGGCTCCCTTGAGTTTGTCCCTTGAGGTATCTGATACAAACTTACCGACCCCAGGAGGCAGGTGCTCAGAGGGTCCCCCGCCCGCTCTCTGGCTGCTGTCAAGCGGAGGGGCCTCTGGCTTGGCTTTGGTTTCAGGGTGAGCAGCCACCCCCTTGGGGTAATTGCTGAGCGCTGTGCTTGAAAAGTTGTGGAGCCGTCAGTCCTCTGGCAGGAGATATTTTTACCTGTCTGCCTCCTAGTGGCACTATTTTTTTCTCTTTTTAAGAAGATTCACAGTTCACTCACTGGTCCTGCTTCTCTCACATGTGCTATTCTGAGCCGTAAGCTGCATCTGTTGCTAAGCGACAGATCTGGCACCAAGCGCTTTCTTGGCATTCGAGCCCCTCTGCATTCTGCTTTAAGTAACTGAGGCATTCCTTTCTGAGAGTACCATGGACTGATGCGCTGCTTGGGAAAGCAACTTTATAACCCACCCCCAACTACTACAGGGCGATGATCTGAGTACAACTGGGTTGGCTGTCAAAGCATCCCCACAGTGCACCAGTGAGCTCTCAGCTGGCAGAGGGTGGCCTGACAGACCAGCCCAAGGACCTGCAGTGTCTAGTGCCTGGGGCTGGTCACCCCTTGCCCACACGCACGTGCAGGAGGGGCACTCCCTGGAGAGATGTAGAGCTGAAAGAGCTTCAGAGATCATCCAGACCAAGTCATTTCACACACAGGGAAACTGAGGTCCAGAGAGGTCAGGGTGATGGTGCCAATTTGCACGGTTGGCTGGTGGTTGGTCAAGACCAGCACCGAGCCAGCCTCCCACTGCCTGGATCTTGGCTGGCTCCACGGTCCGCAAAGGCAGGGGCAGAGAGGAGTCTGCCCCCCCCACCCCGGGTTTTCTCTGATCCTGGCGCTTGTCCCCAGCAGTGCTTCGGCGTCCCTGGCTGGTACACATTGGATTCCTGGGCCCTGGTCTGAAAGCTCACCTTTCCCCACAGACGGCCTCCAGGCTTCAGGGAGCTAGTGCGGGCAGGGAGGGAGGGTTGTTCTGAGTCGCTGCTGCCACCTTCCCTTTAAAGGCACGGCGAGAGCACAGGAGTGAGGACACCTGGGTGCTGAGAGCTGTGTGATGTGAGCCATGCCCTGTCCCACCCTGGGGCATAGCTGTCCAGCTCACTTCCCGGGCCGGGCTGTGAATCCGAGATGATAAGAAGAGGTGACGTTTGTGAGCGCTTGGTGGGGGCCGGTCCCCTTCTGAGACCTGTACAACCTGTCCTCCTCATGACATTGCAGAGTGAGCACTGCTCTCCTCGCTGACGCTGAGGAAACGAGCTCAGTAAGGTGAAGAAGCTTCCCAGGCCGGCAGTTGGTAAGGAGCGAAGCTGAGATTCGAACCCAGGCAGTTCGGCTTCGGAGCAGAATCACCCCATACTGTGCCCATAGACTGTGTAAAACATGTTTTTAAATGGTTTCAAACTATTGCAAATTTGAGCTATAGTTTGAGTAATAATACTGCTAGACTTTACTATGCGGCCATGTTTTTATCAGTAATAACCTTACTGATCTTTGGGCCCAGGCTCTGGCACCGCATGGCCTGTACCTGCTTCCCTTTGACCCTGGGGCAGGTGAGTGGGCCTGGGCTTCGCAGGGTGCCGTGCCACCAGCCTCAGGGTGCTGTCACTTCTCGCAAACAGAAAAAGACATCTCTGAGCTGGTGGTGTTGCAAAATGCTCTCCCCCCTCCACCCCCCCCCCCCCCCCCCCCGCAAACTCATTTTGGCTTTTCCTGAGGAGAAACAGGGCATTTATGCAACAAAATATAAATAGGGGGACTTACATATTTTTAAATGAATAAAGGCAAACAACACCAGGCTTCCAGGTAGCAGCCTCTGTCATTTGGGTCCTTCCTGATGTCAGGCCCTGCACTAGGCACTTGGTATGCATCTGCTCATGGAATCCTCACGCAGCCCTGCCCGGGAGGCAGGAACTGTCATTAGATAGAACATTTTCACCCAAGAGGGAGCCTGATGCTCGCAGAATTCAAGTGAGGTGGCTGCCCCCTCCCTCGGCACCAGCTGATGTCTTTTTTTTTTTTCTTTTTGCCATGGTTTCCTTTTTTTTTTTTTAAACATCTTTGTTGGAGTATAATTGCTTTACAATGGTGTGTTAGTTTCTGCTTTATAACAAAGTGAATCGGTTATACATATACGTATGTTCCCATATCTCTTCCCTCTTGCGCCTCCCTCCCTCCCACCCTCCCTATCCCACCCCTCTAGGTGGTCACAAAGCACCGAGCTGATCTCCCTGTGCTATGCGGCTGCTTCCCACTAGCTATCTATTTTACGTTCGTAGTGTATATATGTCCATGCCACTCTCTCACTTTTTCACAGCTTACCCTTCCCCCTCCCCGTGTCCTCAAGTCCATGCTCTAGTAGGTCTGTGTCTTTATTCCCGTCTTACCCGTAGGTTCTTCATGACCTTTTTTTTTTAGATTCCATATATATGTGTTAGCATATGGTATTTTTCTCTTTCTGACTTACTTCACTCTGTATGACAGACTCTAGGTCCATCCACCTCACTACAAATAACTCAATTTCGTTTCTTTTTATGGCCGAGTAATATTCCATTGTATATATGTGCCACATCTTCTTTATCCATTCATCTGTTGATGGACACTTAGGTTGTTTCCATCTCCGGGCTATTGTAAATAGAGCTGCAATGAACATTTTGGTACATGACTCTTTTTGAATTATGGTTTTCTCAGGGTATATGCCTAGTAGTGGGATGGCTGGGTCGTATGGTAGTTCTATTTGTAGTTTTTTAAGGAACCTCCATACTGTTCTCCATAGTGGTTGTATCAATTTACATTCCCACCAACAGTGCAGGAGGGTTCCCTTTTCTCCACACCCTCTCCAACATTTATTGTTTCTAGATTTTTTGATGATGGCCATTCTGACCGGTGTGAGATGATATCTCATTGTAGTTTTGATTTGCGTTTCTCTAATGATTAATGATGTTGAGCATTCTTTCATGTGTTTGTTGGCAGTCTGTATATCTCCTTTGGAGAAATGTCTGTTTAGGTCTTCTGCCCATTTTTGGATTGGGTTGTTTGTTTTTTTGATATTGAGCTGCATGAGCTGCTTGTAAATTTTGGAGATTAATCCTTTGTCAGTTGCTTCACTTGCAAATATTTTCTCCCATTCTGAGGTTTGTCTTTTCGTCTTGTTTATGGTTTCCTTTGCTGTGCAAAAGCTTTGAAGTTTCATTAGGTCCCATTTGTTTATTCTTGTTTTTATTTCCACTTCTCTAGGAGGTGGGTCAAAAAGGATCTTGCTGTGATTTATGTCATAGAGTGTTCTGCCTGTGTTTTCCTCTAAGAGTTTGATAGTTTCTGGCCTTACATTTAGGTCTTGAATCCATTTTGAGTTTATTTTTGTGTGTGGTGTTAGGGAGTGTTCTAATTTCATACTTTTACATGTAACTGTCCAGTTTTCCTACCACCACTTATTGAAGAGACTGTCTTTACAGTTGCTGGGGTGGAGGCGTCCAGGGTGGAGGGCAGGGGCTTTGAAGTCAGACAGACACTTCATTCATTCACTCACACACTTAACATACATCTCCTGATGTATACGCCTCTGCTCCGATGTCCCCTCCTCAGAGACGCCTTTCCAGACCATAATATAGCAGCCCTCCAGCTCGCGAGCCGCCCCACTCTCTACCCCATGTTATTGTCTTTATAGCAAAAATCACCACTGGCTATTTTATCTGTGTATTTCTTTCTCTAGTATCTGGCCTTTCCACTAGAAATATAACCTCTGCAAGAGGAAGCCCTTGGCTTATTTTGTTTGCTGCTGTATCCCTCACACCTGGAACAGAGCCTGCTACAGAGAAGGCACTCAGTTAATGTATGTCAAGTCAATGAATGAGTGAGTGAATGAATGAATGAGTGAATGAAATGGGCTCTCAAACCCGGGCCTCTCTGACTTCAAAGCCCCTGCCCTTTACCATGAGAGACGACTGTCTTCTTCCAATGTCCCACCCCCCTTGCTGCTGAGTCTGACTCAGTGGCTTCGGGCAATTCACTTCCTCTCTCTGGGCCTCAGTTTCCTCATATATAAAATGAGAATGTTGCTAGGATCCCTCAAACTTTAATATTCCAAATGTTGGACTCTGCTGTCACATGAGCATATTCACTGGGCACAGATGGTTCTAGTCATGATTGAAAGCCAGCCCAGTGTCTCAGCTTGCAAGTTTGCACCAGCACTTTGCTTCCTGCAAACCCAATGGCCTGGGAGGACCCCGGGCCCCCATCCTGCAGCGCAGGATGTTCGTGCACGTCAGTGATGTCTTGGGAAGGAGGAAGAAGCTTATATTGAGCTGATGCCTATGGTTTCCGTGATGCTGCTGCGGGTGTCCTTCTCTGGATTTACCAGAAGGTGTTCATTTTGTCCTTGAGCCCACTTAGTTTAAAATGATGCCTTCCTCCCCTCCCCCCCGCTTCTCATGCTGGTGACCAGAGCTGCCACTCACTCATCTATTTATGGGGAAATTAGAGAATTTATGTTCTCTGATCGGTCAGCCTCAAGGTAAATTCTGCAGACTTGCAGGAATCCCCCTCGGTTTTCTCCAGTCGTGGCAAGATGAGCAGTACGTCATATCTAACGCACAGCAGATTGCTCTGATCAGGTCCTGCTGCAGGCTGGTACCTGCAGACAGGCTCTGGGCTAAGGTACCTGGTGATTGTGGTTGCAGGAGGGACCCACCCTCACCCTGCTCCCCATCTCTAGTTTTTAATAAAACTCTTGACGTAAGCTGAGGAGAGATGGGGTAGCTGGACAAGCAACCACTGCATGTGCCTTAGGTTTTGTCCTCCATTTGAGAGCCTGGGGACGGGGACCTACTGACTGGGGAGGGGGAGGGGCTTGTCCTGGCGGCCCAGGCAAGAGCACAGGCCTCCCCCTTGCACAACTCCTGCGGGCACCATCGGCTTCTGTAGCACAGGCACCGTAGCAGCCCGGGGGGAGGCTGAGGGCTGGAGGGGCCACAGACACAGAGTCCCACCTTGGAGCACCCTCCAGGACGTGATGGAGTGTTCAGCTGGCCCACTGTAAAGTGGAGCCCCAACACAGAGCTACATTTCTTGTAGGGAGTTCTGAGGTCTTTCAGGCAGGCTGGCTCTGTCCCAGTCACTCCAAAGCCCAAGACCCTGGCTGTGCCTGAGGTGGAAGGGGACAGTCCCTAAAGAATCACTGTCCCCCTTAGATGAGGAGAGCAGGGAAGTGTCACCTGCTTGTGTGGTCCGAGGCCTGGCCTGGGGAGGGCTGGCTAACCCCACAGACCAGGGTGGACAGTTGTCCCCATCTGCCGGACCTCCTAGCTTCATGACGTGTGTAACGGGATCTGGCCAGCCAGGTCTCCTTGAAGGTCCTTGTGGCTGGAGTCAGCCAGGAGGTCTGGGTCAAGCCCAGCAGCCCGGGCATCCCTGCACGCTTCCGCTACAGAGGGACCTTGCCCAAGAATTCAGGTGGCACGTGCGAGGAGAACAGAGGCAGCTCCTTCCCTTAGTAATGGCAGAGCCGGATAATTTACATCCCTAGAAAGATGCAGGGCAACTGCCGGCCGGGGTGTATGTGGTTTAATTTTAAATCCTCCAACCTTCCCTTAATGAGGAGGTGCTTCGAAACAAGCAGAATGTTGGGATCCTTCAAAGGACTCATTTCCTTGGTGCTTTCTTTGTTTAAGGGAAAGCATGATACACGATGGGGAATTGCAGGAGTAGGGAGGGTTTTGTCTCCCCCGCCCACGTTGTGCAGACATTATCTGCTGTAAAACTGTCACTGAAGGATGGAGAACTGGCTCTTGGCTGTGGTGGCCTTCAGATAATGTCACTGCTGAGTGATGACCCAGGACTTGTTGGCACTGAGCAAACATCTCTAGGGCCCTGCTGCCAGAATCCTTATCTGAGCCCGGCTGGTGCTCCTGCCTGGGATGCTGGTGTCCAGGGGCTCCATGGTAAGAGCTCTAGGCTTTTTTCCCCCAAGCATTAATGTCCCTCTGAATCACCAAAGGTTTTGTAGAAATACAGAGAATGATTCAGTAGGTCTGGGGTGGGCCTGAGAGTCTGTGTTTCTGACAAGTTCCCATGATGCCACTGGCCCCCAAACTGCATTTTGAACGCAGGCGCTGGCTTCCTGGGTCCCACCAGGTGGTTTGACTACATAGAACACAAGAGGGCTAGGACTTGGCTATACCCCGTGCTGCCCTGGGCGGGGAAGGCCGTGGAGCCCTTCAGATGTTCTTGAACATTCTAGGGTCTGTGGTTATGAAAGGGGTCAATGTTGTCGTGGACGACCCTTTATTTGGGTTTGGTGTATGGTGTTGCTTCTTTCGTCCCATTAGGCTTGCCTTTCTGATGATGCTCAGGTAAGAAGGCCAGTGGGGAAACTGAGTGTGCAGACCTCGAGCTCCTCAGTGGGCACCTCAGTGGGGAGGAAAGCGAGCTCGATGTTCAAGGCCACTGAGCGGCCTCTGAGTGAATGACGGGGAGTTGATGAATTGATTGGGTCGTGTCCACTTGGGCTCCCCACCTCTCTGGCGTGGTCAGCTAATCCTCTCCTGCTCATCTGGTTTCAGAGATCCCTGGATGAGAAGGAGCTGACAGCGGCCGAGTCCCACCTTCTCTGCGTGCTGGGGAGCAGGGCTGCGTCGCCCAGGTGGCCCAATGCCGAAGAACAGCAAGGTGACCCAGCGCGAGCACAGTAGTGAGCATGTCACGGAGTCGGTGGCCGACCTGCTGGCCCTTGAGGAGCCTGTGGACTATAAACAGAGCATCCTGAATGTGGCCGGAGAAGCAGGCGGCAAGCAGAAGGTGGCGGATGTGGAGGACCGGCCGGCCTGGAACAGCAAGCTGCAGTACATCTTGGCCCAGATCGGCTTCTCTGTGGGCCTTGGCAACATCTGGAGGTTCCCCTACCTGTGCCAGAAAAATGGAGGAGGTAAGAGGCAGCCCTGCTTGCCCTGGGGGTGCCCTGCAAATGGGCCAGGCTGAGGGGTGAAAAGAAACACCCTTTTGTGAGGCAGAACCAGAGCCCTCGTAGGTTGGAGCTCAGAACTCGAGTGAGACTCCCCAGGAAGAGCTAATGGCTAACAGCTCTCAAGAGGCTGCAGGCATGATGATAAGAATGTGGGCTCTGGCCCTAGACAGCCTGGGTTCAAATCCCAGTGCAAGTTATTCAAGTCAGCTTGGGTTCAAATCCCAGGGACCCTGTGCAAGTTGCTTAATTTCTTTGTGCCTTGCTGTTCTGTGTTTGTAAAATGGGAATAATAGTAGTTCCTGTCTCCCAGGATAGTTGCGAGAATTAAATGAGCTTTACATGTAGAATGCTTACCGCTGTATCGGACACAGTAACTCCTGGCCATTGTTACTAAATGCGTATTACTGCTGGGCACTGTTGTGAGCACTTCCTGGATATTAGGCTGAAATACATGAGACTGCTGATATGTGAGTGTCTTGGAACAGTCAAAGCACCAATTTCATATGGTTCAACCATCATATCCTCCCAAAAAGCCTATGTGAGGAAGAACTATTCTCATCCTCACTTTAGAAACTGCAAAACAGGCACAGAGAGGTTAGATCACTTGCTCAAGTCACACAGCTAGTGATAAAGTCAGGATTGAAACCTGGACAGCTTGGCCCCAGAGCCTGAGCACTTAATCACTATACCCACAGCCTCCCAGGTAGGAAGGGTCTTCACGCTGCCCCCTGAGTTTCAGTCCCCCCAGAGGATCCTGCCCGTGGTATCAAACCCCTTCGACTCAATACTTCTAGCTCCCAGGGAGGGTAGAAGCCCACAGGCCTTATCCCCCAGCACCTGAATGCAGGCTAGAAAGTTCCAAAGGCAACTTGCTTTGAAACCGGGGGGAAACTAACCAAAAATAAGCAAGGCAAAACCCAATGGACTGAAAACAATGACGCTTCCAAGCTCAGACCTCTGGTCCTGGGAAAGTGATTTGAGTCAGAAGAGAGCTTTCATGCCCCTGAGTCCCTGTGCCCTGGGACTGCCACACTCCAGCCTGAAGGTGTGGCTGCCACTTTGCAGGCATTTTAACCCTGCTGCCTCCCTCGCTGCCCCGTGGGACTCTCCTCCCAGTGATGGAGCCCTATTCAGGGACCCTCCTTCCTCTCTGGGACACCCTCCCTGGTTCAGAAAGCAGAGTCTGGCTGGAGGCTTCCCCTCCTTTGCGGTTTCTAGTGAAGGGCAGGGAGTGAGAATGCCCGCCTGACTTAGGCCAGAAACTTCCATCTTGCCACCAGGGCACAGTCTATTCCCCCTGTGCTCTCTTTGCTTTGAAGGATCTTTTTTTTCTCCCCCAATAAATAATTGCCAATCAGAGCTTTCAGTCTGTATGGCATGGCCAGGCCCAGGTCGCTGAGTTGATATAAGACCAGCCCAAAGCAAAGATACAAATGGAAGTGTGTGGTTCCCTTAAGTGCTGTGAGATGTTAAGAGCTCAGAGTACCCGAAACAACTTTGGAGGACACGTTACATTTGGGGACTCCGGCTGGCAACCTGCAACCTTGTCCTTTGTGGCTGAGATAATCAGTCTGCCTGAGCACTGAGGCTGAATCACAGAGTCCTTCTCCCCACTACACATTCTGCCTGCGCTGCCGCTCCCCCGGGCAGCGTTCTTGCCAAAGTCTGTTAGTTTCCAGTGTCACCAGACAGTTGCCACGGCACCAGACATCACGAGCAACCCCTGGAAGAAAAGCGTTGTCGGGTCTCAGGACTCTGAGCTCCCCATCCCATGTTCCTACCTTCATTTTCCCATCCTTTCTGACTCCTGGAATCCCTCTTTATCTCTACCTTTAACTCTCCAGTATTTTACCGGTTTTTATAGTAAGTCGTCTTAAATGTATTTTGGAAGGAGGCAAATTATCACAGGAAGGAGATGATTGGTCTGAGAGTCAAAACTCTGGCTTTGAGCCCTGGGTGATCCAGTCAAAATTACTTAATTTTGGATGGAAACTCTGGAACTCTGCCTAGCTCTGCCAGATGTTGACAGTTTATTCCGCATCCTCTCAGTTTCCTTTTTTTTTCTCTTTATTTTTGTGAGAAGGAGGCAAATGGTCAGCAGGTGCTTACTATGGGTAAGTCACTCATTTAATCCTCACAGCAGCCCTGTGCAGTAGGTATACAGTTGAAGCATATGAAATGGCCATTTTCATAAGTCAAAAATGATCAAATATCAGTAATTTCATATGGTTCTACTTAATATTTTCATCCTCTTTACATAGATGGCAGAACAGTGGCACAGAGAGATCAAGCAATTTGCCCGAAGTCACACAGCTAGTAAGTGGCAGAGCCAAGATTCAGGCCCAGGAGGTCTGGCTCCGTGGTCTGGATCTTAACCCCTACTCAGTGTGCATCTCAACAGGTTGAGATCGAGGTGGTCTTTCAAGGCCCAGGAATAACCTTGGGGTTTGCAAGAAGCGAGACATGTATAGACATGTCACACAGCCTCCCGGGTTTTGTATCTCACCCGCAAGTCCTCAGGTCGGGCAAGATGTGCAGGGAGATGTGTCCCTGTCCTTTCCTGCAGATCACTTCTCTCCTCTTCTGCATCCCTGAGCCAGAGACCAAGAGACAGAACTAGGTTAAAAGACAGAGCCAGGGGTCCTTCAGGCCCTCCTCCTTTTAGGATCGTGATACAGCAGGTTGTTAGTGACAAGTGGAATTTATGTGTGCACGTGACCCTGTGCACCTGTGTGTTTAATGTATTAGATGCTGTTATATGAGGTGTGGGAGGTGGCTCACCTGGAAGCCTCTCCTGATTAGCTCCATGGGACTCACACCCCTCCCTCAGGACACATGTGCTCAGTTGGCCGTGTGTGCATGCACTGACATTGCTCGTGTGAACCTGAAGGTCCCGCAGCTCTCTTGGGATAGCGTCTGTGCCTTCTGTTGCCCTGATATCCCCACTGCACACACCTGGTACAGAGTAGCTAACAGCTGACTGTTGCCAAGTGCCGGCTCGTGCGCCCCGGAGATGCCAGACCCCCTGGACTCATTGGCAGTTTGGGCACATGTTGGGGCGACAGGTGTCCACAGAATATGTCAGGAGGTGGCTGTGTCTGTCTCTGAGTCTAGCCTCGTGAGTGGGAGGCATTGCCATACATCTGGATCCTCCTTTAGTGTTTCGGGTCAGGGGAGCCAAGGGCTAGAAGGAGGTCTGGGCGGCCAGCGTGTGGTAGGTCGCACGTGTGAGCCAGACCGTTCCTGGAGGTGCACAGGGACTGGTGACGGTTTGAGGATGATTGGAGATGTGGCCAATGCTATGGGACCTGGCTGCCACCCCTCCCTTACCCTGCTGCTGTGCTCCAGACACCCTCCGACATCCCTCCCTCCTCCCCAGGTGCCTACCTGGTGCCCTACCTGGTGCTGCTGATCATCATCGGGATCCCGCTCTTCTTCCTGGAGCTGGCTGTGGGCCAGAGGATCCGCCGCGGCAGCATCGGCGTGTGGCACTATGTGTGCCCCCGCCTGGGCGGCATCGGCTTCTCCAGCTGCATAGTGAGTCGGGGGCTGGTGGCGGGCACTAGCCAGGAGGCAGAGGGCCTGCTCTTGGGCACAGGGTTTACAGACCAGAGTCCTGGGCGGGGGTGAGGGCAGGGAGGGAGACTCTCATCATGAGAATTGCATCCAGCTGGTGTCTCAGGGCCACATATTTCCTAAACCGAAAGTTGGCACCACTCTCTGATGGTCTAATATTTGGGATTGTTATGAAGGAGGGAAGGCCTGGGACATCTCCGCCAGAGTTCTCTGGGGACATGTGGACCATCTCAGATTCCCCTTTCTGCCTACCAGCCCATCAGCTCTCTGTGAGGAGGCCCGTCCTTTTTCCTGGGTTAAAGAGTATTTTATTTGGGTAAGTGGGTGGCACGAGAAAAGGCAGCCCTGGGGTATGGCGTCTCCTTGCCAGTTTGCTGTGCGCATGAGCAGACCGGAGAAGGACTCAGGAGCCTGGGGCTGACCCACGAGGGGTGAGGCTTTGGAAGAGTGGGAGACAGGGAGACCCCACTGGCCTGGATGGGGAACTCCATGAAAGCTCCAGGCTGATCCACGGGGCAGCAGACGAGGCCCTGCTTAGCTCTCTAGGTGAGGAAACCGAGCCTCCCTTAAGGGTAAAGCCCGCAGGTGCCCATGCTCACACCTGGGATAAAAACTGGAATCTGCTTCTGGAAGGGACTGAGGATCTGTCAGCCCCGGTAGCAGGGCCAGTCCAAACCTGCCTCACTCAGCGCCTGGGAGAGATCACCTCTACACAGGTTGACATGGCTGAATACAGCAACCTCTGCTGGGGCTGGCCGGGGTGTGTACGCATGAGTGTGAGTGGTCTGCCCCTTGGACTAAAAACATCCAAGTAAAGATAGTGGGTGTGTCTCATTCTGTATTCCACATAAGGTGTGCTGTAGGAGTGTCTGCTTGTGCATACCCGGGCTTAGGTGAAATTAATAAAGCAAGGGGCTCTCAGCTCTCACACTGCCCAGCAGTGTCACTGATACATCATATAGTCGGGCCCCTGGAGATAGAAGGGATCTCTTGACATCCAAAGTGGATGCAGCAGATCTCTGCATGTAAAAGCATTGCTTTCGAAGAAACCCCTTGAACCCTCAGTCAGAATCCATCTGCTCCTGTTTTAAATACAATTCTACCAAGGTTGGTTATCATGTTTCCAAGAGCGAGAAGTGATGTCTTTCTAGAGGCAGACTGCTGACAGTACCAAAGAGAAAGTAGCATCCCGAGAGAAGGAAAGACATGGGAAGCCAATAAGAAGCATTTACAAAACCTCAAAAAGCACAGCAGTCTGGGGCCATTTACTGTAGCGGCAGTAGCTGTACATGCCTCCATAGCCGTGGAGGGCAGCTCTGGAATTGTAATCCTGAGTCATCAGGAAATGATGGGGAAGCGCTTCAAGCGTCTTAGAAGAATGTCAAACTGGAGAGGATTAACATTTTAAGAGTTTACTGCTTAAAGGAGAGAACTTTAATATCTGAAACATTCCTCTGTGGATTCCCCAAATAGCAGATGAGTGGAGGATTAGGAACAGGCCCTCAGCTGCCACTGTCCCATCATCCCATCCCTTCTCCTCCTCCTCCAAGGCTGTGCATGGGGAGGGGGTGGGGGTGGAGTTGCCTGTAGCCTCTGTGACCCCCATGGACCCCCATCTGCAGGTCTGCCTCTTCGTTGGGCTGTACTATAATGTGATCATCGGGTGGAGCATCTTCTATTTCTTCAAGTCTTTCCAGTACCCGCTGCCCTGGAGTGAGTGCCCCGTCGCCAGGAATGGGACCGCGGCAGGCAAGTATGGTTCTTCTGAGGAACCCACCTGGGGATTCCAGCCAGCTCTGTCCCAGGAAGGAGTTGAAGGAGCCTAAGAGGCTAAGGCACAGATTTGGGATTTCATTGACTTGCTGTGCCACCTTGGATAAGCCACCTACCCTCTCTGATCCTCATTTCCCCTTCTGATGATCTCTTGCCAGCCTATCCCACAGAGTTCTTACAGGGATTGAATGAAATAGTGAGTATAGGTATAACTCCAGAGATTGTGACTTTCGTTTAGTTATTATTAACTACCCTATGTTACTCTAATACCATCCTATCTGGAAACAACCTTAATTTGCATGCCAGTCCCCTAAAGGGCTGGCTGACTTATCCCACCCACAGATGGGTAAACTGAGGCCCAGAAACAACTTTCCCATGGTCACACCACTGACTTAACCAGGGATCAAGGATGAGAATGCAGGTCTCCAGCTCCTTGCTCAGAACTGTTCCCAAGGAACTTGAGGCCAGTTCTGCCTAATCCTTCCTGCCCTCCATGGATGGATGTGGGCAGGGGGATGCCATGAGTGGGAATTCGGTCAGATCAGTATATCCTGAAGCCTCTCAGGCCCCTTGAGAGCCCAGGAGTCCTCAGGGTCTGCCAGATCCTGGCTAACCCAGAACGATATCATTCTTCCCTGCTGCCCATGCTCAGCTGCCCTGGGTGAGGGTCAAGTGGAGGAGGTGGTCCCACAGGCCCCTCCACCGAGGCCCTGTGGCCTTTGCTGCCGTTTCAGTGGTGGAGCCAGAGTGTGAGAAGAGCTCGGCCACTACCTACTTCTGGTACCGAGAGGCATTGGACATCTCCAACTCCATCTCAGAGAGTGGGGGCCTCAACTGGAAGATGACCCTGTGCCTCCTCGTGGCCTGGAGCATCGTGGGCATGGCCGTCGTCAAGGGCATCCAGTCCTCGGGGAAGGTGAGCGGTTGGGGGGGTACCCACACTTACACGGGGGAGGGGGTGCCGCAGAAAAGTGTGGAAGGCGGGGTGGAGAACTCTGGGTCGCCCCTGCAGGGCTCTTTGGGTGGGCGTGGCCTCTGGATGGCTCAGGCTGAGGGCACAGGCCTCTGAGGAGGTGACGGGAGCATCATAGCCACAGTATTGATCCCTGTGGACAGCCCGCCAGGGATGGGCTTGTGGAAAATCACTGCCTTGACCCCAGCTGCCTCCGTGCTCACATAACTCCGGGTTGCTCCCACAGACTTTAAAGAGGAGGAAAACCGGGAGTACTGAGCTAGGACATTCGGCTAGACCCTAGCCCCTCAGCTTCCCTAGCAAGAGCCCTAGAAGGGCCTGCTCAGCAATTTTTGGTGAAAACCAACAGCTCAATGTATCGACAACTAATGAGCTCTGTGAACGGGTGGGTGCTGTGAGTGAAGGGGGCTTTGGGGCCTCTGAGGGTGCAGACCAGCCAAGCCCCACACACACCGTCTCCCAGTAGGTCAGATTCCCTTCAAATAAGGGTACTTTCTTCTTTGTCATGTGTACCAGTATTCGTGGACTGCCAGGGCTGGAAAAGATATTAGAGATCCTAGAGCCCAATCCACCCATTTTACAGATGAAGAAACTGAGGTTCCAGAGGTGGGGGGAAATATCTCACCTGAGATCAGGCAGCCAGTCAGCCCCAGGGCTGGAACTAGAATCTTGGCTGTCTGTCTGTCTGAGGCTCCAGGCTCTTTGGTGGATTTGATGAGCAGGGAAGCTAAGCCCTGGAAAGGTGGCATGGTCTCAGCCACCACTTCTTCTGTCTCCAAAGGCCAAAATAGTAGCTGGCACTTCGTGGCACTGATCAGGCACTGCCACATGTATGAGCGCATTTGGGCCACAACAATCTTAGGAGTTATTTTACCCACTTTATATATGAGGAAATGGAGGCACCCCGAAGTTAAATAAATAGCTCAAGGTCATGTGGTTGGAAAATGGTAGTCAGGATCAGAACTCAGGTGGTCTAGCTCTGGACTTGCGTGCTTTTAACCTTTACACCATCCTCCCTGAGCAGCCTTCTTGGTTTGTTTCAGTGCAGCAAACTTTTTGTAAGCATCTCCTTTGTGGGAGGCTCTGTGCCAGGCCCATGGAGATATAGAAATGTTCAAGAAATGCATGTGCTAGAAAGTAGCATTTAATTTATAATCACAAGAGGCAGGACCTTCTTCTGATGCTTTTGCTTGGGAGCTGTGCCTATAACCTCCTGGATGCCTTCTGTCAAAGGAGCTCTAAGGACAGGGGAGATCCTTAGGGGGTCCACTGGAGTCAGGGACAGAAAAGCAGGCATGAGATATGAAAAAATGAAGAGGGGAGAGAAAAGGGCTCCTCGCCCCCTTGGGGGCCCTTGGGAGCGCGGAGGCTGCGAGCCCAGCCCCACCAGCCCTTGAAAGGAGAAAACAAGCCTCAGGCACAGCCATGCTGACTCCAGCTTGTCTGTGTGGCTGCTTCTGCCTTGGGTCGATGCCAGACGTGCAGTGGGTTTGGCCCCGTGCCCAGGGGTCCCGGGGCTCTGCTTTCTGCTGCCATCAGAGGAGGCGCGTGTACCCCAGCTGCGAGCAGGGAGGCGGATGCCAGCTGCAGGAGGGGCTCTGGCCCACAGTGCGTCCCTGTCCTCTCTGCAGGTGATGTATTTCAGCTCCCTCTTTCCCTACGTGGTGCTGGCCTGCTTCCTGGTCCGGGGGCTGCTGCTGCGGGGGGCCGTCGACGGCATCCTGCACATGTTCACTCCCAAGGTAAGGGTCTCGGGCTCCCCAGGAACACGGACAGCTCTTCTGGGCCTCGTCTGCTTCACGCAGTTTAACACTGCCTGAGGACGTGCTGTGTGGCGGGCCCTGTGGTGGGCGCTGGAGGGAGGCACCAGGGAAGCGGGCGTGGGCCCTGCCCGTGTGGTTCCAGGGAGAGGGACAGGGCAGGGACACCACATCAGTATGGGTGAAATCAGAAGAAGCTTCAGGGAGGAGATGATATCTGAAACAAGCCTCAGGGAGCAGATAGGATTTCAGTGGGCGGCAGTAGGACGTTGCAGTCAAAGGAACTGTATGAGCAACAGTGTGGAAAAGCACTGGGCGTGCTTGGGGCCATGGTGTGAAGTCAGTTTTGGCTCGGGTGTGGGGGGCAGGGCACGGTTTCATTGAGTGGATCTGTGACAGCAGGAACCAAGGAGATGCCTAAGAGAAGAAAGCTCCCTGGGAATCCCAACTTGTACCCCAATCAGGGGAATGAGGTTACTATCTTATTAAAGATAAAAGACCACGTGGATCGAGATTTTTACCCTTACCAAAGCTATCCACGGGCTTCCCTGGTGGCACAGTGGTTGAGGGTCCGCCTGCCGATGCAGGGGACATGGGTTCGTGCCCCGGTGCAGGAAGATCCCACATGCCGCGGAGCGGCTGGGCCCGTGAGCCATGGCCACTGGGCCTGCGCGTTCGGAGCCTGTGCTCCACAATGGGAGGGGCCACGGCAGTGAGAGGCCCGCATACCACACACACACACACACACACACACACACACACACAAAAACACCTATTCACATCTCTCATTAGATCCTCCCAGTAGCCCAGTGAGGGATGAGCAGGACCATGGTGCACGGTGTCCTGAAGGTGGACACCTATACTCCTTAGGAAAATGGAAACAGCCAGTTTCCTAAGCATGGTCTCTGCCCACCAGGTGGCCCTGCCTCTCTGTTGCCCTCCAGACCACTGGGCACAGCTGGCATGAGCCAGTCCACTGAGGAATAAGAGAATTTCAGATGCAGAAACGGCATGCCCTTCAATGTAACCCTAAGCAAAGTACATTAGTCACCCCAGCAGGCAGGCTGGGAAGTCCACCTCCAAATGCCAGCAGATCAGTAAGCAGCATCGGGGGCCTGGTGAGGCTCCAGTCCACAGGCACAGTGTCAGAACCCTGCCGGGCCAGCTTAAGGCCCTCAACACTGTCCCTCAGTAGTGCCATCTCACTCATGTGTGCGCACACACACACACCCATACACACATACACACACGCATTAATGCTTACACAGAAAGTTCATACAAATGGCACAGGGAGAAGAATCCAGATCTAGTGGGGTTTGAAATCCCCCTTCCCTCCCAATTGCCCTGCTCTGCAGCTGCAAACAGCCCCTGATGTTTGGGGCTGGGGGAGGTGGGTAGCAACGGGCAGGGCACAGACCCCTCCATATCCACTGGACAGAGCATAATGGGCCCTCAGCGTTCTTGGATGTAACATCCGAGGTTTCTACGTGAACAAGCACGGAGGTCCGCTCTATGGAAAACTTAGTGAATCTCCCGAGGCATGAGTGTGACTACCGAGCCACTTGGCTGGGGTAGGGTTGTTGTGAACATGTGATGCCTAACAAAGAAGAGAAAAATGCAAACCTGGTTTCTTTGGGGGAAAACAGCCGTGAGACGAAAGCCGATGGGTTTTATGAATGAATTCAACTGTATTTCTAGAACCGTGATCGGTCTAATGTGTTCACTTGAGTCTTTCCGTTATACTTTATTGAGCTTTATGAGAAAATTATATACTCTGGAGATGTTAATAAACATGGAGATTCACACAGGTCTCCAAACGGTCCCCCGGGGGGTGCTAAGAGAGCCTGGTACTTAACTCAGAAGCCAGTGGAACCGATTCATAAGATCAATTGCCAGTCCCAGCACACACAATACCGCTCCCCTTCTGATTCAGACACTCTTTAAAACATTTCTTTAAGTGAAACATCTCAGACATATAAACACACATATAATAATATAATAAACATTCTTAAGAAATAAAATATTACAGGTGTCATAAAAGTGCCCGTGTAGCCAGCCCTCATCCCATTCTCTTCCCTTCCCTAAAATAACCACTATCTTGAATTTGGGGTTTAACCTGCTAATACATTTTTAAAATTTTGTAATACATATATGTGTATACTTAAACAAGATATAGCATTATGTGCGTACTTTTAATCTTTTTTGTATCATATGCAACCTTCTGCAACTTGCTTTTATTTTTGCTAATCACTCTTTTTTGAGATTTTAGCTATATTGATATATGGAGGTCTAGTGCATCCATTTTCATGGCTGTATTGTATTCCACTGTGGCACTAAACTAAAATTTATTTATTCATTCTCTAGTTGATGGTCATTTAAGTTGTGTCCAGTTCTCACCATTGCTAATAAACATTCTGACACAGGTCTTCATGTGCACACGTTTCTCTCGGGCTTATATGTTTTGGAGTGGAATTGCCATCTTAAAGGGTATGCGTGTCTTCAGTTTTACTAGGTGTTGGCCGAGTTGCTCTCTAAAGTGGTTGCGTCTGTCGATATTAACGCTCCCACCAGTTGTATATGAGAGTCCCAGTTGCTCCACACGTATTACACTGCAATTTTTGCCAATCAGGTGGATGCAAAAAGGTTGATGTACACTTTGAATAACAGGGGCACTCCTTTCCCAAAGCTTTTCCTGGATGTTCAGGAAACAGTGTGGTTCCACTTTAGCATTTGCAGAGGCCCCGAGTCTTCATGAGGTGAAACTTAAATCAAATCCAGAAGGCCCTAGAGGAGCCAGATCACCAAGAACCAGCAGGTGTGGTCCCTGGTCCATCTAGCTCTTGTGACCTTCAGGTATGGATAGAGGCTATGGGGCCCATCTTGAGACCTTGTCCACGGAGCAGTGCCATGGGGCAGCTCCTGCCTTTGACCCTGGAGGGAAGTATTGAGCAGGGAAGGGGAGGCTTGAGGGCTTCAGAGGCCAAACCCCTCCATCAGGGATCTCCTTCACAGCCTGTGTCACCATTTGTTTTAGGCAGGTGAGGCCCAGTAGTGATGGCTGGGGTGAAGTTCCTGTTTACAAATCCTTCCAGGTCATCTGCAAAAAGTGTGGGCCTACTCTCAGACACAAATGTCTGACTGTCCATACATGGCAGGCTACTGTTGCCGAGCTGGGGCTGTCTCAACATGGGCTTGGTGAGACATGAGGAACCCGGGAGCCATTTCAAGTCCCGGCTCTAGTATAGTGCTGTAGAGTGCCAGGGTCACAGCACACAGCTGCCCAGCCTGTGCACTGCTCCATTCATACTGACCACAGTGTAAATGACATCACCAGGGGTCATGCCATTTGGCAGCCATGGGACAGTCCAAGCAGATTTTTGGCCAGGGCATCTCAGAATCCACCTGAAAGAAGCGTAGGCCCTCCGTGGGTATGCTGAATAACCAGGAAGATGCCCCCTGCTATAAAGTCTTCCAACATCAGAAATAATCCAAGCTAGAGGACCTGGGCTCTCAGTCCATGCTTTCAAGCAGTTATTAAGTGTAATGAATGCAGTGTGGCCAGGATACCATGATGACCCACTAGCACTTTTTTTTTTTTTTTTTTTTTTTTGCGGTAGGCGGGCCTCTCACTGTTGTGGCCTCTCCCGCTGCGGAGCACAGGCTCCGGACGCGCAGGCTCAGCGGCCATGGCTCACGGGCCCAGCCGCTCCGCGGCATGTGGGATCCTCCTGGACTGGGGCACGAACCCGTGTCCCCTGCATCGGCAGGCGGACTCTCAACCACTGCGCCACCAGGGAAGCCCCCACTAGCACTTTTGATGGGGACAGTAGCTCATGTTAATGTCTAACGAACTTCTTGAATTCCTTGGGCTACTTCTTTCTGGGTTATTCTTTCCATCCAGTTAAAAACCCGAGTCACTATGGGGTACCATACAACTAACCATGTGATTTGCTCAATATAAAATGGATTATGGTAGATTTTGTAACCGCTAAAACTTCCAGGGAATATTTATCAAAATTACAACTGTTCACGTCCCTTGGCCCAGCAATTCCACTTCTAGGTATTTGTCCTACAGATGTACTCACCCACAAACAAAATGATCTGTACATAATATTGGTCATTGCAGCATTTGTTTTAGTAGCAAAAGAGTGAAAACAACCTGAATGACCATCATTTATTTATTTCTTCATTCAATAAAGGTTCATTGAATTCCTGTTATGTTCTGGCACTGTTGTGGGTTCTGGGATCCAGCAGTGAACAAACTTCCTGGCCCTGTTGGAGCTTATATTTTAGTAAAAGGAGACAGATAACGTAAGACAAAGGAGTTGTTGGATGGTGTTGCTAAGGAGAAAAATAAAGCAGAGAAAGAAGGATTCGGGGCACTGGGGAGAGTGTTGCTTAGCTAGTGCGCTCAAGAAAGTGATATTTGAGTGAAGACTCGATGGAGGTGAGGGGGCAGGCCATGTGGATATTTGGAAGTTGCACATCCCATTCTAAACAGAGAGAACAATAAATGAAGAGCCCTTAAGTTTGTACGTGTCTGTCATTCTCAAAGAGGCTGTTGTGGCTGGAGTGGGAGGGGAGAAAGATAGGACCTGCGGCCGCAGGGCCAATGGGAAGCCAGACCAGGAGGGTCCTGTAGGCCAGGTAAGGACTCTGGTGTTTCCTTGGGGTGAAATGGGGGCCACTGGACAGTTGTGAGCAGAGGAGTGACATGATCTGACTTCCGTCTTCTGAGGACCACTCTGGTTGCCATTGGGAATCTGAGGGAGCAAGGGTAGACTAGGGAGAAGCCTCCATCCAGGTGCTAGAATTCATCTAGGTGGGAGGTGACTGGCTGGAGCCCGGGAAGTGATGAGAAGTGGTCAGATTGAGGCTATATTCAGAAAGCAGAGTCAACAGGATTTGCTGCTGGATTGGATGTGAGATGTGAGAGAGAGCGTGACAAGGGTGACTGCAAGGCCTTTTGCCTGAGCAACCAAGAGGATGTGGTTGGGGGGAACAGGTTTGGTGAGGAACACCGAGAGTACTGTTTTGAACACGGCGGGTCTAAAACGTCTAAGAGATATCCAAGTGGAGAAGCTGAGTAGGTGGTTGGATAGATGAGTCTGGAGGTCGCATGGAAGTATAAATTTGGGAGTCTGAGAATTTAAAGTCGTGGACTGTTTACAGTCACATAGTGAACATAGAGAAGAGGACTAAACACTGAACACTGGGGTCCCAGTGCTTAGAGGTTGGGGGAGAGATCGCCAATGAGGGCAGAGGAGAAATGAGAGAGATAGAGAGGTCCATCCCAAAGGCCAAGTGGAGAAAGTGCTCTAAGAAGGAGAGAATGGTCAGCCAAGTCCAAAGCTGCTGAGAGGTCAGTGATGAGGTCTGAGAAATGGCCAATGTGCTTGGCAGCAGGGGGGTCACTGGCACCTCAGCAAGAGCTGTTTCGGTGGCATGCTGGGGACAAAGTCTAGTAACAGTGGGTTCAAAGGAAAATGGGAGGGGAGGAACTGGAGGCGAGCAATAAAGACCACTGATTTTCAGGAGTTTTGCTGTAAGGGGAGCAGAGGAACAGGAAATGGGGTGGTAACCAGAGAGGACCATGGGATCAAAGGTGTTATTTAAGAATTTTATATCATGATAAAAATAATCCATCATACATTGCTGGTGGGAATGTAAAATGGTGCAGCCGCTTTGGAACAGTCTCGCAGTTCCTCAAAAGGTTACACAGAGTTAGTGTATGACCCGGCAACTCCACTCCTAGGCGCACATCCAAGATAACTGAAAACATACGTTCAAAAATTTGTACGCAAGCCTTCATAGCAGCATTGTTCATAAGAGCCGAAAGTAGACACAACTCAAATGTCCATCAACTGATGAATGGAAAAATAAAAGGTAGTATGTTCATACGATGGAATATTAGCTGGCCATACAAAGGAATGAAGTACGTGCTACAATATGGATGAATTCATCCTTGAAGACATTATGCTGAGAGAAAGAAACCAGTCACAAAAGGCCACATATTGTGTGATTCTGTTTATATAAAGTGTCCAGAATAGGTGATTCTGTAAAGACAGAAAACAGATTAGTGGTCGCTTGTGGGGAGGTTGGGGGAGAAATGGGGAGTAACTGTTAACGGTATGGGCTTTCGTTTTGGGGTGATGAAGATGTTCCAAAATTGATTGTGGGAACGTTGTGCAACTCTGTGATACACTAAAAGCCATTGAACTGTACACTTTTTAAAAAAATCCAAAAAAGAGAGGGAAATTGATGCTATAGGAGAGGAGGGAAGCAAAGTCCTTGAATAAGCAGGAGAGATGGGACCCAGTGCCCAGGTGGAGGAGTTGGTCTTAGCTTGGAGCACACACGGTCCCCGTAGGAGCAGGAGGGATGGGCCAGCCTGTGGCACACATGCTGGCAGCTGAGAAGCGATGGCGAGGATATTCTCACTGTGGGAGCTCTCTTCTCATTGGGTCATTTTTCGCTGTGAAGTAGGCAGCAGGGTCATCAGCTGAGAGCAGGGATGGTGGGGGAGGGGTTGGAGGCCTAAGGAGGGGTGAGTGTGACGTAACTGTGACGAGATGGGGATGCATGCACACGGGGGTGGAGGAGACAGGAGCTGGAGGTCAGGGGTCGGGGGAGCAGGGAAGGCAGCCAGCGTGGTTCCAGTTCCACGGTGGACAGTTCTTCATATTTTACCATCTCTGAAGGCAGGCTATTCTCACAATCAGTGAGACGCTTAGAACAATCACATGTTTTCCAGCAGTCAGTGCTTACTGTGTGAGGCACCTTACGTATATTAACTAATTTAAACTCATGACAATTCTAGAAGTATTATTATTATCACCGTTTTCCACATGGGGAAACTGAAGCACAGAGAAGTTAAATAATTAGTTCAAGGTCCCATGTGTCCTGGGCCCAAGGTGTGCGCTGTGTCCAGCTACGCTTGCTGCTTGGGGGCAGGCCCAGAGTAGATGGGGGGTTGGTCATCCCCAGGGTCAGGAGCTTATCAAGCGATGACAATGGAGAGATGGCAGGGGAGATGAGTGTAAGCAAGGAGTGACAAGAAGGATGGACGTTGACTAAGCCAGTGACGAAGGAAAGTTAGGATACAAACGGGGTGAGGGGCAGTGAAATGGAGGTAGGCCAAAGGATTGGAGGTCCCAGCAGGGCTGAAGAGTTTTTAGAGTTTAGATACTAGAGGTGAGCTGGAAAGATGGGGTGCTTTGGAGTATGGGACCCTTAAAAACTGAGGTTTAATTGGAGCACAGCTAGTAGTCATGACAAAGGCCATGGCATGACCATAGGAGTGGGGGAGGACAAAGAGTACTGGAAGTGTTGTAGGAAAATGGGGCCTGAGAAGATGGTCACGGCCCAGGTCTCGGGTGAGTCCCTGGGATGGGCTGCCAAGGGAGGGTCCTTGACTTCACGCAGGAAAGAATTCAAGAGCAAGCCATCGTAAAGTGAAAGCAGGTTTACTGAGGTACACAATGGGTCTCAGGAGGCCCCGAGGGGTGAGGTGGGTAGTTTTTATGGGCTGGGTAATTTCATAGGCTAAGGTGTGGGAGGATTATTCCAACTATTTTGGGAAAGGGGTGGGGATTTCCAGGAACTGGGCCATCACCCACCTTTTGGCCTTTTATGCTTGGCCTGGGAACTGTCCTGGCGCCTGTGGGTGTGTCATGTAGCTAATCTATGACATGAATGTATCATGAGGCTCAGAGTCCACTGGAAGTTGAATCTTCCGCCATCTTGGGCCTAATCCGTTCTAACCAGTTTTTGTTGTATCCTCAACAGGATCCTCTGTCATTCTTCTAAAGGTTGTGCCCTGCCCCCTTTGCTCCTGTCTCAGAAGGGAGGAGGAAAAGGGACCCAGAGGCAGATTGTTGGAGGGGACATTGATGGAGATATTGAAATCACTTAGATGACAGCAGCAGTAGTGTTGGGAAGAGCGACAGTGTGCAGTGGAATGTGGGGAGTGGCCGGGAGAGCGGACAGCACTTTGTCCACTCAGGCCCAGTGCTCCTAAGTGTGCAAGAAAACAGCCTTCCCCCTGAGAGGCTGCAGGGTCCGCCTTGGCCTCAGGGCCCCTTGCTCAGCCCTTCCCTGCACATCAGGCTCCCCTGGGAGCTGTAAAGACCAGGAAAAACTACCAGTGCTCAGGCCCACCCTCGACTAATGGGAATCCAGCAATCGGACTCGTTAATCAGGATCGCTGGGTGTGGTGTCCAGATGGCAGTAGAGCGTCAGAGCTCCCCAGGTGATTCTAATGTGTAGCCAGGATGGAGAGGGGCTGAGTCACAGCAAGAAGGTGAAGAGAAGTGGATGCGCTGTAGTAATGGGGGATTGTGCTGATCACAGGGCCCAGTGGTAGGGTGCAGGCAGTTGTGGGCGGTGGCACAGAGACTTGGGTCAGAGCAGGGGACACACCTGGCCCTCCCGGGATGAAGGCCAGATGAAGGATGACCCTGGAGTCGTGGACATCTTGCAGCAGCGGAGCTAAACTGGGCCCTCGGACCGAGGACCTGGCCTGGTGGTCCCTTAAGCCAACTGTGGGGACGAGGCTATGAGTGGGCAGGGGCGGGGGGGGGCAGCTTACCAGGAGCCCCGGAACCCTGTGGGTTCCCAACTCAGCAGGATGAGGGAGTGTTAAGGCTGGGAGCGACATCTCTGGTGGACAGTAGGGAGAAACAGGGAGGAATACACACACACGTAGATACGCATGTGTGTGACCTGTGTGTGTGTGCATGGGTATATGTGTGTGTGTGTGCGTGCATATATCTATATTGCTGGTATACACATAAAATATCACTGGAAGTGTAGGCAAGAGACTGGTACTGTGGTTACATCTAGGGAAGAGGAACTGAGTATCTGGAATACAGGGGTGAGAAAAAGGAGACCCTTTTATGCCTTTTGAGTTTTAAACCACGTAACCGCGTTACCTATAATCAGTAAGATGGAAGCCGCACCAGTTTTTCAGGGGCGGGACCTGGCACAACCTGAGCCACGTGGGAGCTGCGGGCATCTTCTTTGCGGCCTCTGGAATCTAGACGAGCGAGTGGTCCTGCCCGGTGAGGACAGGCCGCAGGGTCAGGGGTGTGCGTTCACCCTCAGAGAGGAGAAATGGGGTCCCTGCGAAGCCCCAGGTGTACCGGTTAGTGGAGGAACTCCATGACCCCCGCAACTGGCGTAAGGCTTCTGAGCAGGGTGGTGAGGGCAGCCCAGCCTTGTTCCCAGAGGTGGGATCTGGAGCTGGACAGTCTGGCTCAGATCCCAGCTCATCACTCAGTCGTGGGAGGACAAGTTCCTTGGCCTCTTGGGGCCTCAGTTTCCTCAGCTGCAAGATGGGGTGAACCACGGCAGCTCCCTCACCGCACCGTCAGGAGAGCATATAGGACTGTCTCGGGGTGCAGGGAGTGCATGGTGAGCATTAGCTATTTTTCTTCTCTGTCATGAAGGTGACACTGCTCTTGGGCAGTGGGAACCAGGTGCCCCAGTGCCATCTGGTGTCTGCGGGCCCGTCTGTGCTGAGAAGCAAGGGCGACGTGCGCTCCTGTCATGCACCAGCCCGGTGTCAACAGAGGATGAACCCAAGGGCTCGGCAGCTGCTTGTCGATTCAAAAAGCATCTTCACGCTGCTGAGTCAAATGCCGTGGAACACCTTGCTCCCCGCGTGAGGTAGTGACTCAGCCGTGTGCCAAGGGAATGACAGGAAGCCGTTGCTCTGTTTCAGGGTGGGCACCCTGAGGCAGGTTTGAGCCTTGTTTTCAGTGGGGAAAGCCCGTTTCCCACCTCTCTTCTTGCGGTCACATCCTGATATCCAGAAAGGGCACTGGGTTTCCTGAGGTCTGGTCTTGGGTTCATCCTCTGTTGACACTATGATCAGGACCTTGTTGAGATCAGGCACTATCATCCCTGAAATCCTCAAAGAGCCCCTTTAAATTCAGGGAACACAGGCGTTCAGTCCTGAAGGTGCCTGACTCTCTTTACCCCCAGATGTGCACTGGGCTTCCGGTCCTCTCCACCGGCAAGAGTGCCCCTCCACACTGCAGGCTGGAAGGGGGGATGCCCAGGGACCATTCACACGAAGGCCAAGCTTTGGCCCTCTCAGCTGCTTTCCTGGGGGCTTATTAATGTCAGATTTGGATCCATCAACTTCAAAATAATCTAGAGGTGGGTGGGGGGAAGGGTGGGGATACAGAGGAAGCAAGATTAGCCATGTGTTGATAATTGTTGAAGCTGGGTGATGGGTACATGGGGGTTCATAACACTATCCTCTCCACTTTTGTACATTTTGTAATCAATGTTCTACAATTCTTAAAAATGGAAAAATAACAGCAATTAAATACCATCTTAACATACAAACAAAAAACAGTTTTTGTTTCCGTCCAAAATCATTGCATGTAAGACAATCCTACCCGGCCTCTGAGAAATCCCGCATGCTATAGGGTCAGCTCTGATGGCACAGTTTGGGATTATGGTGTCCTCCCTGAAGTGGCTGCCTCCATTTATGAAATTGGCCACCTCCATTTATGAAATGGGCCCTGATGGTGCCTGGGCCTAGGAATTTATCCACATCTTAGTTTTATGCTTAGGAAGTGGTGAAAATCCTAATGATGACATGTGTTTGAGTCTCATAAACGGCCCAGACCTTTTTGTAAAAACTTTGGTAATGACTGACATAGATCAAAAAGGAAATAATTACTTCAAAATGAGAGAGAGAGAGAGAGAAGAGAAGGAAAGGAGATGGAAAGGAAGACAGCATTAAAGTAGACTTGTTTTAGAAAGTAGAAGTTTAAAGTCCTAAGGATCTTCCTGTCCAAGAAGACTGCATCTTAGCACAAAAAGGCTTATACAACTTCATAGCCCCTGATGTGGTCCTTCCTGATCAGCTCACCTCGAGGACACAGGTCAGCCTTTGTCTGTCTCTCTCTTGCCCCCTACTCTTTCCTTCTCTCCTACGTGCCAGGCACTGCTCACACAAAGATAAACAGGAGATGCGCTCCACCCCTAACAAGCACCAAGTGTGGAAAGGAAGACAGATACATAAACCTGAAATGTGGGTATGGACAAGAACTGTGAGAGTCCAGGGACCACGAGTAGCTCTGCCAGAGGCAGTCAGGAAAAGCTTCAAAGAGCAGGTGATATTTGTGCTGGGTTTTGAGAAATAAATAGGAGTTCACCAGAAAGTGAGTAGGTGGAAGGGAATTCCAGGCAGAGGGAACAGCCTGGGCAAAGGCCAGAAGTATAAGACCACGGTGCTTTTGAAGAGTGGTTAGATGTTCAGAACACAGAGTGGAAAAAGATTTGCCAGCAGGCAGCGGGGGAACCACGAAAGATGTTTCAACATGCAAACGACGTTGCCAGCGCTATGCCCGTTTCAACCGGCCCTTTCTCACAAAATCTTATGCTTCCTCCTAGTTGGAACTCTCCAAACTACCCAGAGCCCTCCCACTAGGTCCAGGTTTCTAGCCTGAGGTTCCAGCGGATTGGTAGGACTGTCATGACTGACATCCATGAACTTCAGTGAATACCAGCACGCCTTCCAGACATAAGTAATCTACCCATTTCTGGAACCTTCTGAGAGGATCATTTAAAAAAACACAAAAACCCACCCAGGAGAAGGGAGGTACAGAAGTCCTTTCCCAGTGGAACTATGATTATTTTGTTCTCCCTTTTAAAATAATCTCCAGATTTCTTTTAGGAGCATGTATAGGTGCCTATTTCTTTATGCACAATGCCAAAATCCAAATAGCCCTGAAAAACAAGAAATTGTTTTTCTTTCTCCCAGACAAAATGACCTGAACAGATGTGAGACTATTTATAGTCTTTATCGATCCACTTGGTGTGAATATTCCTATACTGCTGCAGAAATACTAATGTGTCTGATTACAGGGTGCTGCCCCAGACCCCATGGGGGGTGTTATGTAATTATGTGGCATATGCACCATATTACCTTTCGACAATAAAATTGGAAACAAAACTGGTTTCCAAAACCAGTCTGGTCCCAAGGCTTTTAGATGAGGAGATGCAGGTCTGTACCACTTTTGTAAAGAAGATGACACTGCAAGCGGGCCCTCAACAGTGTGGAATGACCCTGCACCATTTCTCTGGCCATCTTTCTCTCCTGTGTTCCATGGTGAACATTTTCAACCCCTTCCACTGTCTGAACCTTCTGACCTCTCCTCCCAGTGCACTTTACCCCCAACAGTTGATTTTGCCTCCTGCTTTATGGGGAAAACAGAAGCCACCAAGACGAAAACTCCCTTAGATGGCGGAGACAGAAACAGAATATGTATACAGCCCTGCCCACAGGTGCCCCATCCTGTCCTCCTCCTGTCGTCTCCCAGGTGAGCAGCTCAAGGGTCCCCTATGACAGACAGCTCCTCTTCCCTCCTCTAGGTCTGCTGCCCTCCATCAGCTTTAGGTATCGTCAAGTCACTGCATTAAAAACAAAAACGAGACAACAAATCAAAAAGCAACGCTCCAGATTTCGTAGCCTTCCCCCGATACTGCCCTGTCTTTCATTCCAAGCCTATCTTCTCCAGAGTATCCATCATTTCTTCCCCTCTGCTTCTCAACTCTCCTCATTCCTCTCTGTCTTCTGGCCCCATTGCTCCCTGTACAGCTCCGACTAAGCTCACCCATGACCTCGTGGCTGTAGCATCTTTCACTCCATAGCAGGGGTCCCCGCTCCTCCCTGGCGGCCTTTCTTCCCATGGCCTCCGTGATCCAGCCCTCCCTTGCTTTTCCTCCGGCCTCCTCTCCCTCCCTGTAAGATCCTCTTCCCTGCTTTAAACTTGCAGATGTTGACTTGCCCCAGGCTCTTGCCTCTTCTCACTCTGTCCACAGCCTCAGGGCAATCACTGCCTGTACACCTGCTACGCACACATTATACCTCCAGCTCAGCGCTCTCCTCGAAATTCCAAACTCATTTGTCTAACTACTGGCTTGACATCTCCTTGTAGATATCATTTTTTTTTACATCTTTATTGGAGTATAATTCCTTTACAATGGTGTGTTAGTTTCTGCTTTATAACAAAGTGAATCAGCTATACATATACATATATCCCCATATCCCCTCCCTCTTGCGTCTCCCTCCCACCCTCCCTATCCCACCCCTCCAGACAGTCACAAAGCACAGAGCTGATCTCCCTGTGCTATGCGGCTGCTTCCCACTAGCTATCTACCTTACGTGACACATTAAACTCAGCATTTCTAGAAGGGATGCTTTGATCTTCCCTGTTCTAACCCCTTAGACACTGACCCCTCTTCCGCTGTTTCCACATCCACCGGCTCAGGTCTGCAGGCCAGGGCTGTGGCCGTCACCCTGGCATCTCCCCTTCCAGCGCCCCCCATCTCCAGTCCGTCACTAAGGTAGACTTGTGTTTTCCTGCTATACCCTCTCTGTCTTCACCACCCTGACCCTAGGCAACGCCACCATGACCTCCCACCTGAATCCCAGGATGTGCTTCCTCGCAGATCTGCTGCATCCACTGGTTTCTTTAAGAAATGCCCATCCGATTGTTTCCCTCCTCCTTCACACCCCTTCGTGCTTTCCCTGGTTAAGTGCCTTTTTAGGATCAAGACAAGGATCCTTACGGGCCTTTGCTGTGACTCCTCTGACTCTCCCAGCCTCGCCTGTGCCACTCCTGCCTTGTCCTCTCCGCTTCCCTACACAGCTCCCCGTGCGAGAAGGGTGTCCTCCTCCGTCCCCCCTCAGGGCCTCTGCACACACTGTTCCTTCTGCCTGAATGCTCTTCCCTCCCTTTAGCAAGGGCAGCTCAAAGATCCCTTCCTCTGGAAGCCTTCCCTGACCTCCTAACTCACTCAAATCCCCCTATCACAGGATCTCCCAGCATTAGGTACCTGGCTTTCCCAGCCCTTGTCACTTTTGCAACTTAGCATCTATTTATGGGGTCATTTGACCAATGTCCATCTCTCCAACCAGAATGTCAGCTCCACGCGAGCTGGGACCTTGCCTCCTATTGCTCCTCGTGGCTCCCCACCACCCAGTACCAGGCCTGGCCCACAGTAGGGGCTCAGGGTTTGATGGACGAGTGGCTGCATGTCATATCCACAGGGAGCCCACACACGTTAAGCTGTTGAGTGTACAGCGAGGGGGAGGGGGTGGGAGGGTGTCACCTCCTCATGAATGACAAGGGGCTCTTGGCTCCTTAAGGTCTGGGCTCGGGGCTTTCTTGGTGGGCCAAAGATGGCTTTACCTATTTTGTGTGGACTGAGGGACTGTAATCTCCCCTGGAATGCATCTCCCTCCTCCTCCCCAGCCCATTGCTCTGCCAGCCTCCAAGCTTGCCACCGCCTTCTCAGCTGGGCAGTGACTCCCGGTGCTCAGACACGCGTGGGAAGCTGCTGAGATGGTGGGCCTCTGTCCTAGATGTTAGGACTGAAATATTAGAGCTGGATGGACCCTAAGCCCATCACTTTACTGTACACACAAGGAACAGACTCTCTTATAGGCATGCAGCAAGGGGCAACCGGGCCAGGACCACTTGGGGCTTGTGCCCACAGGGGGAGTAGTAGATTCTCTAGTTCGCTCCTTGCCTCCCTCCTCTGTTTGGAGTGAAGTCACTTGGGTCCACCTCAGCAGCAAAGGTCCAAAGGGAAAGTGGTCTGAGGAGTATAGCGGCAGACCAGCTGAGTCAGGAGATGGTGCTAGGAGGGCGCCATGGCCCGATGTCAGACGATCTGTGTTTTAGTAACTCCTCTGCCCCGGCTGGCTGGCTCCAGTACTTCGAGTGAGTTATTTCACCTTTGGGTCTTAGTTTACTCTTCTAAATGTAGATAACAATTCCTTCCCCCACCAAAAAAAAAACCAAACAAAAAAACCCCCCAAAGAACCCAAAACCCACCTCTGTCCTGACCAGGTCAGAGGCATCTTGTCAGGATTAAATGCTCCTATGAGCCAGGCATTACTTGAGACTGTACATTTGGTCCTCACAATCATCTTTGGAGGGAGACTTTATTATTATTCCCATTTCTCAGATGAGAAAACAGAGGCTCATAAAACAGGCACTGTCACGTGCCTAAGCCTCCTCAGCTATTTAAAGAGGGAGTCAGACTTAGACCTGGGTCTTTCTGACTCTAAAACCCTCTGCTGGGCCCAAGCCCTAGTCCCTGCATTGAGGAACAAACAGTAAAAGGAAAACAGACACGAAACGCGTTTAGAAATGGCCCCAAGCCATCTAGATACTGTGGACGTCCTGGCTCCTGTTGGGTCTGAGGGCAGATGGACAGGTCAGGTCGGGGCTCCCCTCTCCAGGAAGTGTCTGGGTTCTGTGCTTCAAGCTGGGTGGGTTGGGGGTGATTCTTCTGTGATCTAGGGCCTGTAGATGTATATGAATGAACTTAAGGTTTTTTTCTTTTTTGGAAAAGGGAGTTTGGGTGGGCAGGAGGGAGAGGTTGGTGTCTTTTTTCATGGTTTGAGGTGGAGGAGGGAGACGTTTGTGTTCTTAGTTGTCTTGTACGGTTGTGCAGGCTGTATACTGCACGACTCCAGGAGGCACCATTCACACTATAGTCTAAGTGAATGGCACTCCCTAGAGTTTGCCCTACACATCATTCCTGATGGCCTTGAAGATGTTCCTTGGTATGATGGCTCCGTGGTAAGCAACGATAGCAGTTACAATTAACCGAAAACTTACTATGTAAACATGTAGCGTTTATTTTATCTTACCTGGCTCACAACAGTCATCTGAAACTGATACTCTTTTCTTTAATTGAAGTATAGTTGATATACGATATTATATGTTACAGGTGTACGATACAGCGATTCACAATGTTTAAAGCTTATACTCCATTTATAGTTATTATAAAATATTGGCTATATTCCCTGTGATGTACAATATATCCCTGTAGCTTATTTGATAAACAATAGTTTGTACCTCGTAATCCCCTCCCCCTATTTGCCCCTCCCCCTTCCTTCTCCCCACTGATTCCCTCTAGTTTGTTCTCCGTATACCTGTGAGTCTGTTTCTTTTATGTTATATTCACTACTTTGTTGTATTTTTTAAATTCCTGATGCTCTTGCTATCTGTGTTTTACCCATAGGAGACCTGAGGCTCAGGGGGTGTTAGAGGAGTTGCCCAGGCCGCACGTAGCTCTTTACCACTGTGCCACGCTGCCTCTGGACTCCGTGAGGCTGAGGAATTGGGGTGTGGTGGGAATTCCACTGCACGAGAATAAAGCCGTTATCTATTCTTTTGGCTGCGCCGCCTGCTTGTAGGATCCTTAGTTCCCCGGCCAGGGTTCGTGCCTGGGCCACGGCAGTGAAAACACCGAGTCCTAACCACTGGACCGCCAGGGAACTCCCTAAGCCATGATCTCTGTGTCTCTTTTCTTCCCCTGCCATGGTCACCCCTCCCCCACCACAGCTGGACAAGATGCTGGACCCCCAGGTGTGGCGGGAGGCAGCCACACAGGTCTTTTTCGCCCTGGGGCTAGGCTTTGGGGGTGTCATCGCCTTCTCCAGCTACAACAAACAGGACAACAACTGCCACTTCGACGCCGCCCTGGTGTCCTTCATCAACTTCTTCACCTCGGTGCTGGCCACCCTCGTGGTGTTCGCTGTGCTGGGCTTCAAGGCCAACATCATGAACGAGAAGTGCGTGGTCGAGTAGGTGGCCCCTTTCTCCTCCTGTCCTTTTTTCTCGCCGTCCACCTTCCCCTGGGAGAGTCCCCCTCCACCCGCGCTGGGCGATGGAGATCAGAGGAGCTCTCTGTCCCCAGCCCTGGACCACAGGGACAGCTTCAGAGATGTCTCCATCGATGCCCATGGCATCCTGCCTGGGTGTCTAGGAGGTACCCCCAGGATGGTGCCCAGTCCTGCCTTTTTACCTGAACTTTTTTTTTTTTAACCTTTTTTTCCAATTTTTTTGTCTTAAACCTTTTGACTTTACCCTTCCCTTTGTGCTGCAGGAATGCCGAGAAGATACTGGGGTACCTCAACACCGACGTCCTGAGCCGGGCCCTCATCCCTCCTCACGTCAACTTCTCTCACCTGACCACTAAGGACTACGCGGAGATGTACAAGGTCATCAAGACCGTGAAGGAGGACCATTTCTCAGCCCTGGGCCTCGATCCCTGCCTTCTGGAGGACGAGCTGGACAAGGTATGGGGCAGGCTGTCCTTCCAGGATGGGCAGAAAGGCAGGTGTGGGAGTGCAAGACCCAGAGACAGGCCATGGGTGGCTGGAGCTTGGGTGCAGAAAGCCTCCAGGGACTCATTTTTTTACTTGATAAGTGAGGACCTACTATGTGCCCAGAGAAGCACAGAGGGAAGGTGCTGGCCAAAACCCCTGCCCTGAGGTAGGGTGAGTCTCTCTGAGAAGACGAGGCAGGTGCACAAGTCCCAGAAATCAACGGGAACGGGGACGGCTTTCACGTGTCTTGAACGGGCTTCCTGCGCACCCGTCTCTGCCATGTGTAATGCGTTTGGAACAGTGCCTTGGACACAGCACGCAGAAAGTAAGTGTTTACATTAGCGTTTGCCCTTTGCTGTCTATCCCCTGGGCCCTCGTGACAGAGCCGTGAGCCGAGTATTAATGTTGTCTCCTGTTTTACAGGCGAGCAGCCTGTAAGCTGGGAGCCTGCTTGAGGTCTCACAGCTAAGAAGTAGGGGAGCCAGGGTTCAAATCTTGATGCTTCTGCCCCTCCCCCAGCTGTCCCACTCCCACTGCCACAGTGACCCTTAGCCCCTGGGGAGGGCAGGGCAATGCTGCCCCTCATTAACGTGCAGGCCCAAGTTTGGACACCTTGCTTCTATCCCCGTTTGCACAGCTGGAAACTTTCAAAGTGACTGTTCTGTTAGGAGGGGTAACAGGAGAGAGACATACCCACGGGGTCCTGGGATCCAGCTGGTGCCAGGGCTCACATGGGGCTGAGCCAGCTCCTCTCAGTCAGCCTCGATCAACCCTCCCCTTCTCCGTGGAGCCAGGGAAGATGACGCTTTCCCTGTGCTCGTGAAAAAGTCAGCTGCATTCTACTGGCGCCAGCCTAATGCTGAGGGACTGTGTCGCCTGTGAGCTCTTCCCATGTGATCAAGAGTGAAAGGGCCATGTCTGGGCACCCCTGCCCTCGTTTCTTCCCCAGGTAACTGGCAGCATAAAGGACGGCGCCCTTCCTTGAGACTCTGCCCCATTCTCACAGGCGTGGCCGGGTCCTCTGAATAAAAGTAGGATGATAGGGCTTCCCTGGTGGCGCAGTGGTTGAGAGTCTGCCTGCCGATGCAGGGGACACGGGTTCGTGCCCCGGTCTGGGAAGATCCCACATGCCGCGGAGCGGCTGGGCCCGTGGGCCATGGCCGCTGAGCCTGCGCGTCCGGAGCCTGTGCTCCACAATGGGAGAGTCCACAACAGTGAGAGGCCCGCGCACCACAAAAAAAAAAAAGAAGTAGGATGGTAGCAGGCTTTTTAAAAAAACATTTATTTATTTATTTGGCTGTGCAGGGTCTTAGTTGTGGCATGCGGGATCTTCATTGCCATGTGTGGGATCTTTGTTGCCATGTGTGGGACCTTCGTTGCCGTGTGCGGGATCTTTAGTTGCGACTTGAGGGATCTTTAGTTGCGGCATGCGGGATCTGGTTCCCTGACCAGGGATAGAACCCGGGCCCCCTGCATTGGGAGCACAGTCTTAACGGCTGGACCCCCAGGGAAGTCCCCGTAGCAGTTTTTTTACATAATATAATCTCGATAACATCTAAATGACAAGAACTACACTCTCACAGTCTGGGGAGGTGTTCCCTCGCAGTCCGCAGACACTACAGGATAGCACAGAAGTGATGTCAGCGGACAGTGTGTGGTCAGTTCCCTGTGAGCAGGGACCTGGGCATTAAAGCAGTGGTTCTCTACCTTGGCTGCCCATCAGAGTCACCTGGGGGCTTTATAAAACCCTGATACCCAGCCTTACCCCCAGGCCAAACGAATCATTGTCCTCGCGGAGAGACCCAAGCATCAGTGTTTTTAAAAGGCTCCAACGTGAGTCCCTTGGGCAGCTAAGGTGGAGACCACTTCGGTAAAGTCTGGCGTTCAGAGCTGGGGGCGGCTGCATTGCTTAGAGGAGGAGAGTCTTGAGCTGGGTGTGTTTCTAAAAGTGAGCATCTCCATCTGAATCACCTGGGGTCCTTGGACAGCTAGTAGATTCCAGGCCCCACAGGTGAAGTCCTGAATTAATGTTTTACTCCCTGGGGGGTATTCTGTTGCCCACTCACATTTGAGACCCACTGGCTGAAAGCAAGAGGATTTAGGGGGGCGGGGATCTCTGTGAAGGAGGGAACAGCTATATTCCTAAAGCTCTGAGGGCAGAGATAAGGAAGCAGGGGGCCCCCAGGTGGGCGTGGACCCTCACTCAGCCCCGCCCTCCGCACCCACCCTCAGTCCGTGCAGGGCACAGGCCTGGCCTTCATCGCCTTCACCGAGGCCATGACGCACTTCCCCGCCTCCCCGTTCTGGTCCGTCATGTTCTTCCTGATGCTCATCAACCTGGGCCTGGGCAGTATGATCGGGACCATGGCAGGCATCACCACGCCCATCATCGACACCTTCAAGGTGCCCAAGGAGATGTTCACAGGTAACTCCTCCTGGCAGCCCCCACTGGGCTTGTGGGCTGTCCAGGGGAACAGTGAACAGGTTGTGACTCTGACTGTAGAAAGATTGGGTTCCCACTGGGTTATTCATGACTCCATACTTAGAAAGCTCCACCCCCCCACCCCCCACCCAACCCGGCACACAGCTGGAGCCCGGCTACGCCACCCAGAGAAGAGCACTTCAGAGCCGGAAGGGAGAAGGCTGTTTGGGAATCTGTGCCAAACCTGGGCTGGGAGATAGGCCTCTTTCTTGGTTTGTTTGCCCTTCTCCCCAAGGGCCTGCTGAGGTGTCTTAGCAGGGGTGGCCTCCTCCGTGCAGGCCCTGCACCCTGTTCCATCCCTGTCACTCCCAGCCCCAGGGTGCTCCCTGCCTAGTAGAGTAGGAGCTCAGAACCTCAGCATCTGGACCCCCCTCCCCACCTCCATGCAGGGTTGGGCCTACCAGAGGGTGGGCTGCAGGCCTGCTGTGAGGAGGGGTGAGATGGGGAGGGACCTGGGTGCTCCTAAGACCCCTGGGGCACCACCCACCCTGCACCTTTGGCCCCATACCGGCCTCCCGGCTCTCTGTAGTGGGCTGCTGTGTCTTTGCCTTCTTCGTGGGGCTGTTGTTCGTCCAGCGCTCCGGAAACTACTTTGTCACCATGTTTGATGACTACTCGGCCACCCTGCCACTCACCGTCATCGTCATCCTTGAGAACGTCGCTGTGGCCTGGATCTATGGAACCAAGAAGTAAGGGGGACATGGGGGAGAGCTGGGGACAGGAGGAGGGGTCTATCCCACCCATCATGACTCCCTGGAGAGTGCTGTGTTCCCAGGGCTGCTCATGAGTGGTGCAGGAGATCACAGAGTCAGAATGTCAGCCAGAAAGTGCCCTTACAGATCACTTAGGGAAACTGAGTCTCAGAGAGAGGACACGACTGTCCAAGGCCACTGGGCTGGTGAGAGAGAGAGCCAGGCTGAGGACACGAGTCTTCTGGATTCAGGCGCTGGCATCATCCTGAATGGGCTTAAACTACCATAGCACCTTTCCTGGGTACCAACTCTTCAGAATTCTGTCAAGCTCATTAAGCCCTTGGTGGGTACACAAGAGGCCCCTGCCCTCAAAGAACCATTGACTTCAGCAGCCTGACTCATAGTTCTAGAGTGAGCTACAAAGGAGTATGAGACAATGTGTGGTTTGGGCCCTAAGTTTGGGGTTGGGTGGGGTAAGAGAATTCAGCAATATGAAAGGATTGGGTCTCGTAGCCTGAGCCTCAGGGAAACCTATACACACTGTCAGCCCCTGGCCTCATTCCTCATTTCAGGACAAATCTGTGTCCCCAGGAAGTCCTTTCACTCACTCAGCAACGCCCGGGGCTCCTCTAACCCACTCAGCCTGACCCACCCCGATGTCTAGACCTGGTCTCAGAATCAGACTCTCACAGGCCCTGCTACAGCCATCTACTTCCTAGAGTGCAGGAGGGAACGGGCTGATAAGAGAGAGAGAGCGACCCTGTGAGCCGGGGTTAGGACAGGCTGCTGGAAAGGCTCTCCCTCTTCTGCAGTCTGGTGAAGCCCCGTACCCCTTCTCAGACTGTTATTTTTTAATGCACAAGATAAAATATGTAAGATTATATAGGAAACTAGTTATATTAAAAATTAGCAAAATAATGTTTAAAATCTGTGATACAGTAATATACGTGTAGTTTATTTTTACTGCATTAAGTTACAAGATCTAGCTGTGGGTCTAATAACAATGGTAATTTCAAAGCAGTGATGAGCATAAATGATGTTTGTCGGTATCTCAATTGTAATGTGATAGGGAAATATCTGTGATTTAATCAATTGCTTACAGCATCTTGGGTACTGTTAATACTACTGTTGTTGCTTGCACTTATAACAGAAAGAAATGCAAGATTTCAGCTAGGTGTTACTGAGGTAAAGATGATTTTTTTTTAATGCCATTCATGTACACAGCCTGCCAGCCTCCCGGAATTTCACCCACATGCCCAGTGGTTAGGCATCCCTGAGTCAGGACGGCCTTCCGCCTTTGGACACTAGGAATGTGCACTTCTACCTCTCTTCCAGCAGGGGGAGTCTAGAGCCAGGCCAGCACCAGGTGGGCTGGGTGCCCAGCAAAGCCCTCTGGAGCCTGTCCACCTGCCCAGGGCGTGTCCTGTGGGCTGTATCATATCCCTGGGTGAGGTGTGACGTGACATAGTCAGAGGAAGTTAGGGGAGGACAACAGAGCCTTTTCAGAGGCCAGTGGGGCCACAGAATAACGTATTGAATGCAAAGAGTGTAATAGCCTGGGAGGGAGGGACTGGTCAGTGAAGGCTTCCTGGAGGAGGTGGCTGGGGGGCATGTGCCGGCATAGTGAGGGTGCCAATTTCTGGACCCTGCGCTGTGCTTGGCAGGTTCATGCAGGAGCTGACGGAGATGCTGGGCTTCCAGCCCTACCGCTTCTATTTCTACATGTGGAAGTTCGTGTCTCCACTGTGCATGGCTGTGCTCACCACGGCCAGCATCATCCAGCTGGGGGTCACGCCCCCGGGCTACAGCGCCTGGATCAAGGAGGAGGTGAGAGGCGGGGGCCTGAAACCCCAGGGACATTGGCATCTTTCCAGGCCTTTAATGCCACAGGTGGTAGAGATAACCCCTTATAGGGCAACTACTCAGTGCCAGACCCTGCCAGAGGCTTTGCACAGCTGATCTGTAACCTTTACAACAACCCAAAGAGAGAGGTGGTGTTATCGCTGTCACACAGATGGGGAAGCTGAGGGTCAGAAAGGTGAACGCACTTGTCCAGTCTTTCTAACCCATGTTTTCTCTCTCTGTGGAGTCCATGGAGTGGAACCACCCCAACTTTTTACAAGTGCAGAAGCTGAGACCCAGGGAGGCTCAGGCCCTTAGCCAAGGGGACCAGCTAACCCAAGGAGCAGCCCCCGATGAACCCCATCTCTGCCAGTGCCTGGCCGGGATGAGTGCGGCGGGGAAGTTGTCCTGGAGTCTGAGAGGGTGAGGCTGTGGCAGGGCGGGCAGCAGCCCTCATCCGTGTCCACCCCTAGGCTGCCGAGCGCTACCTGTATTTCCCTAACTGGGCCATGGCTCTCCTGATCACGCTCATCGTCGTGGCTGTCCTGCCCATCCCTGTGGTGTTCGTTCTGCGGCACTTCCACCTGCTCTCCGACGGCTCCAACACCCTCTCCGTATCCTACAAGAAGGGCCGCATGATGAAGGACATCTCCAACCTGGAGGAGAACGACGAGACCCGCTTCATCCTCAGCAAGGTGCCCAGCGAGGCGCCCTCCCCCATGCCCACTCACCGCTCCTACCTGGGGCCCGGCAGCACCTCGCCCCTGGAGACCAGTGGCAACCCCAATGGACGCTATGGGAGTGGCTACCTCCTGGCCAGCACCCCTGAGTCGGAGCTGTGACCACCGCCCCGCCCTGCCCGCCTCGCCTCCCGCACCCAGCCAGCCCACGTGTCCCAGCCTGGCTTTTCCTTCCAGGCCAGGCCCTCTGCCCAAGGGGAGGGGCTCTGCCCTGCCTCATCCTCCACCCCAGTCCCAGCCGACTTCTGCTTCCTAGATCTGAGTGGGGGCTGGGAGAAGCTCTGTCCCCCAGTCTAGGCCCCCAACCCAGCTAACCTTCAGAGATCCCCTTACCAAACCACAGCTGAGTTACTGGAACCGCCCAGACGTCCCAATTCCCAGCACAGGGGAGACTCCAAGTGGCCACTCCAGGGGTCACTCCACACTCCCTCTCTCCTGCAGTTCTTAGGTCTCGGAGTCCCTTAGGTCTGTGCTGTCAGGTAGTGGTGGTGGCGCAGGCATGGGTTGGGTGGGGTGTCCCTTTCCAGAAGTGCCCAATTTAAGGTTGGAGATGGGGCAGAGGTGCCAGGACTCAGGGCTTAGACTTTGGGATGGAGTCTGCAGAAATCCCCAAGTTCTGTTTGGTGAGGCAGACGGTGCCCTCTGGTTTCAAGCATGAGCCTTGGCAGTGGGGGTGGTGGGATGAGGGGGCTCCTTGGCCCCAGGCTCAAGGTGGACCCTCCAGTGTTCTTGGCCCTGCCTGGGGTGGGGGGGTGTCCTCCCGCATCCTGCCTGGTAGGGCAGTGACTGGCCCCAGAGCCTTTCCCACTTCCATTAGAGCTTAGCCTGCCCTCTCCCCACACCCCCATCCGGGAGCCCAGAGTCGTGGCCTCTGTCTCTGTCCTCGAGAGAGGAGAGGTCTCCAGAGCACACCTGATGGCTCACAGCACAAGTCAGATGGTTTGGAGCACAGCTGTGAAGCACGCCCCGTCCCCTCTCGCCAGGGGCCCGACTTTCTTGCTAGCGGCAGCTTCTGCCCTGGAGCGGCAGTCCCTGGAGTTCAGGGGCTCACACCTGGGAAGGAGATGATTTCACTGCCCCTTTGGGCTGCCGCCTCTCTCCTTGTACAAGCACAGCCACCCGGTGTGCACGTCGTGTGTGGATACCTCGGAAACCTTTCCCAAGCCGCCCGGCCCGTGGCGGGGTGTGGGGGGGCACAGGCTGTGCTGTGGCCACTGGAAGCTGCCCAGGGGGAGGGCCGGGCCTCTGTCCTGGGGCCCAGCCCTGCAGCACCCCACCCACGCTTACCTTTGCCTCCCCCGGAAGAGGGCCGCCCTCGGAGTGCAGGCTAAGAGGATTGGAACCTGATTGGAGGTCAGAAGTCTGCAGAGAGATGAATGGACTGATGAAAGGATGCAAGGATGGGTGGATGCAAGGAAGGAGGGGTGGGGAGGAAGGAAGACTGGCTGGGACAGCAAACCTCCATCTTTGCGAGCTGCAGTGGGCAGGGCAGGGGCAGGCCTGGCTCCTTCACAAAGGGTCCTGAGTCACTCTTGTGCCCCTGACTGCTCTCAGCCCTGCGAGGGACACACTAGGCCCAGGGGTCCCTCCTCTACCCCTTAGTCCCTTGGTTTTCCCCGCCCCCCTTGGGGTCCACTTGCCACCTCCGTTCCTCGTCCTCCTCCCACACGTGCTCCCGTTTCCAGCCCTCTCAGCCCCACCCATCCTTCCTGAGTGTGTGGGGGGAGGGGGAGACCCACATCTCCACAAAGACATGAGCTTCTGGGACACCACGTCACGCCTTAGGCCCCCTCACCTGACAGCATCTCCTACCTGGCCCTGTGCCTAATCCCAAGCAGAAATAGCAACAGGAAAAGCAAGGCCCCAGGAGAGACACTACTATATATACTCTATATATTCTATTTCTATTGTATATTCAATCTGTACATGTGGGTGTAAATGCTGTTAAATGACAAACCCAATATTATACTGTGGCTGGTGGACTATTTTCATCCTCAGTGCTGTAAAGATCTATTTTCATTGTATATTTGATATATTTTTAATTTTGTAGCGTGTGGCTGGACCAGGCCCCATCACGCCAGCCTGTGACAGGGCGGCTGAGCTGGGGCCGTCAGCTTGGTCCTCGTGGGCTGGGTAGTGCTCGTAGCCGGCTGCCGTAGGCCGGGCCCTGTCCTGCTGCGTCTCTGCCATTAGACGTAGGGCCCCGAGCTTGGTGTGTGCGTGTGTGTGCGCGCACACATATGTGGGTGTGGGTGTGGGTGCGTGTAGGGTGCTGACTTGTGATCCCTGTGTTCACCACGTTCCTGAAGGCCACGCTGCCCTCCTGCCACCTCCTTCTCCTCTCAGCTCCGTCAGGCTGAGTTCCGTGGGAAACCCGCGTCCTGGGAAAGGCACATGCCTCTCACTGGTGACTCATTGCTTTCACCCCATTGGGCTTGCCAGAAACAGGGAATGAGGCATCTTAGGGGAGTGGGAGAAGTCCCCACATTTATTTTCTCGCTGTGCCCACTGGAGACACAATGTCTTCAGCTCCGGGGAAAGTGCTGGGTTCCTTAAGATGGTGAGACCCCAAGAGGGCGTCATCTCACCGCGCCTCTGTCCTGTGTTTGTCCTTGAGACGTCCCTGACAGTGTTCAGGGGGAACAGCCGCCCCTCCCCTGTGCTTCTGACACACACACACCCCTGCTCACTCCTCAGGGGAGCTGGGAGTGGATAGGGCCGATGGGGTCAAGAGCAGGTAGGGCATCTGACGGAGAGAGATCCAGCCCCAGATTCCCTGGAGGAGCAGGACGTGGCCAGAGAGGGGCAGGCCCTATGTTCCAGCACAGGGTCCCCACCCCACTGACTTTGGTGCTGTCCATGCAGTGCCCACAGGGGACAGAGCAGACTCCGGGGCAGAGCAGGGCAGGCCAGGGGTGTACCTGAAAGAGTCCCTGGTGGCTGGTCCTGCCTCTGCCCGCCCTCCAGCCCCAGTCACCAGCTTCTTGCCCAGGGAGCCCACTCCGCTGAGGCAACGTGAAGCCTGAGGCCCAGACGGGTGGACGGGTGGGCACAGAGGTTGATGCCAGCCAGGTTGGCTTTTGCCCTCGAGCAAACAGTCTGTGGGGACTAGTGCTAGGAGAGGCCCTCCTGACTCAGCCTACGGGCCGTGAGGCTGGGGGCCAGAAGCTGTGTGGTCCCAGGCCCACGCAGGCCTGCACTAGTACGGGGAGGGGGCTTCCCTCTAGCTTCTTCACAGCTGCACCTCCCCCCTCCCACTGGAGTACATGTTGGGACGCACCCGACTCCCTGAGCGCCCACCAGGCCCCCAAACTGGGGGGGCCTGCTGCCCCTTCACCGGAGCCTAATGACTGGGGATGGGGGAGAAGGGCCCAGCGTCCCTTCTCACCCTAAGCACACATGCCAGGTGTCACTTTCGGTTCTGGCGCAAGTTCAGAAAAATTCTCCACGTGCCCCATGCTGGTCAGAGCCCTGGGTCCAGACCACTCAGCCCAGGGGAGGGGATGAGGCTTTGTCACCCCTGGAGCCCCTCCTTCCTCTCTACACCCCCCATGGTGTACAATAAAGTGTCTGTTCTTACCAAACCCCTCTTGCCTTTCTGACCTGCTCTGGGATCAGGGAGAGGGGATGGGAGAGGCCGCGGATCCCGAGGGCGGCTTTGGGTTGAAAGCCTGGATGGGATGGGTTGGTGAGGACCGCTGTGGGACTTTGGGGGCTGCCTGGCTGTCTGGCTGTCTGGCTGAGGAGGATGAAGAGGGGCATGTGTTTATTTTCCTAGGAATTGTCCAGGATAGGTAACCGCATACACTGGTAGGAAGCCTTACGGATTCCAAGTACTTCACACATCTAAGCTCGTGTGGTCACAGAGCAACAGCTCTCTGAGGGAGATATGCTGTTGTCCACGTTTTTCCAGATGAGGCAAATGAGGCTTCGTCTGATATGAGGATGGTGTTTTGTGTCTGTGTACGGGACCTCGTAGTGAAAATTCTGACCCTGCCTTACTGCCGGGAAGACAGCCATCTAGGCCTGTCAGTTCTGCAAGGGGGGAGGTGGGAGGGGCTGAGGGTGGGAAGACGCCAGTGTCCAGAGGCCTAAGACTGAGGTGGGGGATGGCCGGGGACTTGAGGGTTTGCCAGGAGCAGGCCACTTAAGTTCTGAGAGAACGGCCCCTCTCTTCAAGGTAGCTATCTTTTTTGCAAACTTCAGTAGAAGGTAAAGGTGAAATATGAGACTGTTCATTGCCTTTTTTCACAAATTTCAGTCTCAAGTATTTATTGAGCACCTACTGAATGCTTAGCTCTGGAGAACAGAATGACCTGGGGGTAGGGAAGCACTACTTCTTTGCTTACCCTCAAGGAGCACAGACACTGGAAGAGACAAGAAGTATGGATCCTGGGGGAGGCCCCACCACAGGGCACTCTACTCCAGTCTAGAATGATGCTACCTGATACCTGACACCCCCAAAGTCCCCCAAGGAACTTTCCATTTCCTTCTCCTGCCAGAGAAGAAAGTGTTATTCCAGGAATAGCCACCAGATGGCAGGAAAACCTTTCTCTCCAGGTCTTGGTCCACTTACCCATCTACTCCACTCCATCACTTATTCTTTTGCGGGCTAATTTATTCTTGAACAAACATTTATTAAGTATCCACCATGAACAAGCTCTGTGCCAGCTATGGATACACAAAGATAAATAAATCAGCAGCGCTCACTGTCCTGAGTTTGGGGAAGGGAACCCCTCCTCCCCCGCCCCCCCATCTTCAAATCTCCCCATATATCTCTTAAACAGGGAATGTCTTGGTGCTAAGAATATCACTCCTTGAAAATTAATTCAATTATTTGTTTAAAGGTAATGTTTTGGGTTGAAATGCCAACGCTCCTGCCAGGAGGGACACATAGATCCACTAAAAAGCGATATCACAAATGCTTGGGTTTGAGGGAGTTATGGAGTCAGACTTCCCAAGTTCAAGTTCAAATGCCAGCTAGGCTTCCTGCTTCCTGAAAGACCTAGGGCAAGTTATTTAACCCCTCTGAGCTTAAATTTCCTAGTCTGTAAGACAGGTATGGATTGAATGAGATAATGCATGTTGCTGTGTATCAAGTTACTCCAAAGCTTAGTGGCTTGAAACAACCGTTCTATTATATCTCATGATTTTGGGGGTGAGGAATTCAGGTATGGCTTGTCTGAGTGGCTCTTCTAGTGGCAGTTGAGGTCACTCAGTGCTATTCAACCGGCAGATGAGCTGGTCTGGAGGGTCCAAGGTAGCCTCACTCACATTCATTCAAATGGCTGGCACCTCAGTGAGAGCAGCCGGCAGCCTGGGCTCAGACTGTCCCCAGAGGAGCATGTACAACTGGATTCCACAGCGCAGTTCATCTCTGGGTGGCCAGACTTGTATGTGATAGCTCAAGGTGCCCAGAGAGATCGATTCAAGAGATGGGAGATGGAAGCTGTCAATTTCTTAAGGCCTGGGCCTGGAAAATGGCATAGTGACACTTCTGCCATATTCTGTGGGTCACAGCGTCTTCCCAGAGTTAATGGGAGGACATACAGACCCCGCTTGTTGATGGGAAAGGGGCCAAAGAATTTGTGGCTGCCCACGAAACAGGCCTATTCCAGGGTGCCAGAGATCTTCAGTCACTGGTGCCTGAGTGGGGCACAATCAGCTAAGTTCTGATGGGGAAGTGAATGGCTGAGCTTGGGCCCTGGGTATAGAGAGCAGACAGGGAGGAAGAGGAGGGCGTGAGGGGGGCATGGGAGACAACTTTTTTTTTTTTTTTTTGTGGTACGCGGGCCTCTCTCTGTTGTGGCCTCTCCCGTTGCGGAGCACAGGCTCCGGACGCGCGGGCTCAGCGGCCATGGCTCACGGGCCCAGCCGCTCCGCGACATGTGGGATCTTCCCGGACTGGGGCACGAACCCGTGTCCCCTGCATCGGCAGGCGGACTCTCAACCACTGCGCCACCAGGGAAGCCCCGGAGACAACTTCTTTTGACGCATGCTTGCCCGGGGCAGGTAGCATGAAGTAGGTTTGAATCATGACTCTATCACCAACCCTATGACCTGGGGCAAGTCCCTGAACCCTCTGAACCTCCACTTTCTATAGGGAGAATGACAATAACAACGCTTCCTTGCAGAGATGTTGGGAGGAAAAAATGAACTCTTTCTGGAAAACCTACTGGAATCCAGTATAGAATTCTTTCCAAACTGGAATATAATAGGTGCTCATTAAACATTAGCTTCCTTCCTTCTTGCAACTGGAGTAAGTCCATGGGGCCTGCTTCATTCTGGGGGCCCCATCACCTTTGCAGTGAGTCATTCTCCCAGAGCTAGTTTGAAAGCCTAAAACGCAAAGAAGCCAAGGAAGGAGGGGAGAGAAGGCACTGTTTTAAGGAAAGGGAGTATCAGAAGTGTGGGTGTCCCCCCAGTCCCTCACACCATCATGCTCCCCCCAACAAACAGCCATAAACAGCTACACAGCTTCAGCCAGCTCCAGCCACAGGGCCTTGGGCTAGAGGAGAAGGATTCTACAGACCATAGGGATACGGCGGCTTTTTTAAAAAAGGCCCCAAATTCTTTAACACTTCAAGGGAATGGAGTCCGTGCTCCTCCCCTGGAATCTGGGTGAGCAAAACCTTCCTTTGACCAACAGAGTATGGCAGAAATCATGCTATGTGACTTCTGAGGCTAGATTAGAATTGGTCATGCCACTTCCGTTGGGAGTTCTGGGGAAACCCAGCCACCATCTAAGGAGTACAACTACCCTGAGACCAGCCTGTGCCAGAGAGGCCGAGCGTTTGCAGGTGTACCACTGACAGCTTCAGCCAAGCTCCCAGCCAGCAGCCAGCGTTAACTGCCAGCCACATGCACACACCACGGTGAACATTCCGCCCAGCTGAGCCTCAGACGTCTGCAGCCCCGGCTGACATCTGCCTGCAGCCGTGTGAAGAACTCTAAACCAGGGCTGTCTGACAGCCCTTCCTAACTTCTGACCCATAAAATCATGAGCAAAATACAGCACTTGTTGGATTTATACCACGAAGTTCGGGTAACTTGTTTCATAGCGACAGTAACCGGAATATAAACCGTAGTGCATATCTGGCCCAGCCTCCTCGTAGAATAGAACTGGCCCAGAGATGGGAAACTCAGAGCCTCATAAACCGCGGAGTTGGAGTCAAAGGGCTGCAAGCGATCTGAGTGTCAACCAAGCGGGGGCAAAATTGGGGTCAAAGACTGGGTTTCTCCCAATCCAGTGCACCCTCCAGTAGAGCAAGATGCTGACAGGGAGGGCTCCCACCTTCTCCCACCCTCACCCCACTGCCTCATTAATTCCATGCATCAAGTATAAACCAAGTATTCTGAGTGCCTAGGATTGTGCTAAGCACTGGGAATACACAAAGAAGGTCAGGCAGGGGTCCCTTGCCTTGTACTTCTACTGCCTTGTAGAAGCAGTAATAATCTGACTTGGCACGTCCTGTCACTGTCACACTCACCGGAGCCAGGCACACTGCTGCATTTACTTACATGGTCTTACATGGGAGGAAACCCTGGGAAATGGGGAGAAGACCATGTGTGTCGCTCAACAACCACCCAACCATTATTAGGATTACTCCAAGTGAGCCACGGTGCCAGCTGTAGAGCAGAGCTCCACCCTGGGGCTCCCTGGGTCAGAGCTGGCTGGCTTCTGGGTCTGTCTGTTCTTCCCAGGGCTGACCCAAGCAGGGAAGAGTCCCTGGGCTTCGTGAGTATCCAAGAGGAGCCAGACTTTGGTCTCCCTCTCCAGACAACTGCTTTCCTTTCCCTGGGACACCGCTGGAGGGGACCGGACCCATCAGGACTAATTAACCACTCTAATGGAATAAGCCAGTTTTGCTGGAATTTAGCCCAGGTGGGAGGAAGCTGTACTTTTCTAGATGGAGAGGCACTGAGTGTCAAGGAGTCTTGCCAGCTGGGCCCTGAGCTACCGGGTGTGCACGCGTGCTCTTACTCTCTGCACCTGGCCTGGGTCTCTATCTCAGCAGCCTTGAGCCAGGAGGGCTCCGGGAGTCCCCTTAGCTGCCCTGATCCTGTGAGCCCATGAACACTGTTCTACATTCAGAGGCCCTGTGGGCCCAATATCCTTCTTGACCCTTGGCCCAAGCCCAGGCCCAGCTCAGTCTCCCAGCACTCACTGCGGCTCCACAGGGCTGGAATCTGTCAAGGAGAATGTGCTTGTGAGCTGACAATCAGGTCCCTTCTAGCCCTTTGACTCCAAGTCCATGGTTTATGAGGCTCTGAGTCCTGGCCAGGCCTGAGCTTGTAGCCTGTACCCTTCTGGTCTTTTCCCTTTAAGAGCTGGGCCATCAAAGGCCATCTCTGGTGTTCCCCAAGAGCCCCAAATACACCTTCACTAGGATTTTCACAGCAACTCAGCCCTACCTTTGTACCTTGTGCCGAGCCCTTCTAGCTGACCTCTGCAAGGCCCCGTGGGCTGTCCTCTGTGTCTGGGTTCTTCCCAGACCCCTCCTGGGAAGGCTCTCAGCATTTGACTTGGAGCCTGCAAGTCTCCACAGGCTGCCTGGGGGTGGGGGTGGGAGGTAGGATAAAGTGAAGTGATAAGCACACGGGAGGTTTCAGCCTCCTCTCACCCTCCCTTCTCTCCCTCCATGAGGGGAAAAGCTCTATCACCCTCTGCCCCAATGATGATGACTGATAAAGCAATTCAATTAACCAGTCTGGGAAGCAGGGAAGGCTGGGAAAGGATGCTGGCTCCTTGACCTGGACCTCAGGGAAGAGGGTTTGGTTCTTGGCAGGAGCTGGAATACCAAAAGGGGGAGGTGTGAGTATCAATGGCTAGGACTTTGCCTTGGCAGCCATTGGGCCTGCTCCTAGGCCTGGAGCCCCTCAAAACAAGCAGAGTCCGCAGAAAAAAAATGGAGAGGAAATTGGCTAGCTTCTGTCACCTCAAAGTGGCTGAGCCCCACACCAAGCTCCCAGTGGGCAAACAGGAAGGGTAAGTGGCTTTGATGTCAGGCTCTCAAGCCTCCCACTGGCCAGATCAGCCTCAGCTCTCAGAGAGCAAGGGCCTCATATGAGGGGGCTCTAGAAAGGCTACAGGTGCTTAAAAGAGCCCCCATCTGTTCCACTCTGGGATCAAACATTGCTCTCTTCCTTTTCTTTGCTATACCTTTATTCCTGTTGAGGAAAACCCACTGTGACTGACACTTTAGCATGAACTGGCTCCCAGATGGATGTTCTTTCCAGACAGCTGGAAGAAACCTGGGCATCCAGAGGAGGAAAGTGGAGAAAAGGGAGAGAAGTTTGTGGAATTCGGAATTTCCAGCTGTGACTGCTTCGTGGTCTTGCTTAAGCCTGTTGGTCATCAAGATCTTGGAGGAAAGGAAAAGGGAGAGATCAGGCCAAGTCCCAGATGGGAAAGATACCTGAGGTCCTGGAATTGACCGGAAGCCTATCAGCCCCATTTTCTCCCAAGACGGCAGCCCAGTGAGGTCTGGAGCAGGGCCTCCTAGCACCACCAGGGGGCAGCACCCACCCATCCACAGTAGGTTGTCACATGGCAGTCTGGTGGGGCGGGGGGGCTCTCTCCTTCCTGGGTTCTGAGCTTTTCGGAAATAGCAGGACCTCATACATACAGAATTGATGGAGACAAGCCCTATGAGGCCAGCTGCGGCATGCTGAATCCTCCAGAAAATTCCACAGAGGCCCAGGTAACAGGTTAGCCCAGAGCTCTAGGATAAAACCTTCAGCAAGTGGTGAGGTCTTCTCTGGAGGCCTCTGGCCTGGCTGAGTTCCCTTCTCCAGGAGCCGGGCAGTGTGCTGAGTCAGGGGCCCTCCCACCCAGTGCACTTTCACCCCGCTGCCTCTCCCAGGCTGCGCCCTCTGTTTTCAGTGACTCTTCCTGGGTTCCCCTGCTCCGACCCCAGCTTTCTGACCTCCTGTCCAGGCCTCCTTTTTCTCTGGCAGTTTTCTCCCTCCACTTATCTCCCCACATGCTTCTCACCATCTACAAACAGCAGAGTGAAAGCACCAAGAGGGTGGAGATTTACCAGGGCAAGGTTGGAGGGGCTCTGTTTTGTCTGTTGACTTTCGGGGCCTGGAACAGCTTCTGGCACATAGTAGGTACTCAAGAAATATTTACTGAATGAACAAATGACTTAGGAGAGGGATGCTGGGATGGTATTTTTCACTTCTCCCACCCACCCCCACCAACCTCTCCCTTTTCTTGGAATGACTGAGTTCAGCCAGCCTGAAGAATGGAAAGTGGGGGAGAGACCCCAAGGGAGTTTGCCAGGACACAACCAGATAGGGCTTTAAAGCTATTCATTGCAGTCAATTCTTTAATAACCGTGCTGTGGTTCTTCCTTCCTCACTCGAGCTTCTGGCCAGTCCTGGGTCTTCTCTCCCCAGTCACAAGTGGGAGATTTGTTTTCCACTGCAGCAAACTCAAAGCCAGCTAAACTCTGAAATGCAGACATCAGGCCCAAGGGGTAGGGAGACTGGACACAAAGTGAGTGCCAGCAAATGAGCGTTTCTGACTACAGGTCAGGATGGTATTTACCTCTTCTGCATGTTAGTACAGATCACAGATCGTCATCATCATTTTGGTTTTCTGACTTCATTAATGACAAGATTTTGCTTATAAGAATTCCCCGTATTTGTACTGGGCTTCTATTCTAACCTCTCCTCAGAGCACCCCCAAGCCCCTGTCTTGTTTCTCCCAGTATAGCCAGGTACTGCCTGAGCTGGAAAACAGGTGATGCACAGGTGTCCAGGGAAGGTGTGTTAATCACCTTGCATTTCTGCTTTAAAATCCTTCTTACGGTGATCTGGACAGACATGGAGGCTTGCCTGAAACTGTAAAAAAAAAATTTTTTTTTTAATTAAAAACAAAGAGGATTAATTTAAAGATGTGGAAGAGGTCTGGACTTAAAAACAAACCAAAAAAAATGAATCTGGACATTGCTCTTGGGATGAGGCCAGTCAAGTCGGGCTAGTGCCTAATGTTTTGGGTACAGCAGCTTCTCAATCACTTAGCAAACAGGTTCTCAGAGGCAGGCACTGTGGGAGCTATTAAGGTGAAAAAGCAGTCCGGACTGGAAGAGCTCAGGGTCAGAGAGGGGAGATGAGACAGGAAAAGGGCAAAGTCAGCTTGCAATGAGTGAAACAGTAGAACCAGGAGGTTGCTCCCTAGGATAATAAGCCACGGCTTTAACCTAATGATCTTTCAGGGCAACCTGCCCCACACCCATAACAGCGCCAAGGCTACGGTTTCCTTCCGCCCGCCTAAACCAGGAGATGCTTCTCTGCCCAAGGCCGCCGGGTCCCTTATTCCACCGCGGGGGCTTCGGTGACTGTGACAGAGGCCGCAAGCATAGAGACCACGGGGATCTTGGACCCAGTTGGGGGCGGAGTCGTCAGGAGGCCCTAACACAGTGTCTGGGGGAGGAGGGGGCAGCCTCCTCCTAGCGACACTGTCTCTCCGCTCTTTCTTCCCCGGCCTCCAGTCAGCCACAATTAACCGGCAACAAAGCAATCAGCTTGGTGGGGACGAGGCAACAGGAGCTGCCAGAAGGGGCGGGAGCAGGTCAGAGGTCAGGGGTCGAGAGCGCTTAGGTGGCAGCAGGACTGCAGTGGGAGGAGCTCTGGGCTCGGGGGAGGCGGGGAGCCGGGCCGAAGGGGGAGGGAGGGGACGGCGGCGGAGGCGCGCAAGGCGTGCAGGCGGCGAGGGGGTTACGCGCCTGGCTTAGCTTGGCTCCGCTCGGCTCCGCGGAGGAAGGCAGAGCTCGGCCGCCGGGGCCCTGCAGCGAGCCGGGTCGGCCCCACGCCGCGCCCCGCCCACTCCGCTCCGCGGAGGGCGCACCCGGGCGAGGCGGCGCCGGGAGGAAAAGGCGCCAGCAGAGAGCGGCGTCCGCTACCAACGCCGGAGGGAGACGGAGAGCACCCAGAGCCGCAGCCCACCGGCGTGGAGGCAACCCCCGACCCTAGGCCACCTCTCGCCCGCCCCCTGCTGCGGGCCAAGGCCAGCGCCCCTCCCGGAGATGGGTAGACGCGTGGATGGCGTGGCTCTCAGCCCCGCCAGATCGCAGGAGCCAGGCGCCGGGGCGCTGCGCTGAGGCTCCCGCTTGTCGCAGCCCAGGAAGCCTGCAGGTGTCCTTGGCCGCTCGGCCACCGCCCGGGAGACTCCTTCGCAGTGCCCAGAGCCCTGCTCCCGAGAGCTGCCCCGCCCCCAAGCTCGGCGCCGCGCAGGACGCCCCGTCCGAGGCCCCCCCGCCCCGGCACGGCCCCCGCAGCGCAGCGCCCAGCGCAGCGCAGCTCCCCGCCGCTGTCGAGCCGCGGACGCAGGACCAGAGGCTCGCTCCTGCGGGCGCGCTTGTTTTCCTTGTGCCGCCTCGCTCTGCGCAGCACCCGCCCGCCCGAACGCCGCGTTCCGCTCCGCCCCGCCCGCCATCCGTGCCCTGCGCTGGATTTATGAATGGGGGGAAGAGGCCACATGCCGCCGCCGCCGCCTTGTGTTGACCGCACGCAGCCCGGGCCCGCGGAGCTCCGGCTGCCGTGAGAGCGCCGGCCCAGCCCCGGCAGCCGCTTGGAGGACTTGTTGCTGCTGCGTTGCTTCCGCCGCCGCCGCCGCCGCAGCTCCCGGGTCTCGGCGCGGACTGGGAGCCAGAGGGTGGCCCGTGTGAGTGTGAGCGCGCGCAGTGCGCCTGGACAGTGCGCTTCCCCGTCTGTTGGAGGGTGCAGGGGGTGTGTCCCGGGCCCCGAGCGTCTGAGTGTCCAGTGCTAGCGGGGGAAGTGTGTGTGTGCTAGCCCTGACTCCCGGGCGCCTCGCTTGGGTCCTCGGCTCTCCTTTTCCCCTCCTGCCTCCCTCCCGCCTCCCTCCCCGGCGCTGCCAGCCCAAACCGCAACCACCTGTGCCCGCGAGAAATCCAACTCCTCCCGCTCCGCGCCCCGGGGAGGAGGCAGGGGCAGGGCCACGCCGCAGAGGGGCCCGCCGCGGCCTCCTGCCTCCTCCTGGTCTCCTCCCCCTCCCCCGTCTGACGCTGCCTCCTCTGGAAGGGTGTTTGGAGGGCAGCGGCCGCCCCAAGCCGAAGCCCCGCAGCGCTTCTTATGATCAGCTCGGTGTGTGTCTCCTCCTACCGCGGGCGCAAGTCGGGGAACAAGCCTCCGTCCAAAACATGTCTGAAGGAGGAGATGGCCAAGGGCGAGGCGTCGGAGAAGATCATCATCAACGTGGGCGGCACGCGACATGAGACCTACCGCAGCACCCTGCGCACCCTACCGGGCACCCGCCTCGCCTGGCTGGCCGATCCCGACGGCGGAGGCCGGCCCGCGTCCGATGGCGGTGGTGCAGGCAGCAGCGGCGGCGGTGGCTGCGAGTTCTTCTTCGACCGGCACCCGGGCGTCTTTGCTTACGTGCTCAACTACTACCGCACGGGCAAGCTGCACTGCCCCGCCGACGTGTGCGGGCCTCTGTTTGAGGAGGAGCTCACCTTCTGGGGCATCGACGAGACCGACGTGGAGCCCTGCTGCTGGATGACCTACCGGCAGCACCGCGACGCCGAGGAGGCGCTCGACATCTTCGAGAGCCCAGACGGAGGCGGCGGGGGCGCGGGGCCCGGCGACGAGGCTGGCGACGATGAGCGGGAGCTGGCCCTGCAGCGCCTGGGGCCCCACGAGGGAGGTGCGGGCCCCGGCGCCGGGTCCGGAGGCTGCCGCGGCTGGCAGCCCCGCATGTGGGCGCTCTTCGAGGATCCCTACTCCTCCCGGGCGGCCAGGGTGAGTGGCAGGAGCCTGGGTCTTCTCTCGGACCGAGACTGACCGACTTTTATCACCGCGTCTCTCCCAAATTCCCCTGCTTTCCATGGGCCCCCCAGGGGAATCGTCCTCGCCCCCAACGCTTCATCAGGAGATTGCACACTTTTGCACTCCTGGCTTACTTCTTGGACCTAATCCCAGCTCCTGCTTTAAGGCATCCCCCTCCCAGCGAGTGGGGTGCTCTTAGCTGAGCTCTTCCACCCCCTTCTTCCTGCACAGGTGGCCTCTCTACATCTACCCCCAATTCCTCTGAAGGACAGAGTCCTGGAGAACTGGAGTGGGGCCTTGTGCTGGAGTCAGGCAGGATTTGGGGGAAAAAACTAGAGTGTAAGTGGCTACTGTGGCAGCTCCTTGTGTCCCATGTCATTGAAATCCCCCCAGCAGCTCAGTGTGCTGGGAACTATGAATTCTAGAGAAGGGGACACGGGTTTCAGCCTCTTCAGCCGTAACAGGCAGAACTGGGACCAGGACCCAGGCCTCTCATCCAGGTTTGGGAGAGCCCTTCTTTATCCCAGGAAGATAAGTCAAGATGCCTGCCCCACGCCACGCCCCTGAGGCTTCCTGGACACCTGGGTTATCCTGGCCTCTGCTGGGATGAGGGGAGAGTCAGACAGGAAGAGCCTAATGTTGCGGGCCCTTGGGGCTCCCGCAGCCAGTGGCCAGCCACAGGCTGCCTGGTGATGATCCCAGATCTGTTGCCACTTCTTTCTTTCTACTGCAGCACAAACTGGCTTCCCAGAAAGCCCTGGTTCAGGTTACTGCTTGAAATAGGTGATGGGGATGGGGGCAGGGGAGAGAAGTGTAGGTTGATTTAGGCAAGATCTAGTCCCTTCCCACCATCCCCTCCCCAAGTCAATCCAGTTTCCTCTAACCCGCTTAGGTGGAAGCGGGTAGAGGGGAAGGTAGGCTTGGGCATCTAAAAAGAAAAAAACACCCATGAAGGATGGCTTTAGATTCTTTAAAAAAGAGACCCCTGGGGGTTGGTGTCTGATCTCATGGATGGCAGCCTGAAGCCTGGCTGGGGTCTGTCTGGGAGACAGAAAAGAGCTGCGTGATGTGTTGGTTCTGGGGACTGCCCCCTGCTGTGGAAGCTGGTAGTTTCCTCTGGCATCCCAAGTCGTCATGTTTGTGAGTCTCAGAGCCCTGCCGCACTCCCCAGCACCTCCTGTGCTGGGCCTCAACCCAGTCATGGAAGAAAAAGTTACACTCCCCCAGGGGAGGGCAGGAGATTGGGAAACGGGGCTGCAGGGAGGGGCTAGGCTGGCATAAAAGCTCTACCAGGGCACATGCATTTCCTGCGTGGAAGAGGAGGGAGGAGCAGAGGGCTCAGTGGCTGAGGCGTACCATCCCAGGGCAGCCACTGGAAGGTAGGGACCTTTTTCTGGGACTGAGAGCAAAGCTAGGGTGCTGCTTCTGTTTGCCCTGGCTGGCTGTGAGTCCCATGGGCTTCTCATGCAGTCCTCTAACCTTGCTAAGTGTTCGCTCTTGGCTGTGTGCAGGAGGGCAGAGACGTGTGCAGGAGGGCAGAGTCAGGTGCAGATCCTTCAGGCTCTTTCGAAGTTGGGGGTGGGGGAGGAGAAGGCAGATTTAGCTTGATGGAGTGGGGCAAAGGGGGCAAGCCAGGGAGGCAGGAATGAGATGAGGTGGTTAGGGGCCCTATTTCCGGGCATTCTGGGGCCTCTGAGGACTTTTCACCTGCTCAGGTTCCTCCCCCTTTGATTCCAAGGGGCTGTACCATCAGTGAGTTTCTTTTCTCCTCAACTCACCACAGAGTGGTCCAGCCGGGGCTCTCTGAGTAAGCTCAGAGCCTGGTTAGCCCCTGGAAATCCTCCAGGAGCCCAAGATACTTGGCCCTTTGGATGTAGAATCACAGCAGCCAGGGCAATCCAGTTGAGGTCAGAAGTTTGGGGCTGGGTTGGGTAAATTCTTCCCACTTAACGAAGAAACCAGGATTCAGGGGTGTTAAGTGTCGTCACAGATCCTTAACTAATAAATAATAGAGCCGGCAAATCACCCCAAGTATCCTGCCGTCTGGTTGTTAATACTGGTGTGCACAGCCATATGGAGCTTTGGTGGCACTCATGCCAGAAGGGGCTTGCCTCCTGAGAGGCACAGGCAAAGGCAAGCCTTCAGCTGTTCCTGGGACATACAAGGGAGAATACAAAAGTTTAAAAAATTAATTGATAAACAACCGCCATTTATTGAGCACACCGTGCAGGTACTTTGCGTTAATCTCTAATCCTCCCAGTAAACTTACAGCGGAGGTATTATCGCCATTTAATAGACTGAGGCTGTGAGAGGGTAAACAACTTGCCTGAGGTCACACAGCTAGAGAGCGGTGGGCTGTGACTCAAAGCCCGGGCTCCCTCACTACCCAGCCCTTGCTCCTCGGGTGATAACATGTTATTGCCACTGAAGGCGGCTGTTTTTTGAGGTGGATCGTTCGTTACTCTGGTCTGGGAGGTGGCCTGAGGTTTTGTACCTCCTGTGGATGACATCAGAAAACCAGGGGCAGTTGGGGACATCAGAAGGGACACTTACTCGGTTATGCCTCCAGGCCTGAGGGTCTGAGGTGCTGGGTTCTGGGGGTATGCCCGCCCTGCTCTGTTTACGCCAGGCCAATAATACCCCCTGCCCCTGTGCTCTCCCCTGGGTCTGTGCACATACCTTCCCTCCCTCGGCTTCCTCCCTCTGCCTCCCTGGAGGAAGAGGGAGGGGCCTGCAGCACTGCGGTGGGCTTGGGGCGCTCACCGAGGGCCAGTAAGGGCAGAGCATCTCTTTGCATACAGCAGCTGGTCATTTGAGTAGTGCGTTATGACAGGAACAAAACAGATACAAACGGAAAGTGAATTGAGCTGATTATGGGAGCCTGTTGCCTAGCTACCGGCCTGGCCCGCAGAGCCATTCCTGTTCAGGCAGGCTCCAGCCTGGGTGCTCACCCTGCTCCTTTCACAGCGGCTGGGTCCATGGACAGCTGCTGCTGTGGTTCTGTTCCCATGGCCTGACCTGGGAGCAAGCACAGGAGGCAGGCTGGTCCTGTCCCCCTCTGCCCACTGCCCTTGGTCCCAGGCAGAGGGAGGGCTCAGCAATGGTGAGGGTGGCTTCCCAGACTGAGGCGGACCAGTCAGGGTTTGGGCAGCAACCGGAGCTCTAGGATCAGGCCTTCCTCCTTTTCTGAGGGCAGACAGGAGGCCTGATGAATGGGACCCTGGGACACTCACCTTCCTCATCCCCAGTCTCCAGAGGTCCCAGGGGCTGAGCTGGCTTTAGTCCAGTTATCGGCCCTATTAAGGATGATAGCTCTCCTTTGGCTAAATCAGTACCTAGATTGAGTTTTCTCATGGCGTTTCCCCTCTGAGTAGAGGAGGTGACCCCACAGGATCCCACTGCCCCAAGAGGCAGCTGCAGCTGGGGTTTCACACTGCTTGGGCATCCACTGTGCCAGTTGTCAGGTGCTGGCACACCTGCACTTTTTTCTAATACCTTATCTGACCCACGTGAGGCAGGGATTATTAACCTCAGCTTACAGAGAAGGAAACGGAGACCCAGAGGGGCTTGTTCAACGTCGCATACCTGGTGGTAGAACTAGGATCCAAGCCCAGATCTTGTGCATCCACGTCTGTGCTTGTCCCCTGCTTCGGTCGCCTCCTGGGGCTTCTGCTTGGAGAGGGCCTCTGACTTCAGGAGGGCCCTTCGGGAGGGGAGGGCTCTTCTGCTCTCCTCCCATCGCTTCCTTCACTTCTCCCTCCAAACTAAAGCCCCCGTCTCCTTGCTCCCTAGAATTGCTCACACCTGAGCTTGCTTTTTCTTTCTTTCCCTCACTGTGGGGCTTTTTATAGGACAAAAAGAAAGGGGGCTTGGTTAAGAGAAGAGACTAGGTGTTCCGTGGCCCAGGCAGAGGAATGAAACCGAGGCCTTCTCGGAAGGACATGCAGAGCTCGCTTCCTGCTCACACCCTGTCTGAAGGCCCCAGCTTCTCTGGCCTGGGTGTTGCCTGGGACCAGCCAGTCGGTGGGCATGACAGGCTTCTGAGTGAGGGCCAGGACTCGCAGTCCCATGCCCTCTGGGTGAGGAAGGGCCAGGAACCTGAGCCCAGGAGACTGGGTGCCCCAGCTTCCACAGCACCCTTAGGGGGGCAGTGCCAGCATGCCCCAGGGCAGCCCCTCTACCGCCTTCCTGGGAACGGGAGCAATGTTAGGCCAAGGGCTGCAGGCCTCCCCCAACCCCTGCCCTGAGGCAGCCTCCCAGTCTCCTCCTGGGTTTGTTTTCTGTTTTCCTCTCTTATTCTGAACAGACCAACATTTGTCTCTGAACATCTTGTCTCTGGATGATGAGGTGTTTCTGTTTGTCTCCGTTTGGGGTGGGGTGTAAAGTGGGGGAAGGGATAAAATAAACTTGGGCTATTTTGGAGAGCTGGGGGAAGAGCAGGCAGGAACAGAGTTAGGCAGCTGGGCCTTGGGAACCGGGAGCCCCCAGACCCTTCACCTCCACCTGTGGTCAGCGTCAGCCTGGGATGCTGAGCACAAGGGTACTCAAGCCAACTTTGTTCCTTGGCAGCCAGCCTGCCACCACCTGGCCCAGCTCCCTGCTGGGGATTTCTCTGGGCTGGGTGAAGGTTACTGGCCCCTGGCAGGGGTCCCCATCAGGCAACTGGCTTGACCCACCCCTGAGAGCCGCAGAGTCTTGAGAGCCCAGGTGCCTGGAGGGATTCCTAGGCATCCCTTTGTCACCTCTAGTCCCAGTTAGTGAGGCCGATGATCTCTCCTCGTGACAGGCTCCCCAGGGCCAGGAGAGGGGGCAGGCAGTCACCTTGGCTTCAGTCATTCAGAAAACATTTATTGAGCACTTACTACCTGCCAGACGCCAGGCTGGCCTCTATAAATATAAAGACGAGTTAGAGGTGGTCCCTGTTCCTAAAGAGAACCAGATCAGGTGGAGTAGGTGGCAGTTGGGGAAAACTGAGTGACAAGAAATGGTAATAATAATACAAGATAGATCAGGAGAGGGGCCACAGTAGTCTTAAAAAATGAAGTTCAGTAGAAGGTGAGAGGGGGAAGTGATAAATCCCACCTCTGTGTGAGATGAGGTTTTGTTTGGAGGGGGATTGGTATGCAGGGAAGCTTCAACAAGGAAATAGAAGTTAAACTGGGTAGGCCCTGCGTGATAGTGACTTAGCTTCCTTAAATAATTTTTAGAAGGAAGCCAGTTATAAATAAATATATAAATAAATATTCAGTGTGGGTAGTGCTTAACCATGCAGAGTTAGTGAAGAAGGGAATTTCCTGGCCAGGCGACCAGCCAGAGCAGAGATAGGACAGCATGGGACAGAAAGTCTAAGGGGCAGGGGTGTTTTGACAGATAGGCAAGAACCTGGAATTGCATTTGTCTGGATAAGTTCTTGGCCAGTGATATGGACTGGCCTGAATTCCTTCTGGGACTCATCGGCTCTAGGCAGCCACGTGGCCCTGAGAGGCCCCAGGTGCTAACTTGGCAGGGGCTGGGCATGGTAGAGGCTGGCTCTGACACCGGAACCAGAGGGTCCTGGCTCAGGATGGGAAGGCCCAGGGCCAGCCAGGTTCTGCTCTTGGGCAGCCCATGAAGGGAGAGGAGCTGGGGTCCCTCGGCTGGGACCTGGGCATCATAGTACAGGTCCTCACCCAGGAGCCCAGGGACAGCTCAGAGATGCCTTGCCTGGCAGACTTCCTCTCCTTCCCTGCTTCTCAGCCCGCAGGGCTGCCCACTCCCTTTCCAGCACCACCTGGGCACTAGGATCTCACTTCCCCAGAAGGCTCAGCTCCTCATCCCATCCCCTCAGATCTTCCTCTGCAAGTGTCTTTGGCTGTGTTCTCAAATTTCTCTTCTCCTACACTTCATCCTTAATATAGGTTTTTGGGCATGAGTCTTCTTATGTTTATCTGTCCATCTGTCTCCTTGGCCCTTCCTCCTTGGGCTCCCCTCCCCTGCTCCTGCTGATTGTATGCAGTTCCCAATGACTGGTGTCTGTCACCTCCTCCCCCCCCCCCCCAACCCAGCCTCTGCCAGATTTCTGAGCCACTCTAGGCTCGGTGCTAAGTTTTACAAATATCATTTCTTTTAATCCTCAAAATAACCCTATAAGATAGGTACTCTTATCCCGTCAATACATGAAGTATGCTGGTAGCCTCAGGGCCTTTGCACTGCCTGTCCCGGCTGCCTCTGGAGTTCTGCTGGATCTTCACGTAACTCATTCCCTCACTCCTTCAGGTCTCTGCTTCGATGTCACCTTGGCACTGAGGCCTTGCCTGACCACCCTATTTGAAATAGCTCCCCCACCCTCACACTTCTTAACCTCCTTTCTCTTTATTTTTCTCCCTCTTATACCATCTGACATACTCTACTTATTTGTTGACAGTCTCCTTCCACTGGAATGGAAGGTCTAAGGGGCAGGGGTGTTTTGTTTCCTACTGTTCCACAGCATCCAGAACAGTGTCTGGCACATAGTAGGTACTCAATTTTCCATTTTATGAACAAAGATCTTAAGGCTCAGAGAGGGTAAGTAACTTGCCCAAGGTCTGGGCAGTAAGTTGCAGAGCCGGACTTGCGTCCAGAAGTGTGTGACTTTACATTTCCGCCAAGGACAGTTGTGGGATGAGCTCAGTGAAGGAGGCTGGTCACGGGGCTGGCCCACCAGCTGAAACACCTGGGTCTCTGGAGACAGATGGGTCCCCAACAGGATACAGCCAGCCAGTGTGAGGGGCCCAAGGGAGCAGGAAGCTCGAAGGAGTAGCACTGTCCTTCAGAGAGGCTAGGACCCTCCTGTATCTTCCCAGCTGGCAGGAGAGGGGCTGCTGCTGGCCGAACTAGTCCACACAAGCGGTTTTCTGCTTGGGCAGTTTCGGTTTTTGTTTTCTTGGGCTGCACCGTGCGGCATGCAGTATGCCAGTTCCCCCTCCAGGGATCGAACCCACGCCCACCGCAGTGGAAGCGGAGAGTCTTAGCCACTGGACCGCCAGGAAGTCCCTGCTTGGGCAGTGTTGACTTCCAGCAGAATCCATGCTTCTGTCCCCACACAGTGGAAGGAACGGACAGCTTCGGCCATGGGAACCAGGCAGGTCACTTCTCCCCAGGCCTCAGTTTCATCACCTGTAAAACAGCAGAAAGGGAACTGAATTCAATGACCTTCCGAGTCCCTTTCTCTTCTGTGAAGCAAAGGCTTTGTGATATTTTGGGCTCCAGATCCAACTCGTCCTCAGAAGCTGTGCGCGGGTGTTCACGGAGGCCCCCTCGCCTCCTCAGCTCTGTCACCATTTATTGAGCACTAACTGTATGCGAGGCACTTGCTGTGTAGAAGCTCATTTAATCCTACAGTAACACTACTGGGGGCACTAGTAGTGTCCCACTTTGTAGCGAGGAAACAGGCACAGAGTGCACCGTTTCCCTGGCTGAGTAGCAGTGCCGGGATGAGGCACCCAGGCAGCTGACCCCAGGGCTCCTTAGCTCTCCTTTGCCCTCAGTCTCAGCTCCCCGAGGCTGCACAGCCCCGTGTGTGGCAGGGGCCGATGGGGAGCGCTCTGAGGGGCCCTGCCAGCCTCGCAGGATGGGCCAGGGTTGGGGGGTGGGGGCACTGGATAGGAGGCTCAGGTGTGAGGCCTTGACCTCTAAGCTGGGCGATGCTGCTGCAGCCGCCGGCTCCTCGCTGGTCCCTTTCAGGTCCCAGTCAAGGGTTGAAAGCAGAATGAAAGCAGTATCCCTGCCACGAAAGGGAAAAGCCCCGGTGAAAGACACCGATTGCAAGCAGGGCCACCACTTACAAAATAACTTGGCTTGGGGAATAATTTAGGGCCCTGAAGGGGTACCTGTAACTTCGGGACCCACCTGGGACAGCCTGCCAGAGCACAGGCCACTGCATCTATCACCGCTCGGCCTTAGGTCTACCTGTCTGCTCAGGGAGTGAGGGCTTCCTGGGACCATCCAGGAGGGGCCGCAAGGGAGACTGAGGCCCCATGTAGGTTTCATCAGGGAGGAGTGGATTGTCCCCATCTGTTTGGTCAGAGAGGCCAAGAGGAAAGAGCTCTGAGCTGTGCGTCAAGAGACCTGGCCTCAGTTTAATCCTCAACAAGTCATTTGCCCTGTCTCGTGCCTCTGTTGCCCCTGAGAAATGGACACGTGTGGCTCCCCTTTCCCTGTCCGCATCCTCTGAGAGGGTGGCAGTGAGGGGTAGAAGTAAATAGATGGGATGGTTCTGTGTTTTAAAAAAAAAAAAAAATGAGAGAACACTGCAGGAATTCAGGGGGTTGTTCCCTAAGGCAGGAGGGAGGAGTGGTTTGCACCCACTGGGCCTGCTGCAGAAGGAGCCCTTGGGGTGGATTTGAGGAAGGCACCTTGGCCCTGCTGGTGAGAGAGTGGCCCTGGCCACAGCACCCGCCCTGCCCTCCCCTCCCCTTCCCTCCCTGTGCCCTCTACTCAGCCCCTTGGCAGCTCTTCCTGAACTTGTTTTTCCAAATCACCAATTAACTTCACGCTGGGCTCCCAGGTGGGCCAACTCTGCTGGCTAACTTTTCCTCAGAAGAGCACCAGCTTCTGCTTCCCAGGCTTCCTGGCAGATCTGGGATGTGCTGACCCCATCCCTTACCCCAATGCCCTCTGCTTGGGAGGGCGGTGCCAGGACTCGGGGTTCCCAGCATCACCGTGGCCACTGGACAGGTGCCTCCACCGGCTCATCTCTGGATGGCCCTCGAGAGCCCATAGGCTGGAGCTATTTGCCTAATGCCCATGTCAACCTGTATTGTCTTGACAGCCCATTTCTCAGGGGAAGAAAACTGAAACCAGCAAGGAAACTTGAAATTCACCTTCATGGGGCAGGGGGGAGAAGCAGGCAAGAGAAGCTCCAGGCAGAGTTGTCAAGTGGAAAAGCGTGTCTGTGGTCTGCTACCCTGCTTCTCCTAACTTGCTGTTATCTGATCAACCTGTCCGTGTTCAAGTATAAATAAGTCTTACTGTGTGGCGGGTGTCTGTCTCAAGCCAAAGGTACACATTCCTGAGAGTGAAATAGCAGTCATCAGGGAGCTGGCTGGGAGCAGTATTGACAATTCAGAGAAGACTTTCCTGGGTCTGTGAATTGACCCTGCCTGGGAGGTGTGAAGAGAAGGTACGGCCCCTGAGTTAAACAGTGCTGAGTTCAAGTCTGGTTTCCATCCCTTCCAGGCTGTGTGACCTTAGGCAAGTATATAACCTCTCTGATCTTCAGTTCCTCCTTTGGAAAATGGGATAATGGGGCCTACCTCACAGGGAGGACGGAAGGTGATAACACATGTAGAGTGCCCAAGTATGCCAGGCACAGAATAGCCGGGTAATGAATGTTCATTCCCAAAGTTCCCTCCTCCGACTCGCTCCTGCTCCAGAAGCCCTTTTATGTGCTACTTCTTGCTTTATTTTCCCAGATCCCCCTGTATTCCCCACTGGTGTTTTGCAGTACTAAGAAGAAGTTGTGCCCACCCACCTCACCCGTCTTGGTGCAGACTCCCAGGGAGGAAAGCATCTCTGAGAGGCATCATTAGACGGGGCAATGCCATGGCCAGGTGGAAATCAGAGTGGGGCACGCAATGGGGGTTGCCAAGGGGTCGTGGGGCCACAGTCCTCCCTCATCTGTCAGCTCAGCCCGCTGCTCAGGGAGGAAGCCCATCCCCACCCACCAAGCAGGACAGACAACAGCAGGGGGCATGGACTCCAGCAAGGAGCACCCTGACAGTGGTGAATGGCATCACATGAATAACAGATGAAGTCTCCGTAATTGGTGTTATTACACATGCATTTCATCTCCATTCATAATGATTGGACACTTAAACCCAGCCGTTCCTCTGCTGAGTGCTGCTGTCATCATTCTAGCCGAGATCCCAGCAGCTGTCCAGATCAGCTGTTGCCACACTCTGATCCCAATGGGTGCAGTTTATTTTTTGTTGGCGCTCAGTGTCCCAGGAAATGTCAGTTCTCGGGAAGGGGAGGGTGGCTATTCTGGGCAGACTACCCTGTCTCCTGCCCCGGAGCAGGTTGTCTTTCTTCAGACGCTTCTCACTGTCTGGGCAGTCGGCTCAGACATCCTAGGGTGAGAGGCAGGCAGGAGGGGCTGGGACTTGGGGTTGAGGAGGTGAGTCACGGCCGGAGCTTAATAGGTAGAATGCCAGCCCCCTGCTTCTAGGCATATCCCTTAATGTAGTGGCCCTTGCAATTTAGTGTGTATCAGAATTACCTGGAAGATTGTTGAAACATTACTGGACCCTCTGCCCAGCATTTGTCATTCAGTAGGTTGGGGTGGGGCCCGAGGCTTTGCATTTCTAACTAGTTCCCAGGTGATGCTTACGCTGCTGGTCCAGGTCACTTTACTGCCCTAAAGCCTAGTTACTTGAGGTGTGGTCTGTGGGCAAGCAGCCTCACCTGAAAGCTTGTTAGAAATGCAGAATCACAGGCCCTGTCCCAGACCTCCTGAATCAGAATGGCATTTTAACAAGGTTCCTGGAGGATTTATACAGCCATTACAGTTTGAGAAGCCTCAAAGCACGATCAGGTTAGAGGTGGGCAGAGCTAGGCAGTAGGCAGGGCCAGGCAGCTATAGTCCTCTGTTCAGTTCCTTCCAGCTAAAGGCAGCCTCTAACTTCTGTGCACCATGACAAGGATTGGGACGTACTGCCTTAAAGCACGCAAGCAGAGGGATGAAGACCCTTTGGGGAGGGAATTCCAGCCCCTGACTGTGTACCTTAATCCCACCTCTCACCACCTAACAGACTGCCTGGTGACCCACGGCCCCTCCCTCTACGGGCCGAGGGCCCAGTCCCTGCTGGGTGCATCTGTCCGTGACAGCTGCCTTCACTCTCCTCCCCGCCCATAGGTAGTGGCCTTTGCCTCTCTCTTCTTCATCCTGGTGTCCATCACCACCTTCTGCCTGGAGACGCACGAGGCCTTCAACATCGACCGCAACGTGACGGAGATCCACAGAGTGGGGAATACTACCAGTGTGCGCTTCCGGCGGGAGGTGGAAACGGAGCCCATCCTGACCTACATCGAGGGAGTGTGCGTACTGTGGTTCACGCTGGAGTTCCTGGTGCGCATCGTGTGCTGCCCCGACACACTGGACTTCGTTAAGAACCTGCTCAACATCATCGACTTTGTGGCCATCCTGCCCTTCTACCTGGAGGTGGGGCTGAGCGGCCTGTCGTCCAAGGCGGCTCGCGACGTGCTGGGCTTCCTGCGCGTCGTGCGCTTCGTGCGCATCCTGCGCATCTTCAAGCTTACGCGCCACTTCGTGGGGCTGCGCGTGCTGGGCCACACCCTGCGCGCCAGCACCAACGAGTTCCTGCTGCTCATCATCTTCCTGGCCCTGGGCGTGCTTATCTTCGCCACCATGATCTACTACGCGGAGCGCATCGGCGCCAGGCCTTCCGACCCGCGGGGCAATGACCACACCGACTTCAAGAACATCCCCATCGGCTTCTGGTGGGCCGTGGTCACCATGACGACGCTGGGCTACGGGGACATGTACCCCAAGACGTGGTCAGGCATGCTGGTGGGGGCGCTGTGTGCACTGGCCGGCGTGCTCACCATTGCCATGCCCGTGCCTGTCATTGTCAACAACTTCGGCATGTACTACTCTCTGGCCATGGCCAAGCAGAAGCTGCCCAAGAAACGGAAGAAGCACGTACCTCGGCCGCCCCAGCTGGAGTCACCCATTTACTGCAAGTCGCAGGAGACCTCGCCCAGGGACAGTACCTACAGTGATGCCAGCCCCCCTGCCCCAGAAGAGGGTGTGGTTGAGAGGAAACGGGCAGGTGAGCTTGGGGGTTGGGAAGGAAAGCCACCTCTCCCCCAGTGGCCAGGGGAGTTCCCAGGGGAAACTCAGCCCTTGGAACTTGGGATTGCGCTTTTATTGCTCTGGGCTTCCCGAAATATAAGGCGTGCCTTTATGAGGGCACGGTATGGAGGCTGAATATCTATTCTCTGATAGCTTCCTGAACATCAGGCTCTGTGGAGTGAGTATCCCCCTAAATTTAGGCTGCTCTGGGCAGTGCGTGGGGCTGTAAATTAGAAGCCTGGGTTTCTAATCCCTTCTTGGCCATTGTGCTGTGTGCCCACAGGCCAGTTACTCACCCTCTCTGGGCATAGACTCCTCACCTGTAAAACGGGAATGCTGTCAATGTCTTAACCCCGACTTTGACGAGACCCAGACGGATGATGGCCGTGAAAGTGCCTTAAGAAGTTAAAAGCACTTTACAGACATCAGGCACTGTCTTTATTAGCTGGAGAGCCGGGCAGCTGTTCTTCTGAGGAGAATCAACACATGAATCATTTCTTTCCAAACGTTCCAGCCTAGTGTCTCTTGGCCTGATAAATGTGATAACGTAATGGCGGTGGGAGTCTGCCTTCTGTTTGGCACAAGCTAGACTGAGTCCTGGGCTCGGGGTTTAACATGGGACGGAAGGGAACCAAGAGGGAGCAGCCCAGGCAGTGTTGGGAGAGGGAGGGTGGAAGAAACTGGTAGCTGCATCCTGGAACGGGAGGGCCTGAGGGTCTGAATCGTGCTCTTCAAGGATGAGAAAGGCCGCCCCAGGAGAGCTTGCTTCTACCTGAGTCAAGAGTGAAAGGAAATCGGCTTCACCCACAGCAACGTGAAGTTAGGTTGGAGAGTGGGAACCCCTGTGTTAGGTATGGGATGGGCTCCTGAGGGAGGTGTGGGATTCCTAGCATGGGGGGGCCGTCGATGCCAGGCCGTTGGGGAGCGGGGGGGTGGGGTGGTGCCAGGAGACTAAGGTAGCAGCTCCTGTCTCGGCTCTGGGGGCAAAGTGGGACTCGTCCTTGTGGGGAGGTGCCTGACTTGGGACATTCACCTGTGGCCTGTTGGTGGGTGCCCATCCTACGTGCTGGAGCCACTCACTCCCTGGGGTCGTTCAAGGGCCCGGGTCTTTCAAAGACCTTGATGGAACGGTACCCATTAGGCCCCCCTCTTCTCCCCCACCATAATGGTACCCTCTTCCCCAATCCCTGAACATAAATCTCCCAGCCAGTACCCCAGGGAATTTCAGCTCTACCCTGAGGTCCATTCAGGGCTCAGAGGGTAACTTAATGTCAAAATGTACAAGTCCCTAGGCTGGCTCCGCAATACCTACGGCGCCATGAGCCGTTCCTTAGCCTGACCCTAACTGCTCGGTCACAGAAAGGGCATTCCTGGCCACTGCCTTCAGACCAAGGAGCGCCCCTTCTCCAGATCCCAGGGCTCAGCTTCATCTGTGCTGCTGCGTGCCTGGCGGAGCAGGGGTGGGACTAGAGACCACAGCAGTAGGAGCTGAATTGCAGCCTCTTCCCCTCGGGGTCCTCCCCAGACACAGGGGAGCCCCGAGAGCACAGGGCTTTAAATCCTTCAGGCACTGACTCTGGCTTGGATGCCTGGCGAACAAGTGCCTTCGGGTGGTCCAGGAAGACAGCTGCGGACGCCACACTAACAGTTTAGCCCTGGCAGTGCTACCCTCACCCCAACAAGCCAGACATTCTCCTAGGGAATGCAAACTCATCCGCGTGTCAGCCTGAGCCGGACCCAGGGAGGAAGCCGACTCTGCTGCCTGCCTTGGACTGATCTCAAAGGGCCAACTTGGGGAATCCCTGCTTTTAGGGTATCTGTGGCCCTGGCCAAGGCTGGGAGGGAAGCCCGCATCCTGTCCCCTGCCCCCCAGGACCAGACCCACTCCCTGGCTCCGGCAACGCTCTCCCCTCGGGTTGGGTAAGTGATGCTTTAGGTCTGGGATCAGCCCTCATGCAGCCTTCCTTCTGTCTGCCCCTTTAGACTCCAAGCAGAACGGCGATGCCAGCGCGGTGCTGTCAGACGAGGAGGGTGCCGGCCTCACCCAGCCCCTGGCCTCCGCCCGCACCCCGGAGGAGCGCCGGGCCCTGCGACGCTCCGGCACCCGAGACAGAAACAAGAAGGCAGCTGCCTGCTTCCTGCTCAGCGCTGGGGACTTTGCCTGTGCCGATGGTAGTGTCCGGAAAGGTATGGCTCCCCAGGCTGGGCAGGGGGTTAGCCCCCACGGAGCTGAGTCTCCCCAGTGTCCCCCATGGAGCTTGAGGTCTCCTCCTCCTCTGAGGCCATGGACACCATCTCCTCTGCCTCGGATGCACCCTCGCTTTTAGGATGGGTCCCCTGATATTCCAGTTCCCGGATTAGAAAGGCCTGCAGCATCCCCAGAAGATACACAGAGCCCCCTGGGTTCCCCCAGGAGAAGACAAGTGCTAGAGGGTGAGGGGACCCCAGATCGAGGCTCCTGCCGCCCCCTCCATTTTATTGCCTCTCTTCCTCTGGTTCCTGCAGTGGTCTTCAGGCCTGGCTTCTCATGGCCATTGCCAGCCTTCCCCTAGGCCTCCCTTAAACACAGCTCAGGCTTCCCCGAGTAAGTAGTCCTGGGAGATGCCAACACACTCAGGAGTCAGGGTAAGAGTGGGGTGCTGGTGTGAGGTCTTCAGAGAGCCTGGCTCAGGCCCCACCTCCTCCGTCCTGCACTGGGGGTTCTGCAGCCGAAATCTGCAAGCCCCTGAGATGGAACTGTTCACTCCGGGTAGAGCCAGAAGGGTGACCAGGGGGAGGGGTGGACAGGGAGAGTGGTTCCCCTCTGAAGTGCGTTCTGAAGGATTTGGCAAGTTCAAGGGAAGGCTGAAATGCCATCAGCAGACCCCATGCAGAAGCTGGTCAGTGGAGCTAGGGATTCCTGGCCTGAAAAAGTGGGACCGAAATGATTAGGGATGGTTGAGAGCCAGTGGTGGCTGAGAGCCAGGGCTCTTAAGGCCAAGTGTCCCTTCTGCCCAGCTCCTCGTCACTTTTTTGTTTTTCCTGCCTTGTCGCTGTGACCTAATCTCTCTAAACAGCCTGCCTAGTTTCAGGATAAACCCCAACTCTCCCCGCAAAAAGCTCTTCCCTGGGTTTGCAGGCCACTTCTTAACTAACCTTCTTTCAGCCCAACACCCCGTCGCCACTTCCCACCATCCCCAAACCCCAGACCAAAGGCAGGTTGAGTGAGGCAGGGGCAGTGGCTGCTGTAGGAATAGCCTGTGATGTCTCTGTCCCCCCAGGGATGTCCCTTGGCCTGCCCAGCCCAGGCAGCCTCCAGGGATACCTTCCCAGTCCCTTTCCCTGGCTTCCTCAGCGCCACTGTCCCCAAGGGATCCCCAGGGCACCCTGACCCTAACCAAGACCTGAGAGGTGTGCATCCTGCTTTGCTGGGCACGTGTCCTATTGGGTGGCAGAAGCAGGAGCAGCAACCTGGAACCTGGAGGTGGCCCGGAGGCTCAGCTAAAGGGCTGCAGATGGACGGTGCTCAGACTCCTTACACCCTCTTCTGTGTTCTTCTGGTCAACCCTGGCCTCTGTGTGTAGCCCACTCCTCGGGCTCTGGATGTGCCTCTCCCTCCTGCCCCACCCCAAACGTGCTGTGGCTTCCATTGTGTCCTAGTTCAGACCCAGAGTCTTGCTCTGGCTGGAGCGCGCTAAGTGGCTGGTGTAGAAGGCGGGGTGAAGGGGACCCCACCCCCCACGTAGGACTTGAGCAAACAGAACTGAGTCCTGATCACCCCTGTTTTCATCCAGAGTGGTGAGGGGCTCAGTGGAAGTGGTGGTGCGCAGGAGGCTGTGAGCTTGCAAGTCAGAACAGGGACCATGAGGGCCTGGGGAACAGGTCCCATCTAAGGAGGAGACTGTGTGTGTGCACGCATGGGGCTGGGGAGCCTGCGTCCCACCACGTCGTATCTCTCTGGCTGCTTGTGGGGCCCGGCTGCTCTATTTTCAAGATGCCTCCACACTGCTTCTTGGCAACAAGCATGTAGCTCAGCCAATTAGAGTGACCTTCGAGAGGGAACAGGTGGGTTGCTGGGAAACAGGCCCTGCTAAGCAAGCGTGGCAGTTAGCATCGCCAAACTCCCAGTGCGCGCTCGGCAACTTTCCCCATGCCAGACCACGCCACACTTCTCTGCACTTGGGCTACATTCAGGCCCAGGAGTGAGTGGGCCCAGGCCTCCTCCGGCCACCAGCACAGACCCATGTGACCCTGTAGGTGCATGTGACTGAAGGTGAACTCCCTGGAAGGAAAGTGGTGAGTGCTAATTAGGGCGTCTTAGGGTTGAGTAAGGAGGGTACTGAGGGCTGTAGGGGCTTCATGCAACTGGAGGGAAATCTACCTGGGGACAATGATAGGGCAAAGGTCAGCTGAGTGTGGGGCCCAGGGGTCCATCCAGAGACCAGAGAGACTCAGGGAGCCTTTCCCAGGGGGACCAGACCCTTCCACCCAGTCCCGGGGCTGCCCGCCCTGTAGGGTCCCCGGAACGTGGATCCCATGGAGCATCTCAGGCAAGGAGCTGTGCCCCTCTGACCCACGTGCCTTTTCTTCACCAAGGCTGTGAAAAGTCCCGGAGCCTAAACAGCACAGCAGGAGCTGCTGGAACCAGTCTGGGGCTATCTCAACTGGCATCGCGGTACAGCTCACCCTACCCCCCAAGAAAGCTTCTGCTCGCCCACCCCTTCCACGCCCTCCCCAGCCCACCCCCTGGACACTCAGCCCCGTAGCTGCACCCTCGGCTCACCCCGCCCCTGGGCGCACGCGCACAAACAGGCACACTCACATGCCTCCAGCCCTCGTCCCTCCTGGGCCTGCGGGAGACAGCGGGATGCAGGAGAACTCAGGCCCCCAGGCCTCTCCTCCACAGCACCCAGCTCCCCAAAATGTCCAGCTCTGGGACCTGAGAGTGAGGGAGAGATTACTTGCAGGCCTTCTATCCCGCTCGCTCCCGTCCTGAGCTGAGGGTGCCGTCACCCCCAGGACTGTGTCTCTGGGCCCTGCCTCCCCCGCAGGGTCCCACCTAGATCACAGCAAATGCATTTCCATCCCTCGGGGCCTTCAACAAGTAACCAAACAGCCTGCAACTGAACATCTCTGTCTGTCTGTCTGTCAATCCCACACCCAGACCGGCCAGGAATAAGGCTGTCCCCTGGGGCATCTCTGCCAGTGTGTGAGGGCTTGACTCCTTGGGGGAGCGGTGCCACCTGATGTTCTCCAGCCCTGCCATGGGGTGCAGGTGGGAGTTCCTAGAGTCAGAGCCCAAGGATTGGCTGCGTAGGCGCGGGGATGTCCTCCTCTCGGGGTGGCGCCCAGCAGCGGAGCCCAGCATCCCATCTGCACCCCGAGCTGCAGTATCGCTTGCCACGCTGCTTCCTCTGCTTCCCCGACAATTCTTCTTCCTCTGCTGCTCCCTCCAACTCCCAGCGCTGCCTCTGAGTCACCTGCCGCTCCCACCCAGCCTCTGTGCTCTGTATCGCTGCCAGAACCGGAGACTCATCTAATTTCTATAATTAAGTGTATTCATTTACCTAACGAGCCAGGGAGCACACAGGTCTGTGAGTCATTGAGTGAGCAGGGGTGCACCCTGGGCAGGGGCAGCTGAGGGGAAGTGTAGGGACTGAAGCCATCCTGCCCCCACCAGCTCGCTGACGGGCAGCCTGCGGCGCCCAGGGTGGGCCGAGCCGCAGGGGGCCCCTCCCCAGCGCACCAGCCAGGCTCTCCAGGACCTCCTCAGCCCAGGAACTCGGAACACCTCAGCCAAGGCATTGCCTGTTTCACCTGATGGGAATTAGACCTGGCAGCGGAGCCGTGTGCCTGGCAATTTTTAGAGTCAGATTATGCAACTTGGTCGAGGGAATGACTAAGGAAGGTCCATGTCTGCTCCTTCCAGAGTGGGCAGAGATAGGTACCGCCAGACAGCATTTTGGGACTTGGCAGGAGGCTGGGGATTCTGGAGGCCACCCCAAAAGGTGAGCTGGGCGGAAAGGTCAGACCGTTTCATGGGGTTGGAGGGTTGATGAAGAGCCTGTTCCAGGAGCATCCCCATTTCAGTGCCTTCTTCAGCCTTGGGCAGACACAGGAGTATCCCTTCCAGAAAAGTCTGTGCAAGGTGGGTCCTCGGCTCCCCCAGCCCTGCTGTGGTCTGTGGGGCCTGCCTCCTGCTTGCTCTCAGAATGACGAGAAGAAGAGCTGAGAAGATACAGGGGCATCCATGTCACTGCCCCTCAGAAGGGGACACGGAGAGGGAAGCCCTGGAGAGCAGGGCACCTTCTACCCTTCCAGCCCAGTCTGAGAACCCAGCTTCTCCTCCGGGGGGATGGGTTCGGTCCTGCTCCGGCCGGGCTCCCTGGTGCAGGGGTCCTGGCTCTGACACGGACACAAGGAGCTGGGTGTCCGGTGTAGCACGGGCACCACAGCTGTTTTCTCCTCTCACTTGCCTTTCTGGTTCAGGGAACTGAGGCGGCTATTTCTGTGGCAGCCCTCAAGTTGTCAGGAGCCCAAGTTTCCACGGCACCCACCGCCTCCTTCCCTCTCTTCCCTCCCACAGGGACGGGCATGCTCACGGCACCCCCGTGGTGGGCACAGATGTCTCTGGGCGACATGATGCAGGAGTGCCAGGCTGGAGCCCCTAGTGCCTTGGGAGGTGGGCTCCCACACACCCCTCCTGTCTCTCTGGCTTCTGTAGGGTTGACACAGGATTGAGCGTGAGCTGACGGGAGAGCTGAGTAGGCTGCCTGCCCCAGCTCCCCTCAGGGCCCTCGGAAAGGGCAAAGTGAGCCCTGGAGTTTACAGAGCCCCACTGTACACCAGGCCCCGCCTGGGGAGGCGGCTGCCTGCATGGCCCTCAGGCTTGCCCAGGCCTTGGGCCTCCCTCCTCAGGAGAGGGCTCTCCCTCCCACCCACAATCTGAGAGTGCAGTTTGCTTTATCTTGGACCTGGACTTGGACCTCCACCCATTACTTTGGCTTCTAACAGCCTTTCCCCTGCAGTTGGGGCCCAGCCGCTCCCCGTAGAGCAGGGAAGCAGCCCGCTTAGGAGTTGTTACACCTCCAGTTTGTACCAGGGCTGCTGACAACCCTAGAGACCACTTCTCAGCCCCCAGGGCTTCTGAGAGGGGTGGCTGGGAGCTGGAGCCAGAGGGGAAAGTACCTGTTCAGCCCAGAGCCCAGACTGCATGGGAGTCAGAGGGGAGGCTGCATAACAGCTCCGGCTGCCCTTTCACAGAGCTTCCTGGAAGACGAGGGCCCCCTCTGCCCTGGCCAGAGAACATCGCCTTCTCTGGCATAATGCCTGCCCCCACAGCAGCCTCCTGCCTGCCCTGCCTGTGCCCCAGTTGAGAAGGTAGGGCAAGGGAAGGCCCAGGCCACTGCCGTCCCAGGCTGAGGAGGAGATGCCGAGAAGGGCTCACTGAGGGGTTGGGTTTCCTGCTGTCTCTCCTGAGATGGGCACAGTCGTCCTTCCTGACCTTCCCCTTCAGCACTCACCCTCCAGCTGCTGGGACTCTGTTCCTGCCAGATTGAGGAAGGGGACTGGGCATGACACGGCAGCACACTCAGGAGCCTTCCTCACCAGCTCCCTGGGACAATGGACTAGCCCCAGGTGGTGACAGCAGATGGAGCTATGTCAGGGGGGAGCACAGGCTGGGCAGGCAGCAGCCCAGGTGATGGCCTGTGGGCTGTGAGCCACCACCCTGCCAGGAACCTCTCCCACTGCCTCCATGCCAGGCTGCAGAGCTGTGGTCCCTCTTCCCACTGCACTGCAGCTTTGAGGACCTGAGGTCTCCTGGTTCCTGGAGCTCATTACCTAACAGGCACGGAGATAAGCTGTAACATCACCTATGGGTCACTGTGGCCCAGTGCTGGGTTGGCAGAGGGGTGATGAAGGGCTCACCCCCTTTCCTCCCCGTCCCCACTCTTCCTGGACTCTTAGCTCTGGGCCCCACACCTTCCAGCTCCGCTCCTGGCCTACTCCTCAACCCACTGCCTATAGGTCAGCAGCTGCCTTCCTTCTAACATCTCGTGTTTTGTTTCTCCCTTTCTTTTGCTGAACTCCTTACCCACCAACTCCCCCAAGAAGGCAATGTTGAGCCGAAAGTGTGTGTCCAAGTGTCTCACACCTGTGCTCTTTAAACACAGAGACCTGCCAAGATGCCCTCTCGTCCACCTATGCCCAGGCTGAAGTCCTCACCCTCTCTTAAAGCGGCACCAACGTGAGAGAGACAGGCAGACAGACAGAAAGCCAGAGGCTTAGGGCAGCTCTGGAACCCAGGCAAGAATCTTTCGCTGGGAAAGACTCAGATATCCTTGATTGCGCAGGACTGATGGGAAACCTCCCATGTGACCCTCGGGGCCCAGAGCCATTGGGTCTGATGTTCTTGTTCTGTTGTACATTGAAGAGATATATATGCACATATAGTGTCTATATTCATACATACTATACTATTGTGTGTAGTGCATGTGCTCTTGGTGGTCTGTCTTCTTCGTTAGGCTGTGTCTCCCCAGGCCCTCGCCCCACCCCCACCCTCACTCCCTTCCCCCTCACTGATTCCTTGTTTCTGCTGAATATGTGTGTGGAATATCCCAGGAAAAGTGTACCTGGGAACTGCCAGTCCAGCTGGGTGGTCCCCGGCTAGACTCTCCCTCTTGGGAGTGTTTCCCCTGTGGTCCAGAGGCCTGCGGAAGGCCAGATTGCCCCCTGGGGTCACTGCTCCACTAGCCTCACCCCATCCCAGATTGGGGCTCTACCTCCCACCCCACGCCCCAGTTGTTGGGGGACTTCCCGGGGCTCCTCTGCACCTTCTTCCACTCCTTTCTCCACCTTCCCTGTGTCCTTGACTGAGGGGGTGTTTCGTCTTTTTTTATTTCTGGTTTTTTGTTCTGTCGCCTTCGTCCATTTGTTTCCAAAGATGCTGCTGGGCGGACGGGCAGGGGAGGGGTCTGTCTGCCCACCTGGCTCAGGGGTCCAAGAAGGGAACGCTGCGGGCGAGCGGGGACCAGCTGCAATACAGCACTGCCTGGCTAGTGGCCAGAGTATGCGTGCAATAGCCGAGGCCAGGTGCCCCCTTCGACCTTGGCCTCTGCCCCTGCGTCGGCCCTCCCTCCCCACTCCCAGCCCGCCCTGCCCCTCCCTAGTGTTGGTTGTCCTTTTCTAAAGCTGTCCCCTCGTGTGTCTGAGGCATGCTTAGGCTGGGCCCTGCCGCCCTGTCTGCATGCCTTTGACTGTCATGCTGTGCTCAAGCCCCAATAAAGACATCTGGAGCGTCCTGCCGTGCTCGTTGTGTGAGTGACTGCCTCTGCCTCTCCTTTCTGTATCTGTGGGGACCTCCCCGGGCTTCCCCCACCCCCAACACCTGAGAAATGCAACACACTCGTAACCCGCCCCCACCAGGAATCACCAGTGCAGCCCAACCCCTGCATTTAGAGCCAGACATGAAATGCTCGAGATGAAAAGTGATCTGGCCAAGGTCGTGCCAAGAGGACTAGCCTGGGACCCCGGGCTTCTGGGCAGTGATCTCCACTGCTGCCACCGCCCCACCACCACCCCCAGCAGTAACATGGAAGAAGAGACTGTTGTTTGTTTAGGGGGTCCCACTGTATTCCTGCTTGTTTTGCAGGGGGCATCTTCTCTTCCCTGAAATTGCACCAGTTCTATGTTGGCCAAGGCCCTGGGGATGCCGAAGTCGTTGTGATGACTGGATGGATGGCTGATGAACTGAGGCCGACAAGGGGCTGGGAGCACAACTGGGACCACTTAGGGCTGGGGAGTGAATGGTCCTGGGCCTAGATAGGATGGGGGTGGTGGTGAGTGATGCTCAGACGTCATCCCTCGCTGTTGTCCCTGTCACACTCACACAGGGGAATGAGCGGGGCTGGCTTCAGGGCCGTGCCACCTGTGCAGTCACTCAGAAGGGCCCACAACCGACTTAATGCTCAGCTGTTGCTGTCTTGAAGTTACTGATAATTATTGAAGAAGGGCCCTGTGTTTTCATTTTGCACTGGGCTCCGCGGATTATGTAGCCAGGCCTGGGCACATGTGTGCTCTCTTTACTCTTTATCCCAGGTGTAAACTTAGCGTCAAAGGGGCCTCAGTTCAGGGTCTTGATCTGCCACTTCCTAGCTGGGTAACTTGGGGCAACTTGCCAAACCTCAGTTTCCCTGCCTGTAGGATGGGGATAATGATAGCCCCTGTCTCAGAGCCAGTGAGTGTAAAGGGCTGGCCCAGTGTCATCTGTCTGCATATGGCATGCAGTAGATGCACGGTAAGTGTTAGCTCCCTCCTCACCCATTTCCTGTTGCTCTCAGCTTTTCTCCCCAGGTTTCTGAGATTGCCTGGTCCAGTCACACCAGGAAAGGACAGGAGCACACCAGGGAGCAGGGGGTGAGGACGGCAGGGCTGAGGGGAGGGGAGAAGTAAGGGGAAGCCTGTCCCTGAAGCAAAGAGAAAATCGCACTTGGAGCCTGGGCCAGCAGAGGCAAGGCGATGGCAGGCAGCCAGTTGTCAATTAAAGATAAAATCTCTCCTCCAGCAGTGGAGGGCAAGTAGAGGCTACGGCTCCCCCAGACCGGAGAAAGCCATTTGCAGCCAGGCTCGCCTCAGAGAAGCTTGACCTGGCAATAAGGGGACGGGATGCACTGCCGACTCCATAACGATATTACGCATCAGGGCCCATGTCCAAAATGGGGTTTGGGTATTTTGGGGTTTTTTTTCTTTTTCTTTTACTTTTTTTGTTGTTGTTGATCAATGTGGAACCGTTTCATGGTCAGGGGCTGAGAACCCAGCAGGCAGCCCAAGGGTACCCAATGCCAGGGGGGCTTGAGGGGACCCAAGGAGATGCAGTTGGGGTCCCCGGTGACACCCTCAGACCCCTGGAGGGGGAAGGGGAGGGGGCAGTGTGCAGGAGGGCAGAGTTCAGTGAGAGAAGCAGGGGACCGCCCCTCCTCCCCACCTCACAGAAACAGCAGACAATGCTGTCAAGGAAGCAAAGGCTCTGGCTCCCTCTGGTCCCCGAAGCTGGAGTGGGACCCAAACTAGGGAGCTGGTTAAAAGAGCAGGATGCTATAGTGATGGAGACTGACTCTGGGAGTCTGACTCATGGCTCCTTCACTTCCTGATTATGTGACTTTGGGTAAGTTAATTAATCTGTGTGAACCTCTATTTCCTCATCTGTAAAATGGGAGCAATAATGGTATCTACCTCATGCAGCTATTGGGAGAGTTCAGTGAGGCAGGGCCTGTGACACCCTCAGCACAGCGCCTAGCACAAAACATTGTTTACAAATATTTGGCTGGGGGAGCAACTCTCTCCAATGACAAATGACCGGTTTGGTTTGATGGCCTCACGTTTCAGATAGGTACCATGAATTCGCCTCGTTTCGGTGAGCCCCTTATCTCCCTGTGAAGGAATAAGAGTCGGGGTGATAATACCAAACAGCTAACCTTTCCTAAGTGCCAGGCAATACATCTAATGCTCCTAAACACCCATCCTGAGCTTGGTGTTATCATCCTTGTTTCAGAGGAGAAAACTGTAGCACAGCAATGTTAGGTCATTTCTCCAAGGTCACACAGCCAATAAGCGGTAAAGCTGGGATTTGAACCCAAGCCATCTGGCTCTGTGAGCCCTACACTTAGCTGCTGTCTAAATGGAATGAGGCTTCTAGGTCATCATACCTAAAGTATAGATTTGTGCTTTTTAATGTTTTTAATTTCCTTAACCTCTGTTGATTCTCATAGCAAAGGTATTGTTTTCCCCCTTTTATAGGTAAGAAAATCAAGGCTTGAGGAAGTAAGTGATTTGATCATGCCGCCACACGCACACAGAAAAGGGAGAAGGATGCCTTCTCAGCCTCATTAATTAATTAGCATAAGGTAACACCCAACTGAAGGAGTGATTGGTTCCTTCCTTCTGCAACTCACTGAGTTTTATTTTCTGATGCTCAGAAGGGAGGTACTTGGATGGGGACTGGTCTGGAAACCAAGTTACGTGAGGAGCAGCTCAACCTGGAAATGGCTTATTGGAAATTTGATGGGGATCAAGTTCACGTATTTGAAGGGTATCAGAGGGGAAGTAGGTTTAGATTATCCTCTGATCCCAAAGAGCAGACCTAGAACCAGTAGGTGGAAATGTTAGGAAGGCAGATTGGCTTCAAATCAAGAAAAACCTGACTTTTTTGTTTTCCTTGCCATTACAAATTTAACACGTGGTACTGAAAGCATCCCAAACCAAATCAACTGGGAAGCCTTATCACCCCCCTCAATCCCACTGTCCTCCCTGGAGGTGACACTGTTAACCTCTGGTGTTGGGTCCTTCCAGGCCTCTTGGAAAAGAGAGGCTTCCTAACAAAACTCCTGAAGGAATGGACTGTCCTGGAGTGGAGTTCCCATCCTGGAAGTTTAGAGACACCCCGAACGATCGTGTGCCGGGGGTTCGTGGCAGGAATTTCTGCTCAGCCTGGAAGGTGGAATTAGAAGGCCCCTTCCAGTTCTAAGATGGTCTGACTTACATGGGGCCACACAGCTGTTAATGGTGGGGACAGGTCCAGAACCCAGGTCTTCTGAACAGGACTCAGATAAGCTCCTTTCCCAGCATGATTTTCCTCAAAGTCCTTAACTCTAGGGTAGAAGACTCCCTGTCTGCCTCTTCCCTGCCCCTCTGCACAGGCTGGAGCAGAGACCGGCATCTGTGGTGCATCCAGTCCAGAGTGACTCGGTGTCGACGACATGCACCCAGCGCCCACCCCTATAGCCCCCAGGGTCCCCGACAGCATCACCACAGTGAGCACCCGCCTTCACCTCCCAGCTGCAGGCCCCTGAGCATGCCCACCCTGGTACCCACACAACAGGGGGCACACGAGCGGGCTCAGTCACCTCAGGCTGTGGTAAGCACACCCATGCCGCAACTGCCTGTGTTGTTCCAGAGGCCGGCGAGGGCTGCCAGGGGTTCTGGGACCTGCTCTCTCCTGGGAGACCACAGTTGGCTTTGAACACAGCATCATGGGCTGAGAGGGAGCCAGGAGGACAGCTGTGGCTCCAGGTCAGAGGGGCCTTCTGCTGTTGGTGCTGGAAGCCTCTCCTTTCCCCATAGCTCTCTCGGGCCCCCGCCCGCCATACTTGCCTACTTCTAGGGCTATTCCATAAAAGTCTCCTGGAACTGCAGGGCTGTGCTTTTTGCTGACTTAGGGTCTCTGCTTCCTAACTCACAATACCTGGTGTGGAGAGAGGGCGTGGCCCCTCTCCCTGAGGCTGAGCAAGAAACTGAGGTGTCATCATTAATCCCGCCCTCTCATTCCTTAATTCAGCTCACTCGCCGTGCATTACATCTGTATTAAATGCCTATACTCTGTCCTGGGGAACCAATAGTGAACAAGACCAATGGAATCCCTGCCCTCATGAAGCTTACATTCTAATAGGGGAGGTAGGCCAAAAGACCAGTAGATTAAAATATCTAACAATACCCCGCCCCCGTTCCAAGCCATTAGCGAGTTCTATCATTCCAAGCTCTGAAATGTGTTTCACACGTTCTCCATCTCCCACTCTCTCCCCTCCAACTCTGAAGGTGGGCTTCATCTCCTCTTTCCTGGTCTCCCTGGGTCCCACTGACATCTACCAGCCAGCCTCCACCCAGCAGAGAGCGCTTCTTAAAACAGAAATCAGATCGTGCTACCCCTGACTAAAACCGTCAGTGGCTGGATTCCCACTGTATTTCGAACAAAATCCAAACTTCTTCAAAGAAAGGCGAGCCCTCAAGGCCCTGCTGTTCATCAGGCCTCTTCCTGCCTCAGCAAATCATTCCTGCCCCTCCCTCTGCCCCCCGGGAAACTTTCTCACACGTACCAGCCTCTTCCCCCTTTAGTAGTTTACACATGCTGTTCCCTCATGTGGACCACTGTGCCCCACCTCTCCCGACCCCTTTGATTGGCTGAGTTCTCACTCTTTGGGCCCGGCTTTAAGTGTCTCTTCCCTGGTGATTCCCCCCCCCCCCGCCCCCTGCCCCCTGCCACTACCTCTGTGTTGTTTTCTGTCACTGCAGCTGCTCATTTTTTTTCATGGTACTTTCTTCCTCGTAACTGTATTTGTCTATTGCCTGCCTTTCTGTAAGTACCTGGGGCCGAGCACCGTGTGAAATAAATGTTTTATGAATGAATGAAGGGGCAGAGGTGGGCCTGGCATGAGTAAGTGCTCAACTGTGTCCTCCCTTATCCCTCCCAAATGTCTCCGGCTGGCACCTCACTTCTAGGGCGTTCCTGGGAGTCCTTGGGGAATAACGTGAAAGCTCTTCTCTTTACATTATGCATTTCCTGCCTGAGAAACTGTTAGAATAATGAGGAGGGCTGGAAGAGAGGGACTGAGAGGAGAGTTCCCATAGCTCTTCCTTTCAGAACTTAACCATCTCTTCCTGGTGTTTTGGATGCTTGTCGAATTCCCCTCCCCTGACTGTGAGCTACCCCAGGGAGCTGATTCATCCCGGCGCCCCCTCAGGGCTTAGCCCAGCGCTCCCTGCATAGTAGGTGCCCAGGGAAATGTTTGAGTGGATGGAAAAGGAAGAGGAGTGAGGAAGAAGAGAAGGCAAGAGGAGCAAGAGGCAGGAAGGGGTGATGAAGAGAGGAAAGACCGATGGAGGGGGGAGGTTGGGATGGAGGGAAAGAAGGAAAACCTTGAGGCAGGAGTTGCTGGCCCAGCTTGGCCTTCATGCCAGTGCCCCCCTCACCTCCCATGGGCTCCTTCCTGAGCTCTGAGCCTCCGGATCCCGCTCAGGCCTCCTGGAGGTGACCAGCCCCGAGGGGACCTCTGCAGGGACCAGAGGCTGGGATGCCTCAACCTGTGGCACGACTCCATTCCTAATGTCCCCAGAGATTCCCCCTTAAGTCTCCCCCCAATTCCTCATCTTTAGACCCCAGGTCCAAGGACAGTTACTTCCAATGCAGTGTCAGTGATCAAAAGTTCAGAGCAAACAAAGGGAAACAAACAAAACCAGACTTTCCTCCATGCCTTCAGCCCTCGGCCGGAGAAGGGTTCAGAGACGAGGTGGCCTGCCTCTCCCTCATGGCCCAGGCCGGGCCAGCTGCCCCTCGGGAGGACCTGGGTGAGCCCAGGAGGCAGGGAGACCGAGAGGACCTGTTCCCACACTAGCTGTTGCCATGGTGGCCCTCCCAGGGGTGGTGGTTCCCAAGGTGCTGTGGAGAGCAGAGTTGTGCCACTGCTACCACCAGCACGGTGTAGAAGCTGCCTGGGATCCTTAACCCTTCCTAGGTTGCTGGCTGGTTGGCCTGGGGGCCAGCCTGTGCCGTCCTCTCAGTCCACCAGGCAGACACAGGACCAAGGAACAGGATGGAACCGGCGTCCTTCCTGATGCTCCACCTGCATCCAGCCTCATGCCTTGGGACCGCCTTCTCCCCTGAAGGGACAATGCCGTACTCCTGGCAGGTCAGTTAGGGACCTTCTTTCTCTCAGGACCCCACTGGAGGTAGCGATCATTTTCCAGGGAGTCTGGGGGTGGGATTGTGAGAGTAGGGGGCAAGTAAGAAGGCTCCAGAGGGTACCACTCTCCCTCTGGGTCTCAGTGTGCTGAACTGTGACTGTTAATCTAGTACTCTCTCCATCTCTCTTCCCGGGTTCTTCTCCACCCTTGTCAAGGGTTCTCACTACTGTTTCCCCTTTAATGACACACACATACTTCCAGGGTCCTTCTGTTCTCTTCACTCTCTCTTTGTGTTCTAATCTATGCATAGGTAAGTATCTTGTATCAGTCATCCACACTCTAGTGTAAATTAGAGTCCATGTATACTTTATTTCTCAGGATATAGGATTACTAGACCTCATCTCAACTTATGGAATGAGAGCCTTGTTCTCTGTTATAGGAAACCCTAGCACCAGAGAACTCCAAACAGGGTAGATGATTTTTTTGTTCAGAGGAGAAAGAAAGCAGGAGCTTCTTGTGTGAGGTAAATTAGAGGCCAGGGCTCTATAAGGAATTCTGCTTTGGCTCTGATTAACAAAAAAGAAAATGGAACACAAAAGGGAAATCTGAAGTGATAAGCAATAGGAGTTGCTTCTAGACAGAAGATCCTCTCTCTCTTTTTTGCTCCCTTCCACATTCCAGTATTGAGTCCTCTTCCTGGAAAACTCTTATTCATCCCTCAAGGTCCACACAGCTGTCACCTCCTCTGAGAACCCTTCTTGGATTCTTCCTTTATGCTCTCACTGCTCCTTGTTTGCCCCTCCATTATAGTACTTATCACAGTATAGCTTGTTGCTTGTTTACTCAGTTATGGATGCTTCACCTTTTTAACACTTTTATCTCCAGCCCCTGCTCAGGGCTTAGGAGCTCAATGTTGAAGGAAGGAAGGAAGGAAGGAAGGGAGGATGGAAGGGGTAGAAAGCAAATGAATTAGCTGCTCACTGAAGACTCTTGTCTTTCATACCTGTCATTCTAACCCATGTCTGGTTTCAGAATTTGTCCAGAACAATTCCCTGGAATGTTGGGCTCCTTGGTTGTGCCAGCCAAGTCTCCCCACCTCCTCCCCTGCCACCGGGGCTCCCATCCACTGCCCTCCACTCCTTTTGGCTTCCCTGGTTGTGACCAGCTGGGTTTTTCCTTCCTGACATTAATGGCTTAGATAGGCAGTGGAGTCCACTTGGAAGGGCCAGGGGCTCATGCCCTGGTTTCTTCTCCATCTTTCTTCTTCTCAGCCTTCATCAGGGTGTTCTTTTATGAGCCTCATGCCCTCCCCAATTCTCTGAGTGCCAGTCTGGTTGCTCAGGTGTGCACTCTTGGGCACAAGTCCTGCCACATAAGAAGCCATATAGAGAGAGGCTGGTAGGAGTTTCCATAGGGGCCCAGTCATGTCCCATGATATTGCTGGGCTTCAAGCTCACATCTGTGACGTGGGAATTAAACCACCCCTGCCTTTATCCAAGGGAGTTATAAAGATTAAACGAGAAAGTCGGTGGATGGGGCCTCTGGATCCTCTAAAGCACTACCTGAAGTGAAAGTTATCATTCCTCCAACCTTCTCTCAGAGGCTGGGGTATTCCTCCAGAATCAAAGCGTTGGTGCCTCTGGAAGTAGTGATAGCTAACACCCAGTGCTTATGCGGGCCAAGCACTGCTCTAAGCCCTATATGTGGATTAATCCTCGGGACAAACCCAGGAGGAAAGGGCTCTTTTAAACACTCCCATTTATGGATGAAGAAATCAAGGCACAGAGGTCCCACAGATAGTGGATTTCACAGCCTGAGTTTGACCTGAACTCATTCAGCCTGGCCCTGGCCCCATGCTCCTGACCACTGGCTCTATGGCCTCACACAGTCACAGGTAGGAACTGGCCCCTCAGCACCAGGACTACCACTGCCATCGATTTACTACCCACACTCAGAATGCTGATTCTGGCTGCCACTGGCTTTGCCACTTATGAGCTGTGCAACCCTGGGCAAATGACAACCTCTCTGAGCATGGTCTCTCATCCAGGATATGGGAATAATCCTACATCTCCTGTAAATTTTACCAGGAGGAATCACTGGAGGATGAATGCGTGAAAGAGCTAGCCCGACTCAGGCAGGTGAATGGTACTCAACTAGTGTCCTTCCCCATTTACATGTAGGGAAACAGGGGAGCGTGGGGGGGGGGCAGGGGGGATGGGAGCCGGTTGGCAGGGCTAACTTCCACAACAGAAAGCACCAGAAACCCTTTTCCAGAAATGCCTTGCTAGGGCCACTCACTGTGGGATGATGGGATGGAGGCAGTGTCCTGTTGGATGCAGGCGCTGGGGATATGGGTGCTCGTGAGATGACTCACTGGCGTGGCCATTTCCCTCTTGGTGACACAGTGATACCTGCGTGCTTGTTCCCCAAAGCAGTGAGAAATCAGAGAGCAGCCTGCTGCCAAGGCTACACCTGTGCTGCTGGTGCCTCTTCCCCCTTCCCTTCCTCATCTCTCCTTCAAGGCCCAGGATCAGAAGCTGCCCCCTTTCCACACACACCTGTGGGCCCCTGGGAATGGGAGCCAAGGAGGCGGTAAGGTGAGAGGCAGCCTGGAAGGGAGGCCAATCGGGGATCTCAGAGCAGGAGGAGGAGGGAGAGGAAGAGGGAGAAAGGAGGAAGGAGAAAAAAAGCGGGAAGGGGAAGCCGAGGGGGCGGGGAGAAGGAGGGACCAAGCCCAGCGGTGGGACCTGACATGAACTGAACAGGCTGGAAATGGAACAGCCGGGCAAACCCAAAACGCTCTGTTTGGGGGTCTGCTGAGCAAGCATGTGAATGCGCCGACCTGGGGGAGCAATTCAAGGGAGAAATAAATCATCACCTCGGGGGTAGGTCAGGACAGGAGACGTTTATTCTAGCCCAGCCCAGATTAGTCGGGGTTCTTTTCTGAGGATGTTTTCTTTATATAACCAGTATTTTTAACAGGCTGGCTTGGTGGCTGCATTAGCCTGACGCCACCCTGTCCTTGGCAGGTGGAAGGTTTGGTTACTTTGAGACCAAGACCGCTGTGGGTTTTTATTCTAACTGTGGATGCTGCTGGCTTCAGGCGAAGGGATCTGAATTCGCTTTCCAAATGGAGATTTCGGAATCTGAGCTGTGTCACAGAATCCCACTTCCCTTATTAGAACAAAACCCAGCTGTGGGATGTGTCAGGACTGGCCTGGGGGCCCATCTCCCTCAGCCCTCCCGGAGCACCACCATGCCCTTCCATGAGCTCACTCCATGGTAGCAAACGTCACCCTGGGAGGTGCCAAGGCCTCCTGAACTTCTGCTGTGGGCGCCTCCTTCCCTGACCACTCTGCACCCCACCTCTTTGCTCCTTCACCTCCCCCCACCCCGCAGAGCACAGTTTCCATCTTCCTCTGCGCTTCCAAACCCTTTCCCTCTTTCCCCACCTTGGCCCCCATGGGGACTCCCGGGTTTCAGAGAGAATTGCTGACTTCTGGGGCCCAGGAACCCCCTGAAATTGCAGCGGAAGCTGTATGTGTGTGAGGGTGAATGTACGTTTTCTAGAGACAGGATCCGGAGCTTTCATCAGATTCTCGGAGGAGTTTGCACCCACCTCCCACCCCACCCCTGCCAATACAAAGAACTCTTAGTCTAGCAGTTAGAGGTTGGGCCAGCACAGGCTGTGAAGGCAGCTGGAGCCAGGTGGCCCCTGGCACGGCTTTTTAGCCTGGCCCAAGGAGTCCCTCTCGCTTTGGGACTTTTGCTCCATCGCCGTTTTCTCTCGAGCTCAGATCAGCTCTACTTGGGACTGAATGTGGACAGGAATGATGGGGCCAGAGCTCCAGCCTCGCCTCCACCACTTGCTGTGCAATCCTTGGCAACTTGCTTAACTTGGCTGAGCGGCAGTTCTCCATTTGTAAACTTGGGGATCATACTGCCCACCTTAGCAGGTTCTCACAAGGCTCAAGTGAGTTCCCATGTCTCTACGACTTAGCAACTAACATTTCATGAAGCTTAATGTCCTTGCTTCCTCTCTTCCTTCTTTCCTGGATGAACTCTAAGGCTCTTTCCACATTTAATAGGTAGACTCCACCATAGGACCTTTTTTTTTGCAGTATGCGGGCCTCTCACCGTTGTGGCCTCTCCCGTTGCGCAGCACAGGCTCCGGACGCGCAGGCTCAGCGGCCATGGCTCACGGGTCCAGCCGCTCCGCGGCATGTGGGATCTTCCCAGACCAGGGCACGAACCCGTGTCCCCTGCATCGCCAGGCGGACTCTCAACCACTGCGCCACCAGGGAAGCCCCACCACAGGACCTTTGAGGAGAACTAAACTGGGGAGAGAGAGAACACAGGAGGTCACAGCCCACGAGGAGCTGGAGCTGGAGCGTTAGATCTGGTGCAGGATTGGGAGAGTAAGCAGAAGGTCCCCATTGTGGCAGAGAGGCAACCGAACCCCCATCTGATATTTGGAACACAGCTGGTTATCAGACTGGATTTTGGCTTTAACCAAGTATTTGACATTTTGTCCAGCTCATTTCTAAATAGGAGGCTATGGGCTGGGTCCATTTCCTAAGTTCCAGTTCAGTCCTCTCTGCTGCTCTGGGCTTCAGTTTTCATCAGAAGACATTCACACGAAGCCCCAGCTGGTGATCAATTCATGGCAAAAAGCCAGGGGAAGTCTTATCTCCAAGGAGATTAGATTAGAATTTTCCTGTGTGACTGGGTGGTTAGCCCTGCGCATGGTGATTATATAACGCCCAGTGGAAATAGGACCCTAGAGTTGTCTGCCTTCTCAGACTGGTCACTTGGAAACACATCAGCTGTAAAAAAGCTGATTTAAGACCCCTCGGCCCTTGTATACACCACCAAGAGAGATGACTTGATTGCAGAGCTATCCCCAAATCTCTCCTTCCCCACACTGCCTCTCCTCTTCCTGTAGGCCACAGGCTCTCAGCCTGAAGTAGCTTATTCTGTGCATTTCAGGTAGAACTAGAAGTCAAGGAAGTCAGGTCGCTCTTCTCTGACATTGATGAGGTGGGGGACCAGGGAGGAAATTTCAGAAAATTCAAGAGTTCTTCTTTGTTCTTTGTACTATCCATGCCTGTTCCAGCTTCCCCTGCCCTTGTTTGACCTGCCTGTTGCAGGACTGAGAGACAGCATCTTAGGGCATGCCCACGAAGTACTCTGAACTTCTCAAGATGTAAAGGGAAAGAGAAATCAAAGCCAGCTCTTATCTCCATCCAGATGACGGGAATCAAAACAGCCAAACCCGTGCCCTCTATTGCCTCGTTTGGCCAGTGGCTGAGTTAATTCCAGGCTGAGATCTCTCTTAGCTTGTACTAAGTTCGCCCTAAAGGCTGCCTGGTTATCAGTGACTAAATCACCAATCCATAAAAGTCACCTTGCAGCCTCCCTCAGACCCAGAGGAGCCTTACTCCATCCTTGCCTCCTTCACCAATGCTTTCTTCACTCTGGATTTAGCATCATATCTGGAACTTGAGCCTAGGAAATATTTTTAGCTACCAGCCATGACTTCTTTCCTATTCACAACTGGGGCAATGAGAGGGTAGGGAATTGGAGAAGATTCTGCCAGCCGCAGGGCCAAAGCTCCTTGAGGTGTCTTCCTAAAAGATGAGTCTGGGCACGTCCCTCCTTTTCTGAAAACCCTTCTATGGCTCCCTGTTGGATAGAGGTGAGAGGCCCAAGACCCTTGACCATCTATCTGGTCCCAGCCTAACTTTGAGGCCCAGTCCCTGCCCTCCCTGCCTACACACCTGGGCAAGAGTGTTCTTTGACCTGTGCACTGTCCTGCTTTTAGTTACACTCTTCCCCTTGCTTGGAGTGAAAGCCACTTATCCTTTGTGAAGTCTTCTCTGATCCATCCCATCCCACCAGCAAAACTTTGGGCCCTCACGGCCCCCATACACCTGTCCAAGACCATTTGTTGCACTGGATGGTTATATGGCTGTCTTTTAAGGGCCACTGTTTGGACTCACCTTTCCCATACCCCTGCCAACTAGGTCACAGAGACCTAAGTAGGTATGTTGGGAAAAATTATCTGAAATTTAGATAAGGCCAAGGGGATGACTGTATGTTCCTTCAGTGTCATACTGAAGCTTTGTATAACAGACCTACAGGAAGATTATTTAATTGTCTAGAACTGTGCTATCAACACATGGCTATCGAGCCCTTGAAATGTGGCTAATACCACATGTCAAACTGACAATGTCTTGGACATATTGGATTAAATAAAATATATTCTTAAAATTAGTTTCACCTATTTGCTTTTAATTTTTAATGTGGCTACTAGAAAAACTTAAATTACACACCTGACCCACGTTACATACTGTCAGATAGCACTGCTCTAGAAGACAAGTTCATTGTTTGACTTTGTCATTTGCTCTTTTTTTTTTTTTTTTTTTGAGGTACGCGGGCCTCTCACTGTTGTGGCCTCTCCCATTGCGGAGCACAGGCTCCAGACGCGCAGGCTCAGAGGCCATGGCTCACGGGCCCAGCCCCTCCCGGACCAGGGCACGAACCCACATCCCCTGCATTGGCAGGCGGACTCCCAACCACTGCGCCACCAGGGAAGCCCTGTCATTTGCTATTATTAATGAAGGGCTCAGACCATGAAATACATGTTAACTTGTAGATTTTTGCTGATAGAGATTCAAATGATTTCTGTCCAATAAGAGAGGTAATCCCTGTTTTATTACCCTGTAGGATATTTACCAGATTTGTCTCTAACTTAAAAAAAAAAAATATTTTGGTGTGCCTTTCCTTTGAATCTCAGTCCCTTCAATGCTCTTTGAACCAGCTTTGTCATCTTATTGGTTCCCTCGTTAGTTAGTGAGTTCAGTAAAGTCTTTGACACATGTTCATTCCATATCTGTATGAGACTTGTGCTTTTAACTTTTTGGAAATTATACCTATATCTCTTATCTTTTGTACAGCTTAAGTATAGAGACTGAATTATTAACATGCCGGGTATTAAGTAGGGGCGCAATAAATGTTTGTTGAATTAATAAAAAGCACTTGCATAGAATTGAGACCTTATGTTTAAACTGTCAACTGCACTTTGCAGTAGGGTCTTCATCTGCCGTATGCCAGGAAGCTGGGGATGTAGGAAGGATGAGATCTTTCCAGGACCTTGAACTATTTAGGTGATCTCCACGAAGATTTTCGATTCTTGGGGCCTGTGATCCCAAGGGGATGCTGGCCAATGCAGGTTCCTTCAGTCAGCTCAAGGGGAGGTCCTCCCAGCCCCACCCACCCAGAGTGCTGCAGGAAGCAGGGTGCCCAGGTAGGTTTCCCGTCCCTTGCTGCCCCATGGCCTGGGCTCCTGCCAGACTCAGCACTGTGAAGATCCCCCCAGACAACTCTGACTGCTCCTTAGGATCTGGACACAGAGGACTTCTAGCCTCAGAAGCCAGGTCTTCAGGGGGTCCTGGTTAAATCTCTGGGCCCTGAGTCCAGGTAGACAATTGCCAAACGCTGTCTCTTCCCCTTTACCCTCCTGGCCATCTCCACAGTGGGGAAGTCCAGCTGGCAGGTAAAGGTGGAAGTTGACTGCGAATCCCTTGAGGGCAGAAGCTTGTCATTTGCATGCCTAGCACCTGCTGAGCGCTCTGCCCAGCGCACAGTGGACACTCCGTGAATGCTAATCCACCTCCCCTCCGTCTGCCCTACTCCAGCCTGCAGCCAGCTTCCTTCCAGTGAGCCTGATCTATAGACTCCTCAGCCTCGACAGAACACTGATTCATCAATCCCCTCTGGGAGTCTGGGCAGGATCCCTTGAGAATTAGGCATCAAGCTCAGGATGGTGACCTTCTAGAAGTGTCACGCCAAGCCCGTCCTAGTCCACTTTCCTTACAAAGAAAAGAGAAGTTGGTAGAGGTTCTGCTGCTGGAGAATAAGAATAAAAGCAACATTGCTCTTTTTAAAATTGTAATAAAATATACACAACAAAATTTATTATTTTAAGTGTATAGTTCAGTGGCATTAAGTATAATACATTCACATTGTGGTACAACCGTCACCACTATCCATCTCCAGAAATTTTCCATCACCCCAAACTGAAACTCTGTACCCATTAAACAACAACTTCCCATTCCACAGCCCCCCAGCCCTGGCAACCACCATCCTACTTTCTGTCTCTATGAACTTGACTACTCAGTGTACCTCATTTAAGTGGAATCATGCGGTATTTGTCCTTTTGTGATTATTTTAACGTAATGTCCTCAAAGTTCATCCATATTGTAGCATGTGTCAGAATTTCCTTCCTTTTTAAGGCTGAAAAAACTCCATTTTGTGTGTGTGTGTGTGTGTGTGTGTGTGTGTGTGTGTGTGTGAGAGAGAGAGAGAGAGAGAGAGAGAGAGAGAGATCTCACATTTTGTTTCATTTTGTTTATCCCTTCATCCACTGATGAACACTTGGGTTGCTTCCACCCTTCTGGCTCTTGTGAATAATAAGTGTGCGAATATCTCTTCAACTTTCAGTTCTTCTGGGTATGTGCCCAGAAGCGGAATTGCTGGATCATATAGTAATTCTGTATTTAATTTTTTGAGGTAAAAGCAAGATTTCTGAGCACGTGTGTTGTACTAGCTGTGAGCTAGGTTCTATATGACATCTCATTTAACCCACAAAACCACCCTATGGGGTGAAGACTATTGTCTCCACTTTATAGAAAGTGAAGGTTCCAGAAACTAAATGATGTACTCAAGGTTATAGGTAGTGACTGCAATCAAATTCGAACCCAGGTCGGCTTGATTCCAAGGCCACACTCTTCCCAGGCAGTAGGTGATGAAAACAAATACAGTCCTCAAAAGGAGGCCACACCTTAAAGCTTAATTCACAATTACACCTTTAATTAACATTTAACACTTTCCTTAATGAGCAGTTAACACCTTAGCGGGAATCAGTTGCTGACAGAAGAATGGGTCATCACTCCCCCTTTTGTCCTGTCAAAGGAAACACTGTCTTCCAGATGGTTCCCAGACACAGCTCCTCTCTCCCTGGTCTCCCACCCTTTCCCCTCCCACATCACCAGACCTCCCTCATTCATTGGCTAGGCCCACATGACCGCCTCCCCCCAAAGCCTCTTCTCCACCCAGAAGTCTTCCCAGCCACACCCCCAGGAGGGGTCCCTCCTCCTTGCTTCCCTGGGTTTCGGGGCCTCCCTGGACTAGGCAGCCCTGAACTTTGTTCTATTGGTTTACAAACTCCCTCCTGGCTGCACAGTTTCCATCGCCCCTTTGTATAACCTACACCTACCAGTGCCTGGGGCTCTGTAACTGAATCAATGATTCAATGAGTGATTCACTCAATCAATGACAGTACGGAAGACAGGAACGAAGAAAGAGAAAGCCAGAATCATCCTCCTCTACTTCACTATTTGTGTAAGACCAGGCTGTGAGTTGCTCAGAATAATTTTTGTGCTACATTTGGCATCACTGCGCAAGCCTGAGCCATTTTGGGGCTGGAAACTCCCAGGAAAAGCAATGGAATTATCCTCTTGGAGAAATATGCCCACGTGGCTGGCCCAAGGAAGGGGAGGAGGGGCTTTCAGTGTTGGTAGGGATTTCATGTCTGAGGAAAACCAAATCCCAAGGAGCGGGGGAATTCTTTGTGAGGCCTTCAGCACAATTATTCATTCACCCAGTCATCCCACAGACACACGCTTCCTCTGAGGGAGGCACGCACCTGGGCACCCTGCTCGAACCTGAGGGAAAAGAGGAAAGTAGGACCCTCTCCTGAGGTGCTCGGCCAGGGGAAGCCGCGTCCTCTGGGAGGGACACGGGGCTTCTCTAGGAGGAGGAAGGGGAGGCTGAGCCCAGCCCACGGGCAGGAAGGTAAGTGGCTGCTCCTGAGGCCAAGTCCCTGGATTGCCAGGATGCGCTGGCCTCACCTGCAGGCTTGGCTAACACTCCAGTCTTTGATGTCACGACAAGTGGATGAGGACCACACAACAGGCAGGGAGGGAGCTGGAGCGGTGGGCAAGGAAAGAGAAAGAGCCGGGTATCTGGGGTGGCAGCTGCCCGCAGCCAGCGGGTAGGGGAGCCCAGGCCAGAGTCGCGGCCGGACCTCCCCGTGAAGCCATCCGCCACCCCACCCCCAACCGTGCACTAGTCCAGCTTGGCTTAGAGGACTGTCTGTTAGAGGGCTTCCAGCTCCACAGGCCACAAACAGGAAAATGATTTGCAGAGAGACAGGATTCAAATTTGATTGGAGGGCAAGGATTTGGGATTATTTGCCCAAGAGAGAAGGAAGCACTTAAGTGACTTGATCATTCGTGATTATTTGTAAGGTGATAGGATGACAGACAGCATTAACCCAAATGATCCCCATATCAACCCCATGAGGCCAGCAGGGCAGGACAGCATCCCATTTTGCAGGCGAAGAAAACGGGACACGGAAAGGTGAAGGCTCTCGCTGGCCACTCCGTACTTCATCAGTAAAGGAGATTTGACATCAGTGTTTCTGGGTCCAGGGTCCTTGTTCACCTCGGGCTGCCTCTCCTGACCCAGTGAGGGAAAGGGGGGAACCCCCATCAGGGGGACTTTGAGACCAAGCCCACTACGGGTGGCTCTCTGAGGAGTGGTCACAGGAAAGGGAGGGGGAGGGGGACAGGCTCTGCATTAACCTGGGGCCTCTGCAGCCCACTGCCCCCACCTCCACTCTTGGTCCAGGTGCCCAGAGAGTCCAGTGGCCCCGGCAGCTTGAGTACAATGCTTTTCCCAGGTCTCAGTAGGGGCACTCGGTGAACTCAGTGGCTTCATGGCTGGGAAAGGCTGTCCAGGTTCTGTGATTCAGTGTGCCGACAGGAAAATAAATCCACCAGAATGATTTCTTTTTTCTTCCAACAAAGAAATGAGGCCCGTAATCCAACAGTGACTGCCAGAGGACAGCCTGCTCTGAATTCCTTTCCTGCCTTGGTTACAGTCATTAAATTGGTCACTTGGGTTCAGGGGATGAGGGTGCGCCCTGCAGGACTGCGGTTGGCCTGGTTAACTTGCTGGCTTCCGCCTGGGATGGGGTGGACAGAAGCTCTGCTCCCCACTGGGCTTTCCCTCCTGGATACTCAGAAATGCTCTCCCTGGGTCATAGCGGGGAGGGCGGAGGGCTCGACTCAAACCCTTCCTCTCTGATCAAAAACTTTCCAACAGCTCACCTCCCTGGAGTGAATCTGGCGTATTATCACATTCACTGGACATTTATTCTGCCAAATATTTCATGACATTAACTCCTTTAGTCCTGACATCACTCTCTGGAGGAGGTGTGATCCCCTCTCTAAAGACAAGGAGTCTGAGGTTCAGAGAAGTGATCTTGTGTGGGTCAGGCAGCTAGCGAGCCGCAGAACTGTGGCCTGGATCTAACATACTCCTCACACTGGTCATTTCAGGCAGGTATTGGTAGCAATTTTTTCCTCAGTCAAGAAACTGAGACTAAGCCTAATTAAGCTCGTCCAAGGCAAACAACTGCGGACGGAGAGACCTGAAATCAGAGCCGAAGCCCAGCCTTTACAGTCTTGTCTCCCTGCTGGGCAGGCTGTCTTCCCTCACAGCACCCTTACCTGTGTTCACTAGGTCTCTCCACCCTCACACCCTTCTCCCGCCCCCATCCTCTCCGCCAGCTCGCTGAAGCCAACACTGAGTATCTTCACAGCCCAGCTTCAAACGGGCTTCTCCACAAAGCCTTCCCTGACATTTTGGGCCATGTCCATCTCTCCCTTTCTCTCCTTCCCGATCTCCCATTGTTTTTTATTAAACATAAGGGCACTTCATTATGGCTTTGGCTTACTTCACACGTGTAGGCCTTGTTCCTGCCCCCTCTTGCCTTCCCTAAATGATAGGGATAGACTAGGATAATGAAATAGTCAGTTTAGAAATCCCAGTAGGGGATTAAGGACAGAAAGGGAGTTTTAAGGGAGTTTCGAAGACTGTTATAAGCTAATGACCACTCAGAAAAAGAATCCAGTAACCTAGCAACAATCTACACTGCCTTGGAGGGAGACCAGGTGCATCCAAGCACCAGGCACACTCAAGCCACAAACCCTGATAGTTAAAACGCAAGACAATAGATTTGGGGTCTGAATCTTGTTAACGTGAAGTCAGGGAGTTAATAGTCCCTGAAGAGCAGCATTTCTGCATGTAGCCAAGACAGAAATATAGGTGAAGGGGAAAAAAAGGGGGGAAAGGGGACATTATTCCAAAACCTGAGATGAATTACCATATTTTAGTATATGTCACCACTCTTTTGCTAATATACATATGATTTAAATAGCGCCATGACAGTCCTGTTCAAACCATGTAGGGTCGAAGGAGGAACTAATGATGTAAGCTTTGATGTCTGCCCAAGAATGAGGAAGAGGGTGGTCTTCCCCCCTTCCCACTTTTCTTTTGTTTATAAAAATAAAGTCCTCTCAGTCCTTGGGGCAAAGCCTTCTCGCCTGCCCGCTTGTATTTCTCACGAGCATCCTATGGTAATAAACTCACTCTTTGCCTGCCACTTTGCCTCTTGCTGAATTCTTTCTGCACCAAGACATAAGAACCTGAGCTTCGGTAAGTCCTGACACAGGTGAGAGGTTTCAATTAAAAGAACCATGGGTTCCGCACATATGGTCACCTTATCTTTGATAAAGGAGGCAAGAATATACAATGGAGAAAAGAAAGCCTCTTCAATAAGTGGTGCTGGGAAAACTGGACAGGTACATGTAAAAGAATGAAATTAGAACACTTCCTAATACCATATACAAAAATAAACTCAACATGGATTAAAAACCTAAATGTAGGTCCAGACACTATCAAACTCCTAGAGGAAAACATAGGCAGAACACTCTATGACATAAATCACAGCAAGATCCTTTCTGACCCACCTCCTAGAGAAATGGAGATAAAAACAAAGTAAACAAATGGGACCTAATGAAACTTAAAAACTTTTGCACAGTAAAGGAAACCACAAACAAGACAAAAAGACAACCCTCAGAATGGGAGAAAATGTTTGCAAACGAAGCAACTTAAAAAGGATTAATCTCCAAAATATACAAACAGCGCACGCAGCTCAATATCAAAAAAACAAACAACCCAATCCAAAAATGGGCAGAAGACCTAAATAGACATTTCTCCATAGAAGATATACAGGTTGCCAACAAACACATGAAAGGATGCTCAACATCACTAATCATTAGAGAAATGCAAATCAAAACTACAGTGAGGTATCATCTCACACCAGTCAGAATGGCCATCATCAAAAAATCTACAAACAGTAAATGCTGGAGAGGGTGTGGAGAAAAGGGAACCCTCTTGCACTGTTGGTGGGAATGTGAATTGATACACCCAGTAGAGAGAACGGTATGGAGGTTCCTTAAAATACTAAAAATAGAATTACCATATGACCCAGCAATCCCACTACTGGGCATATACCCTGAGAAAACCATAATTCAAAAAGAGTCATGGACCACAATGTTCATTGCAGCTCTATTTACAATAGCCAGGACATGGAAGCAACCTAAGTGTCCATCGACAGATGAATGGATAAAGAAGATGTGGCACATATATACAATGGAATATTACTCAGCCATAAAAAGAAACGAAACTGAGTTATTAGTAGTGAGGTGGATGGACCTAGAGTCTGTCATACAGAGTGAAGTAAGTCAGAAAGAGAAAAACAAATACCGTGTGCTAACACATATATATGGAATCTAAAAAAAAAGAGTTTCTGAAGAACCTAGGGGCAGGACAGGAATAAAGATGCAGACGTAGAGAATGGACTTGAGGACACGGGGAGGGGGAAGGGTAAGCTGGGACGAAGTGAGAGAGTGGCGTGGACATATATACACTACCAAGTGTAAAATAGATAGCTAGTGGAAGCAGCCGCATAGCACAGGGAGATCAGCTCGGTGCTTTGTGACCACCTAGAGGGGTGGGATAGGGAGGGTGGGAGGGAGGGAGATGCAAGAGGGAAGAGATATGGGGACATATGTATATGTATAGCTGATTCCCTTTGTTATACAGCAGAAACTAACTAACACTGTAAAGCAATTTTACTCCAATAAAGATGTTAAACAAAACAAAACAAAACACAGTGGGTTCGAGTCTCCTCCTGAGTCAGGAATTGTGGGTTCAAGTCCCGTTGTAGAAGGAGTGTGGTTTCATAAAGAGCAACAACCAATCATCTGAGATGTCATGTTGCTTCCAGCCCTGAGAGGTCAACTCTAGATATTACAAGTTTCTACCATATCATCCAGCACAGTGCCAACCACAAAACAGGGGTTGAATAAATTCCACACATATGTGTGTTACTGTTCAAAGCATTCGGATATCCATTGTCTTGATGAATTTTCCTGAGAACCTTGTGAGGTGGGTATACAGGTTCTGGGGGACTAGCTAAGGTGACTAGCTGGTTAGTTGAAGAGCAGAACTGAGACTCAGATTTTCTGTTCCCACGTGGAGGGCTCTTTCCTCTGCCGGGCCACAGATATAGGATCATCTGTTTCCTGAAATGGTATCCCTGGTCAGCTGAGTTTTCTCTACTGTTTCTTCCTCCACCCCAGGACCCCAGCCATGAGAAGAGTCCTGCTGGTGTCTTATTGAGGGTGTCATCAGATGGGCCCTGGGGGCAGCTTGAGTCAGAGAGTGGGGGGTGGTAAGAGACATCTCAGGTGAAGCCCCCAGTGAGTCCAGCAACTGGCAGGGCTGAGGTCCTGGTCCAAGTGAGGACCCTCCCAGTAACCCCCAAAGGTTCATGCTGGGTCTTGGTCTGCAGGATCCCTGTCCCACCCCATGGCCCTGCAGGGAGCCACCAGTAAGCGCAGGTGATCAGTTCCAGACCAATCCCCAGGTAGCCACAGGATGCTTCCTTCAGCAGGGGGCAGGGGGTAGGGAAGGAAAACTACCCAAGACCTGCTATCACCTCACACACAAGAGGAAATAAGGCGGAAGGAGATGCCACTGCGGTTTTGCCCACAGAGTTGCAGGAGGGAACCAGAAGCAGAGCTGCTCCCTCGGGCAGTGGATGCTCCCATCAGGCATATCCAGAGCTGCTTTGCCAAAAAAGAGAATTAGGTTACATGGTTACATTCTCAGCCAGACGGCCCAAAGGATCTGGGGGGCATCCAGGAGCCCAGCCCCTTCCCTCTGCTCCAAGCCAACCAGTCAGCTGCAAGGTCTGACCCCCTAAGGCTCAGGAAGGCGGTAAGGGTCATGGTGGCATCCTCACATGATCTGGTGCATCATTTGTGGGCTCTTCATATGACTGCTTAGCCCCTACTGTGTATCCAAGAACAGCCCCAAAGAGTTGTGATCACTTTCCATTTCTCCGTCTGTGGCTTATCCGCCTTGTGGAGGAGGCCAGTGTTGGAGCGGGGACCAGGGCTGGGTATGTGACACCTGCTTTTTGAGAGCAGCCCTGGCAGGAACTGCTTGCTCGAAACTTTGCACAGCTTCCTGCTCTGGGAAATGCAGGATTAACTGAATGACTTGTGCAGTGATTACGGGAAAGCAATGGGGTGAGGGGAGGACTGTCTGTAGATCCTGCCAAGGAGACCAGGAATTAATTCAACCTGTCACTTACACTGAGCTCCCTTAGCAGGTGACTGGTGCAGGCACCTCATCTATCCCCAATACAGTACATCATAGCCATAGCCCGAGCGCATACTGCAGAGCGGGCCACAGCCTCGGGGAGGCCCACAAAGAGGGCTGTTACACTGGGGTAAACAGGCCACAGCCACGGCAGCAACGCCGTTAGATTCCATCCCATGACATTCGATCCAGTATTCGCTCACCACCTGCTATATGCTGGGAACACTGCCAAGGTTATATGTATTGATAAAATAATCTTCAAGCTGAAGAAGCTCACTCCAGGTGTACGTGTAGTATGTCTGCACTTTCCAGGATAACCTCAAAACATTCTGTAAATTCTGCTAAAAACAGGGAGCATATGCATTCTTTTTCACACCTGTAAGCCCTGTGCCTGACACAGAATCTGGAACGGAGTATGACTTCATGTACGTTTGCTGAATGAACAAATGAACAAATGCCTGGATCATCTGAGTTGGGCCAGCTAGTTCACGGGCGCTCTGCAGAGTCAGGATTCAATGTGCTCTGCTGGCTGTCCCTCCACAACCCCTTGGTTTCCTCTCAGGAGATCCTCCTCACTCCTCCACCTTTTTCTCTCTAACATACCACACCCCCCCAGACCTGTGCTCTGCAATTTTGCATTCAGCTCTCCACTCCCTGTCCCCCAAGCCCAAGTTACCAAAGATAACTAATGTTAGCAGGTCAGAGTCAGCACAGATGCACTTTAAGATGCTTGGCCTGGCTGGAGAGCCCTAGACAGAGCTGGATGTATTTTTAGCTCTTTGGGTATCTGGAAAGGTATTGAGATGCAGTCGTTGTTACAGACACCTTGGCAAATCCGTATTCTGCTACTGGCCTCCCCACACCAGCAGTTTCCATTCAGTGTCTCAAAAGCAAGGGTTGCCATGGAGATTGAGCTGCAGGGCAACTGAACTTCCTGTTGGGAAACAGCGGCACAGGTAAAGCTCTGGGCCAATGGGAATCAAGGGGCTCCATGGATGGCCACAGCTTCTTCTCCTGAAGGCAAATGATTGCAGAGTCCCTGGTATCCTCAGAAGGGGTTAGCCGGGAGATAGAGGATGCTGTGCCTGGAACTTCATTCAGGGAGGGATTGATACTGATTCTATTTCGCCCTCACACCTGTCATAGGATTGATTTAGTTCTCTCTGTGTTCCATTGCCCAAGGACTTTGGCCATCCGCAAAGAAGTCTGGAAGCTGCTTGGGGAGGAAGGTGACAGGGCCATTTTGTAGTAGAGGCCAGTCCTGGCAAATACCTAGACACAAGCTCTGTGTGGGGCTTGGGGAGGCCAGGTCAACCCAGTTGAATCATAGTAACCCACTCTTCCAGTGGCACTGTGTAGGGTTATCTTATTTTATCCTTGATATCATGCAGGGAGGCAGCCAAGACAGGTAGCATGGTCCGCAATTTTCCCATTCATTCAACAAATATTTCCTGTGTACCTGATACGCTAGGCAACCGAGATTTAAAAATCTGAGGCTACGAGAGGCTAAGTGACCCACAGACAGTTACAAAACTGGTAAAAGGTAGAACCAGAAGAACCCTCAGTTCTGTCCAATCCATAGATTCAGAGGGATAAGAGCCCAAAGAAGTTCTTAGAGAGCATTTAGCCTGATCCTTGAACTTCACAGAAAATAAACTGAGGCCCAGAGAGAGTGTGAAACTTGGTCACTCAGAGAGTTGATGCTAGAGCAAGGGCCCGGGTTCTTTGCCCACTCTGCTTCTCATCATCAAAAGCTCTTTCTAGGGAAATGTGCTGTCCCAAACGTTTACGGGACGCTCGCTCTGTGTCAGGCACTGGATCAGCTAAGAATTTATTTTAGTTGTTGTTAACAGAGACATGATAACAGTTACTTAAAGAAACTAAGCGTTTACGGGCTTCCCTGGTGGCACAGTGGTTGAGAGTCAGCCTGCCGATGCAGGGGACATGGGTTCGTGCCCCGGTCCGGGAGGATCCCACATGCTGCGGAGCGGCTGGGCCCGTGAGCCATGGCCGCTGAGCCTGCACGTCCGGAGCCTGTGCTCCGCAGTGGGAGAGGCCATGGCAGTGAGAGGCCCGCGTACTGAAAAAAACAAAACAAACAAACAAAGCGTTTATCCTCTTTCATACAAGAAGTCCAGAAGCAGGTATTCCAGGGCTGTCTGATAGGTCAACAAGGTCATCAGTCATGCAGGTTCCTTCTAGCTTTCTGCACCACTGTTGTTAGCACACAGTTCAATCCTAGAACACCCAAGATGGCTGCTGGAGTGCTAGCCATTATATCCACATTCCAGGCAGGAAAACGGAGATAGGAAAGGAACAAAAGGGCATGCATGCAAGCCCTGTCTGCCCCCTCTTCTCCTTTCGGGGTCTTCTTGAAAGCCCATCTAAGTTCCATTTATAACCCATTAGCACTTGCCAATTGTAAGGGAGGGAGGTTAAGAAATGTCATCTTTTACCTGGGTACATTGCACCCTAAATAACATAGGAGTTATGGTAGGAATGAAGAATGGGAGAATGATATTGGGAGCAGAATTTTTCTAGGCACTGTATGGGAATACAACACACACACACACACACACACAAACAGTATATATATATATATATATACACACACACACACACACACATAGATATACATATATGTGTGTGTATACATGCTACATATTGGTCCTAAGATTTATAAAGGGTTTTTGTTTCCTGCTTCTTTAAACTTTTCTGTACTTTCTAAATTTTCAGCAGTGTGTGTATATATTTATTTGACAATGAGGAAAAAACCACTACCCATCATCCCTCTTTTAGTTATCCACACGGGTGATTATTAGCCAGGCTCAGAGTCATCTATGTTATACTACTTTCATGAAGATAGAGCAAAAATTCTTAAAACAGTGTTTGAACAAACTTAATATCAATTCAATTCAGTTACAGCAAACTCTACAGATTTTGCAGATATCACCCTTGGAAGAGGCTTGGAGTAGAAGCGGCAATCCACCAAGGAGCTGGAGAAAATCATAGCTTTATGCAACGCTAGCCCTTCGGCCCAGAGCCTCCACTGCTGCCAGCCTCCAGCTCATCTTGTCTGGGAGCACCTCCCACACACAGTCTCCTGGACGCTGAAACCTAATGCCCTCTGGGGCTGCTGGGCTGCATGCCTGCCTGGAGCCTGCTGAACAGCAGGGGTGAGCCTGTGGGTCTGCCAGCAAGGCTCAGCCTTTGCCCAGCCTCTCGCAGGTGGCTCCGGTTATCTGTGAACTGGAGCTGTCCTCCTCAAGGAATTGCAAGGTAGGTCGGGGACACGGACGAGGCCCACAGTAAACCAAAGCCTGGGTCCAGGCATCCCGTCTCCTGCGACGGCCCCGGAAATATTTCAGGAGTGATTTACGGGCCAACACAGGGGCATGCATGACTGGACTCACAGGGAGCCCCCTGCAAGACTTTCTCCCCATTTCATGCTTCTTGACAAGATTTTTAAGTAATATGTTGTCCAAGGCATGAGAAAAAGGTTTTTGAGAGGGGACTGTGGAAAAGCAAGTGTTGGTCTATTCAGTATGGAATTGAAGTATGGGTGGTTCCCTGACGAGATAGCCCAGACCCTCCTAGTGTATCTAGAATCCATTCTCCACTTAATCTTTGCTAAAGGAACACCAGTTTTATTGGGGGGCAGTAATGTGCTCAGTTGAAATATCTGATCTCTCAGGCTCACTTGCAGATTTATGCAGGGACAGATAATAAAGTACAGGTAAATGTCCCTGGGAAGGCTGTCCATCCCTTAATAAAAGGCAAGGGCCCAAGAGAAGAAGACTGCATTTGGGCCTCAGCCCCCACCCCCTTCTTCCTGCCTGGAATGAGGAGATGAGTGGGAATGGAGCAGCTGGCTCATGACTGGGAGGAAGAGCCTCACGCTAGGATGGAAGAGCAGGAAGCTGGGATGCTCTGAGGTCCTTTGGGAATTTCTTGACATCATCCCTGGACTCCCTACCTCCTGACTTCTTGTTATATGACAAACATAAAAGCCCAATTTGGGTAAGCCAACATGGGTTTCTGTTACACAGGAAGGCAAATGTAATCCTAACTGATGCCTGAAGATTGCCAGAGGGCTGTGCCTTTTTGTGTGTTCGAAGCCTCGCCAACCAATATGCAGTTCCCGTCTTGGTTCTGTCCCTAGGCTCACTTCCTCTGGTGTTAGAACCGGGTCAGCTCGGGTCAGATCACCCCATTTATCAGGGAGGGAAACTGCGGCTGAATTCTCCCCGCAGAACTCACAGCTGGCCTGGGTGTGCATCTCAGCCTTGGCAGAGCTCTTCCTCCATTGTTCATCTGTATATATCACTCAGGGGGAAAGTGAAGAATTAAGTCTCATGAACTGCTCTCACTCCTCCCAAGGGAGAATATAGCATCCAGGAAAATGCTTCTTGGCTGAAAAGTCCCTGAGAATTAAAAACTTGATCTTCCCAAACCCAGGGATAGAATCTTCTCTCTCTCTGTTTCAAACCATTGATGGTATGAGATGGCTCCCCACTGATGGCTCCGTCGAACATGAGTCTCAACCCTTTGGGATCTGTAAGGACTTAAGGCTTTTTAAGGAGGAAATGATGACTTGATGACTGTATCATCTGTCAGATTTTTCTCAGTTTAACCGCCATCTTTTTGAGTGCCTACTATGTATTTATATAATCTTCACAAAATGGGCAAATGCTTTAAAAGATACCTGCAAAGGAACCTGATTAGAGATATTATCAATAATGCAAACATAAGAAACAATAAGAAAATGTTTGGAATGGCCTTTCTCCTCTTGGTTAAGCTCTTTCTTAGTTATATTATAAGGCAAAAGCAATGACAACTAATTGGATATGAAGCAATAAATCCCTGAAATATGTTTGACATTTATTATTGTTAATAAAGGTTATTGACCTAAGAGTTTTTACCTTGAGATATTAGCTAATGAGAGTAGAAAGCTATCCAGTTAGTAAGCTATTTAAAAACTAAGCATCTAGACCATGAATATAAACTTCCTTAATTATTTCATTGATGCTCAAAGTTATTACAATACTTACCCCAGTACTTCAGATTTCATTAAATGTAATGATAAACATATATGAGTCTTTTGGTCTTTCTTAGTAATTGCAAAACACAAAAATCCCACATGCCCTTAGGAAAACCCTTGCTTTCTCTACCATGAAAAAAAACTGAAATAATGCACAAAAAAAATATGGCACAAAAAATATATGGTTATTGAAAGTTGCATAGAAAACATTGCTGAAAATTTTAAGAAATAAATATTAATTGTAAAGCAACTATAAAAATTAATTTAAAAATAAATTTTAAAAGAAATAAATATTAAGGCAAAATATGCCTTATAGGAAGTTTGCTTTTTGTTTGATTAAAAGTATAGAGATTTCTAACATCTCAGTTAATAGAATTTGCTAGATTTTGTTTAAATACTAGAAACACAGGAGAAAGGACTATTTTTGAACCACTAAAGGAAAAACCTGTGAGAGAAGAGTAAATGATTTCCTTAAAAAGTGCTTTATTATTTAATTGTTAGTAATAATAACTATTAACTGGAATAAAAAGTGGAACCTGGGGTGATGTTAACAAAGATAGAAACACACCTGACAGACATTCACTCAACAGCAAAGAAGTTAAAGCCAGACGTGCACAAAAGGTGAAGTGTTATCACTGATGTTGTTAATTTTGTAAAACTAAGGCCTTTAAAGTGTAATAGAGTCTTTACATTACTTTGGAATGGGATATGGAGTGACCAGGAAGATCTTTCATATCACATAGAAGTTCTCCAGTTTTCTCAAAACAGTTGCTAAAGAGAGTTACCAGGCTTACAGATGGATCACATGTTTTTCTTATGCAGACAAATGTTCGATTTTTATTACCCTTCTCTGGGATGACAAATGTCTGTCAGATTTTTTTAATAAGCACTCTTGATCTGTCCCTTCAAGATAAAGGTGACGATTTATCGTCTCAAAAAATAAACTCACGCTAAGGAAAGAGCACTTGAAAACACATTTGGATGTTTCCATTGTTACACCATTTTGACTAAAGCCCTGCTTGTAAAAACTTTAAATCTCTCATATCCGTACACTTTAAAAAGAATTGGAAACAGAATTTTCTAACTTGTTTTAAAATTATTTAAATAAGAAAGTTCCATAAGTTTTGACTCCATGCTATTAAAATTATAAAAATATAATAATTATATAATATATAATAAATTATTTTAAAAGTGTTTCTGCTTGCTTAAAAGGACAGACTTTGGGTACTATAGCAATTATGTGATGCTTATTGTATACTGCCTTATACCCCATGGGAGTGCTCTTTTTCTTCTGACCTAACTGGAAGCTTGCTGTTTCTTATATACATGTTCTCCTTTCCTGGCCTCTCCTCTCCGCTTTCTCCTTCCGCCTTGCCCTGGTGCCTACCATTGTTCTGCAGGTGCCTCATCCGTTAATGCAAACGTCAACTTCAGGCCAGCAGGGACTGCCTGAGTCTTCTAGCCTACATTCTGAGACCTGTCTCTTGAACCTACTCTGATCCCCTGTTGTCCACAGGATAAAGTCTAGCTTCCATGTATCACCTTAGGGAAAAAACCCGAACGAACTTTTGGGCCAGCCCAAGAGTAGCGCTGTGTTTCTGCCTTACCTGGTTTCTATCAGACTCATCAAAACTGCCTCTCCTGATTCTGCTCTAGGCGCCTTCTTCCTCCCTACTTACTTGAGGTCTAGGTTTGCACTAAGACCCCATCAGATCCCATTTCTTTCTTGCACCTCATTGGCCCTGGCCTCCGCAGTCCTCCCTGGGCTGCCCCTCCTGTGAGAGCTTTTCTCCAGCACTTATGTGCACAGTCAGGCACTATCAGCTCTTATCACGATGAGGATGTCCTGCTGCTCCAACTGGACTGTCAGACCTGTGAGCACTGGGCTGTGAGCCTCTATAGAGCCTCAGTGCTGAGAACAGAGCCCTGTGAACAACGGCACATGCTGCACCCAGGCCTCATGACTCACTGTGCATGACGGCTGTTGTGTGCAGTGAGTGCTCATTGGTGACAGCGTGCCATCTGGGATCCTCACAGTGACCTGTCTTCATCTGTCACTTGTACACTTTTCTACGATGGGGGGAGAGGCCATGTGCCATGACCCTAGAATTGCTGCACCCTGCCCCCCACCAGCAGAGGGGACATGTGGGTTCAGAAGACGTGAGCTGCTCAACCTGTTCTGGGGACAGCTGCCTGCCCTGAGCCCAAGGAACCGAGGGCTGGATGCTGGCTCGTCCCTTGGGTAAGAGTTACTGTTGTTTGGGCCAAAATACATTTTAGTGACACCATGGGAGGTTTGGGTGCAGGAGGCATGCTTTAAAAAATACACGAGAATCTAAGGGTTTTTTTGTTTTCCACCCCTGCTGGGGAAACATGTCCACAGGTCTGGGATAATATTAGGGCTGTTTATTTTCCAAGGCTGACGTCTCCTTGGCCATCTAAGGTTGCTGCTGGAGATAGAATGAGTGATATTTACTTTGGCACTCTTGGTCCAGAAGGGATTACCAGGGTAAGTAGGAGCACGTCTGGGTGACACAGACAGACAGACGCCCAGAAATATGTGGGCCACGCCAAACCAGGCCATCATCTGACCCACAGTTGTTTCTGGTGTTCCTAGTGGCCCTTACACAAAGGAGACCAGTCAGAGGGGGACATTTCACGTGGGGGACTGATGGGTTCAAAATCTAATTTTAGGCATAGAATAAGAAACAGCTCTTCTAGTGGGGAGGTCTACTTTGGGGGAAGAAAGAAGGTCTGTAAGGGAACAGTCTTCCTTCCTAAAACAAAACCAAGCTCTTTGGAGCTTTGAGTGAGGGAAGGTGATCACGAAGGGGAGGCGCGGAAGAGGCCACTTTGCAAGCATCTCTTTACCTCTGGGCTTTGCCTCCCCTTTGAGTACAGAACTACCCCATTCTTCTGGTCAAATGAATTGGACTCAGTACAATGAGGCAGGTTGAAATTCTAAAAGGGATTTGACCAAAAAAATTTTTTAAAAGTAGAAGAGGAAAAGAAAATAAGTACACAAACAGTTGCAATATCCAAATATAATTTATTGATGCTATACTAGAGCTTGTGTTACCATGTGCCTTCCCCCCAACCCCTTTGAAAATCCCTAGAAAAATCTCTCCTTTGTAGTGTTTAGGCTCTTCCTAAGCTGGAAGCCTTGGAAAACAGGTTTGTAAGTGGCCGGTGGGTAAACAGGAGAATGATCAGTCTTGATGGGTCTCCAGCAGCAGGAAAAAAAAAAAGCCATCCCACCCGGAGGACAGCCCCTAGCCATTGGGACCGACGGCTGCTGGAAAAGTCCAAAGGGGCTTTTAGACAGGGCTGCCCAAGAGACTCATCCGGTCCCCTCTCCCCAGGCAGCACTGGGCATGCTCACCCCGCACTGTTCTGTCTCCTTGGATTATGACATGCATATGTCAAAATGTTAACCTTCACTGGTTTGGGGAGAGAGCCCAAGGAAACATCATTTTCCATTTGGCACCAGGGAGCCTGTTCTGGGCCCCAAAGAAGAACTCAGAGAGGCCCTGGGAGGTGGGTAGGACAGGTTAGGTCCTGCCCAGAACTAGACCCTCTCCTCCTGAAAACATGGTGATGCCAGGCTGTGGTGCAGGGGTATTAGCTAGGGACAGAATGGGGACTGGCTCCCCAGCTCTGCGTGAGGACAGAAGGAGCACCATGGAGCAGGCACTCATATGCTTAAGTGCAATTCACTCAATCGGTTCCAGCCTGTGGAACAGCGGGGAGAAATGACGAGCTAAGAAATTTAAGTAGCCAATCAGGCTTTGTGTCGTCCAGATTCCCACACTGCTGCAGGCTGAACTGAACTAAACAGACCTTGAAATATTCATAGCCTGGGGTAGAGGTGGGAGGACCACAGTGCAGAACAAATCTGGTCCCACGAATAAATCCAAACCCTGAATGTGCTTGGAACTCCTCCGCCAGCATCATCCTTCATTGTGGATAACCCTCCTTGGGTCCTTCTTATTGGCTGGGTTTGCTCTAAGCACTTTCCACAGGATAACTCATTTGTCTCCCCAGCCGCCCTGGGTGGTAGGTACTATGACTATCCTCATGTTGCCAGTGAGGAAAATGGAGACTCAGAAGCGTTAAACAATTTGCCTCGGGGCATTAGGGGCAAAAACCCCATAGGGGACAGGGCTGGGGTTTGAACTCAAGCAGCCTAGCTCCAGTCTACTCTCAGCTATTGTTGAGACTTTCACAGCTGTTGTTGCTATTCCTGGCCCTGCCTGGCCCCTTTGCTAAAATTCACTCTTGGTGATGGGCCCCGATTCTCCCCCTGAAGTCCTTGGCATTTGTACCCCAAAGGACCTCACTACTGGGAGATATCTGAAATCTTGGCTTCCCTCACCCCTGAGGGCCACAGGCCTTGATGCACTGTTGTCATGGCGGCATTTGCTCCTTTTGAGGTCCCCTCACCATCGCCTGGTTAGTTCTCCCAGGGCACCCCACTTTCTCTCCTTGGCTTGCTGGGCAGGCCAAGCAAACAGCATCCGCCAAGGGGCCTGTAGCAAAACAAACGGCAGCAGCCCCAGAGGCCTCTGAAGCTTCCACTTAGCAAGCAGCCTGCAAGCCTCCGCAGGCAGCGCCCTTGGGGAGGGCTGCCATTCATCCCTTTTCTGGCTGCAGGTGGCTCGGGGGGCCGTGTGGGGTGGGGTCTGCTGGGATGAGGGGCGCTAGCTTTTTGGGAGCTGAGGAGGCAACTGGGAGGGGCTGGGGATGAGTGGGGCTGCTCTTGGACCCCTTCAGGCTGCTTCAGTGCCAACATCTTTGCTCCATTCTGACGTGGAAGAATGTCGTGTTTGCTTGTTTGCTATTTATACTGCAGGTGCTGTCTAGGGGTTTTCTCTGAAGCAGTGGTAAACTCTGAGGCACGTAAGTACATTTCTGGCTCATTGCTGTGCTCACACACATGGGTTCAGCTGATCCAAGGCCCATCCTTACCCCCCACCCCTCACTGCTTATGGACATGGGTCCTCCCTAAATCTGTACATTCCAGATACTACCACTCTCCCCGCGCCCCCCAGGAACACACTCCTAAATACATGTAGAATCTGGCTCCTGCTTCCTTCCCTGAATAGGGAAATTTCATTTCAGCCTCTCTTAGGATTGGCCATGCCATTAGCCACGACCTTGTTCTCTTCCTGTTAGCAGGATGTCACCCTCTAAATTCAGTGGCCGTTTTTAATCCTCCCTGACACACTTCCCATCTACCTCACCTCCAGGACAGGGTCACCCACCTTCCGAGGAAGCAAACACCCCCTAGGCCTTCCTATAGCATAGTATCTAAACCATATCATATTTTTTTTCTAGTCAGTTTTATTGGGGTGCAATTTACACAGAGTAAAATATGCCCTTTTTAGTGTACTGTCGTATGATTTTTGACAGACACAAATGATTGTGTAGCTAGCCATCACCACAATCAAGATACAGAACAGTACCATCACCCCGAAAGGTCCTCTCGTACACCTTTGCAGTCAACCACACCTCCCACCCCAGCCTCTCACAACCACCAATCTGGGTGGGCTTTATTTTTTCCCTTCTAGTTTACCTTTTCCAGAATGTCACATGAATGGAATCTGGAGCCTGGCTTCTTTCATTCAGCATAATCCTTTTGAGATTCATCCAAGTCGTTGCATGTATCTGAAATCCATTCCTTTTTAATGCTAGGTAGTATTCCAAAGTATGGATGTACCACAGTCTGTGTATCCATTTGTCAGCTGAAGGACATTTGGGTTGTTGCCCGCTTTAGACAATTATGAATAAAGCTGCTATAAACATTCATGTAGAGATTTTTATGTGGACGTATGTTTTCATTTTTCTTGGGTAAATACCTAGGAATGGGATTTCTGAGTTGTAAGGTAAGCATATATTTAACTTTTAAGAAACAGCTGAACTGTCTTCCAAAGTGACTGTATTATTTTGCATTTCTACCAGTGTTGTGTGAAAGACCCGGTTGCTCCACACCCTCACCAGTATTAGGTACTGCCAGTTTCCCCAGCCCACCCTCCTCCATGCTAAAGCTGTGCTACATGGTACTTTAATCACCTATTTCTGTGTTTCTTGAGCTCAAGTGGCAGCCTAGAAGGCAGGAGATGGGATCTGTTTATTCCTACATTACCTACACAAACTACATCAGGGTAGGAGCTCGGTAAACCTTGAATGGATGAATGAATGAATGAACACTTTCCAGGTTGCTTGGAAGTTTCTAGAGGACAGAGCTATTGATGCTCCATCACTCTCACCTGGAAAACTGTGATTTGACCACCTCCCCTCCAGTGATGGGGCCATACCTGGTCCACCTCTTCCTCACCCCTTCTTGAAGTCATGCCACCCACACAGTCCCCTCCTGGTCCCTTTCCCTTAGGGTGCTGCCCATGCATTAGCCTCATTCCTTTGAGAATAAACTGAATGTAGAGAGACCCTCCAGTACCAGGTATGGCCAGTGGGTCCCCCAGAGGACGAGCTACTGGGGAGATATGAGGACTGTGGGATTAAGAGGGAACTATAATGAAGGACAGATGCTTCTGCCTGGAAAGTTCAAACCAAAGCCAAGGAGCTGGGTGAGGATATACTGATACCTCAGGGTGGACTGAGAGAGAGACAGCCCAGCAGCCTGATGACCCTGAATCCACACATTCACCATGAGTCCTGTGAGTCATCCCACAGTGTGGCCACGGGGCTTCTTCAGTGAGATAAGCTGCTCATTGGAGGGTCTGAGCACAAACTGGGAGTGTGAGCAAATGCACTCCCAGAGAAACAAGGAAGACAAGCAGAAGCACTATGTGACGGGGGACCAAGGCTGCAAGCGGGGGAGGGATTGCCTGCTAGAGCAGGCCTGGGTCCTCTGATCCACCCACACAACATCAGAGGGCAGCAGCCAATCAGGGCCCTGAGGGCCTGACTGCAGAATGCGGGGCCTAGCCGGGCAGCTGCAGTGCATCCTTCATCCTCTGCAGACTCCGCGGCTCTGCGGTCGCCGCAGTTCAGAGTTACACATTCTGGGACAACGGAGGAGTCTACTGATACGGAAGATCAGCCCTTCAGTAGGTGAATGGAGCTGAATGGAACTCTCCTGAAGGGTCTTTTCAGGAGGGCATGGGGGCAAGCAGAGGGATGCTGAGGACTGCAGTCCTGCAGGAGGGTAGAAATGGCAGAAAAACAAAACAAAGAATAACCCTCCAGAGTCAAGGCCATTCCGATTCCCTTGTGCAGGCTCCAAGGGTCAGAGGCCACCTGGGTGCCAGAGAAATTAAGCAGAGAAGAGAGCAGCTAAACCTTCAGAGGTGGGGCGGCTGTGAGTTCAGGGTGACCTGCTGAGGTAAGGAGGCTGAGTACTGATGTGTGGTCCCGGTAAAGGCTGGGCAACTGATGGTCAAGGAGAAAAGAGACGTAGAGGTCATCTACTCCAAATCCCCTCTCCTAGAGATGAAGAATCTGATGCCTAGGGTGGGGAAGGGACTTGGCCCTGGTCACACGACTAACGTAATAGCGCTAAAACTGGAACCTAGGTCTCTGGACCCTTAGAAGAGAGTTTTGAATCCAGAAACCTGCCTGTTCATCAGGAAAATCCAGTATAGAAAACTTCTCTTAAAGAGCAAAAAGCTAAAAATAGGAAGCAAAACGCATTTGAGCTCAGATCTGTTTGGACTGGTTCATTCCTACCCCAAATACCTGCTCTTGTGTAGCCTCTGGCTACAGGGGTTTAAGTCTGAGAGTGTGGGGCAAGGGGACAGTTCCTCCTTCTTTACAGGACATTGCAACGAAAAGAGGGCTAGCTGTTCCTGGAAATATTTAGGCCCAGATTTGCCAGAAAGCAGACAACCATGTGGGGTTGTTTCTAGTTTAGGGCATGGCAGAAGGGGGGTGGGTTATGGGATGAGGGAGGAGACTGTCCCTGCCACATGCTTCAGGAATCTTCCCTCTCACTGACAGTTGTACAGTGACTCAGGGAGGCAGCTGGTGGTGGAGGAGGAGGCTCTGCTCACACATAAAAGGCTAAGAGTGACCTGAAGCCAAACCACACAATCGCTCGCAATTACCTTACGTTTCTTTAAATTATCTATACCATGACCTGGACATGTCCCCTCTTCTGCCACGATTTTCCCTAAAGTTGTGGACCTTTAATGACCTCAAGACAGATCTAACATAGTTATTTGTTTTCTGGAGAACTCCCCCCCTGCCCCTGCCGCCCTGCCCCACGTCGAGCTCTTTCTTGTTCCATAAACCCTACTGAAGGGACAGGCTGAAGCTGCCATATTTGTCCCATGTGACTCCACTTCCCACCCCCGCACCCCCAGCTACAGCTGATCGCACCGGAATCAGATCCTGTCTCAATGTTGAACTATCTATTGGCTGGTGTAGGGGAGGAAACCTTTTCCCCTTTTCCCTTCTTGGTTCTTTGGCTGGTCTATTAATTAAATTGACACAAGACAGATTAACAGGAGAAAAAACACACTATAATTCTGTATGTACAGGAGCTCATAGAAATATGAGACACAAAGAAGGGACCAAAGCAGGCAGCTTTTATACCTTTTAGACAAAGAAACAATAAATTTGTGAGGAATTGACAAGATAAAGAAGTTTGGGATTGGGGTAAATTGATGAAGAAGTAACAAAGTTTGTTCGTACAGGTTCCCCTGCTGTCCCAAAGTAGAGCATTCCTATGAAACCTTTCATAAACGAAAATGGTATAAAGCAAAGAAGCCACTACCTTAGGACATATCTTGCTAACGAATACACAAAATAAATGGAGATACGGCGCAGATGCTCACAGACACAGTTCAAAGCTACGGCAGCTTGATGCCAAGATGCTGAATGTACTACTTCGGGGAGGAGCTTGGCGGTACCACTCTTGCCATTCGGGGTGCACGCTGCCTCTATAACAGCCCACTGCAAAACAATTGCTGAATGCTGTTTTTGCTTTTCACACACTTTTTTGTTTTGTTTTGTTTTGCTGTACGCGGGCCTCTCACTGCTGTGGCCTCTCCTGTTTCACAGCACAGGCTCCGGACGTGCAGGCCCAGCGGCCATGGCTCACGGGCCCAACCGCTCCGCGGCATGTGGGATCTTCCCGGACCGGGGCACGAACCCGTGTCCCCTGCATCGGCAGGCGGACTCTCAACCACTGCGCCACCAGGGAAGCCCTCACACATTTTTATAAAAGCGAAAATCTTCTTCATATTTCTTCCAGTTAGCAAAAACAGATGCAAATGTGGGCCTTTCGTAAAAGTGAAGTGGCGTAAAGCAAACTTTCCAAAAGTAGAGGATACCTGTATAGACTTCTCAGCTCTAAATTCCCTATCTCTGGTGATAAGGATGCCTTCTATCTCCCGGAACAGGGAAGGTACCTTTCATATGGGAGATTTATTTCTGCTTTCAGGGAGCAAAGGAGGGTCAGAGTGTCCTTCTTGCACTGGCTGCTGAAGTAACTTTAATTCAAAATAATCAATATGTCAAAGTGGCATATGGGGGGCATCTTGCCCTGAACCCCATCGCTGGTCAATAACCAATCAGATTCACCCTCTCAAGAATTTAAAGTACAGAGCCAGAACTCAATCGGAATTCAAAGATTACTGTGGGGACTTCACCCACAAACCACAGGCTGAAGGTATCAGGAAGCAGAGAAGCTTCTTGAATAAGCTGCAGAGAGGAAAATGGCACCCATTGTAAATAGACAAGATGCCGTGGAGGCCTCAGAGGAAGAGAATCAAAGAGACCGTCTACCTTGAGCTCTAAGAGCTCGGATTTCCCAGATCCAATTTCCAAGAGACTGGGCTTTATTTCCATGAGCTGCACTGTAACCTTATAAAAATTACCTCCTTTATTTTGGCTTGCACGAGTGCTTTTCCATTCTTTGCATCCAGTAAACCCATCCTAAGATGCCTTTATCTTCATGTCATCTGACTTCACATATTATTAAAATGATCATTCCCAAATCTCCCAGGGATGGCCCTGGAGCTGGTGGTGGTGTCTAAGTCTCTACAGCTCCCATGACAATTGCCTTGGCAGAATGAAAGACCATTAAGAAGCTGAGTGAGGAGAGAAAGGAGGAAAGTTCCACTTCTATAACTGCATAAAAAGTTTCCTAGAGAAAATGAGCCCGGAAGCCAAAAGAGGGCATGTAGTTAGTGATGGAATGTGTCTTCCATCGACTTGGCTTGGTCCCTTCATTCATTCTGTAAACATTTATTGTGCACAAATGTGGGCCTGACCCTGGGTCTGGTGCTGAGGAAACAGAGAAATAAAGACACAGTTTCTTCTCAGAGTTTAGCGAGAGAGGCAAACGTGCTAGCACTTTGTTGATTGGTTCTGCAACTAAGCCTTTGTTAGGGTCTGTCTTCTGTGAGAGTTATTTATCTCTGTGTCTGTCTTGTCTATGAGATGAACAGTCCAGAAAGAACAGGGACCCTTGGTTATCAACTCTCTCCCCTACCAAGACTTGTGCAGAGCCTGGCACCCAGGAAGTGACTGGAGAACTGACTTCAGGGTCTGGGATGTGGGTTGAACTGTATGGCTCCTCGATGGCCACTGATGGTGACCCTGGCCCTGACCTGCTAATCTTGGAAATCTGTGCTCCTGGGTCACAAAAGGACACTTCAGAGGGGTGAGGAAGGTGGTTAAAACCACTCAAATCCATGTTGGGGAAAGAACTCAAAATACATGCCCTCTGGGTGTGGGTGAGTGGTATTGTAGAGAGGTCCCCCGGGACATACAGATAAAGACACTCATCTGGGAGATAAAGCCAGTAGCAAAACCAGTTGTTCCAAAGCTCATTGGATGCTCTAAGTTTTCTAAGGGAGTCACCAAACTTAAGAATCTAATGGGTTGTAGTGAGGATCAGAGATACTCCCAGAACTAAAATGTCATTAAGAGCTGAATGTATGCTTTATGACCTGTATACATGAGGAATGAGTTAGCAGAAATGGGGTCGCTTTCATGGTGTCCAGGCAAACAAAAGCCAGTGAACATGAGTGTTTCTAACTCTGGCAGGAGGTGAGGGAGCCCTGAACAACCCCCATGGGTACCCGGACTCGTTGGCAGGAATTCTTCTAGAGCGGAGACGTAGGTACCTGGATCCTGTGGCATGTATGTTAACCATTAAAAGCATAAACCGACCTCCTGCCCCCACATTCTGCCTCAATACCATCCAAACAACTGATTCCAGGCTGTTTGGGAGCAACGTTTCTCAAGACAGTTCCGATTTACCATCAATCTCTTAGGAGGTTAGTTGGCATGAGTTAGTCCTCTAGCGCATCTAAATGTGACAGCATCATCTCCAGGCAGAGAGAGCAGGACATTTTGTATTCAACGCAGCATGAAACCAAGTATCCTAACAGCCCCAGCAGCCTAATATCTCATGCAGGAATGGTGCATCATGTCACCAAGCCACAAACAAACTCAAGATTGACAAACGTGGAACGGCAGGGGGAAAGCTGCAAAAGTGATTTGATAACAGGCAGTTCCCCCAATAAGCTCTCAAGGTGCTGAGACTGGGTCCCATGTATTTACCAATACAGCTATTTTTAATTCGTTAGAGATTCAAGTTTAACTAAATTGCTAAGGACCTGTAGACTGTCCTTTTCTTCTGAAGCTTCTGCTTTCAGCATCAGCTACCACCCCACATGCTGGCAAAATCTAAATTTAGCCATCTCCTCCAACTATGTCAGTAATCACAGGGGCTAGACTCACTTGATAGGGGTGATATTATAAGTGAAGTCAAGAAAGAACACATCATTAAAAATGTTCAGGGCCAGCAAAATGCCTTTGAAATGGCTTGCTTTTTAGCTGGAAATGTGAAATAGCATAGCGGCATGATGCCCGCATTAGGAAGATAATAGAAATGTAATGCTATTCCCTATGCCACTTTTAAAGCCCTGGGCAACTCTGGGCTCCAACAAATTAACAGACGGATGTTCTTTTCTTTAAGAAAATAAGATTTATTGGCGAAATGGAAAGCACGTCGCATTTCCTAGTCAGTCACCTCATCCACCCCTTTAACAACTCATCTACTACTAACCTTGGGGTTCTTTCCTTCTGATGAAACCTAGGTCCTTCTTTCCCCTTGAAGTCTGACAATCAAGCCGTCAGCACTGCCGTGGGAGCTGAGAGTGGGCGTTTCCATCTCTAAAACCTGGTACATTTTGTTCTAAACCAGATTCCGAGAAGGTCTGAGTAGGAAGCCATACTGTGAAGAGCCCCAGCTCCAGCAACCCCGGGAGAGGGTACAGGAGAAGGGCCCACCTCTGATCAAATGTAGGCTGACCCTAAAAATTTTTATACGGTTGTATTATAGTTATAGGATCACACTAGGTGCATACTTACAAGGCTCTTTCTTTGTGTGAGAGGTATTATAAAGAATTCTCCAGGGAGACTCATCAAAGACCAAACCAAAGTTTCCTTAGGAAGGACAGCCCCTCACAACAAAAAAAATATTTGGCTAAAATGTCAATAAGTTTCAAGGTCGAGAAACCCCAGAGTAGATGATCTCTAAGTTACCTTCAAGCTATAAGAATATCTACCCTTCTGCATGAGTATTAAAAACTCACATGAGCATGTGTAATTAGGACCCCCTGAGTTCGATGGCAAGGCCCGAGGCACTTATCTCAGGTACAAGGAGGGCAACCTGCTTCTGTCCCTACCTCCTGGGGTTCACCTTCCAAGCTAAGCAGACTCAGGGCCATCTGTTGCCATCTTATCTGTCACCCCAGCATCAGCAGAACATTCATCGTCAAAGAAGGCATTTTCAGTTAGAGAAGCTTGATGGGGGTAGGGACAGAGTCCATGGCGGCATCACTCCATCAGTCTGCTAGGTTAACACTTCTCACTGCCAGATTTCCCTCATTATCTGGTGAACTCTGTTCCTGTCTGTCAGCCATGCCTGCCAGGGACCCAGGAGTGCAATCTTACTTCACTGTCTCATGTCCATTTCTTCCCCCCTTTAGGACTAGGATCTGCCAGCTCTAAAGACTCACCTTCCCCTGAGCTGGGGACTCAAGCTCTTCACTTCTCCCTGGAGACTTGGATTCACAGTCCTAAAGAGAGCATCAAGACTCAAGCTGTGAGCTGGGATTTAGAATGCAAGGAAATGTTTAATGTGAATATCAACGGCACATGTGGTGCCACTTCTCCCTCCTGCACTCATGGCAGACATCAATAATCAATCACAAAACTTTTCCCATTTGAACTGGAGCATGGCTAAACACAGCAAAGGCAGAGGGATGAGAACTTCAACTAGATTGTAAGTTCAATGAGGGCAAGGACATGGTCTGCTTCATTCACCAGTCTATCCTCAGAATACACAGGAGTGGCCTACTAAATGTTTGTTGAACGAACGAAGAGCCTCCCAGCTCATGGTTTCCCTAAGATGCACACTGCCTGCTTGGCTCCAGGGGTGAATGGACTGTAATCTGTAGCTCATGCTCTAGGCTAATGCTGGATAAAGCAGCCCTGGGGAAGGAAGGGAAGGAAGGAGGAAAGGTGATTTAGTGAGCAATACTCTCTGGTAAAAAAGGGGACTGTGGGAATGATGGTTTCCATTGTTTCCAAAAGAGGGATAATAGGTGTAAGTGAGAGCTTTGAAAGAATCTGGTACTTGTGTAACTTCCCCACATATATTATTTTTTATTATCCCTTTCCTGTGGTGATTAGAGAGCTTTAGGTATTTTAAGCTATCATTTAGTGAGTGCTATGCTCTAACAGCTTTATAAACATCAACCCGCTAGACAATCACAAAAGGTCGGTTCCCTTTTCACCCCCTTTTCTCAGAAACCAAGGCTCAGAGTGATTAATTACATGCCCAGATGCGCTGCTAGTGGGGGACTCAGCTCAGGTTCATAAGTAGGCCAGTGTGCTTGCAAAGCCAATACCACAAATCCTTCAAACAGAAAGAGTCCGAGTGCTTGTGTTTGGTGGCTGCAGGGTGGGAGAAGAGGGTGTTCTGGCTCTCTGCCAAGTTTGAGGAGAGAGAAACCCCAAGGGAGGGAGTGGCAGGGGAGCAGCTGAGGGCCTGAGACCTTAGGGAAGGCAGAAAACAGTCCCATGGAGTTGGCCTGGATAGGAAATAGATCCTTAGCACCCAACTCTGGGAAACTCCTGGGGGCGGAGGGACGACTTAGAGGTCCAGAGTGGTCTATTATATTTCTGGTCTACTGCCCCATCATCCCCATCATGCCCTGCTTACTGCCCCACCATCCCCTATTCTACTATCTATCACCCTCTGGTGCACTGTCCCACCATGTCCTGGTTGTCTCCCCCACCATTAGTGCTGCCTGATTTAACAAATAAAAATACAGGATGGGGGGTTCCCTGGTGGCGCAGTGGTTAAGAGTCCGCCTGCCAACGCAGGGAACACTGGCTCAAGACCTGGTCCGGGAAGATCCCACATGCTGTGGAGCAACTAAGCCTGTGCGCCACAACTACTGAGCCTGTGCTCTACAGCCCGCGAGCCACAAGTACTGAGCCCACGTGCCACAAGTACTGAAGCCCGCGCAACTAGAGCCTGTGCTCCGCAACAAGAGAAGCCACCGCAATGAGAAGTCCACTCACTGCAACGAGGAGTAGCCCCCGCTCGCCGCAACTAGAGAAAGCCCGCGCGCAGCAGCGAAGACCCAACACAGCCAAAAAAAAAAATACAGGATGGCCTGTATTTTTACAGTTAACTCTGAGATTCAAATCACAACAAATAATTTCTCAGTATAAGTATGACCCATTGAATATTTGGGATATACTTATACTAGGAAATTATTCATTGTTTATCTGAAATTCAAATTTAATTGGCCATCCTATATTTTATGTAGCAATTCTATCCACTAGATAGCATCGTTACTGGCTGGCTGCCTCAACATTCCTCGTTCTACTGCCCCACCATCTCCCAGTTTACTGGTCCACCATCCCCTGTTCCACTGCCCTACCACCCCCAGCGGAAGCTCCTGAGTAACTGTCACGTAGCCTGCCCAGAGCTGCCTGGTGATCTTTCCCCATTTTAGCCTCTCCTGGAGCCCTCCTTGAAGCAGTCAGCTGCAGCCCTGAGGACAGGGACCTAAGCATCCTTTCCTGAATCCCTCAGATCCTCCCAGGGGGGGGCGGCAGACTCAGGCTTCCTGTGGGGGTGATGAGGGGGCTTCTGGCCGGCAAAGTAATCAACCTGATGAGCCAAGAAACATTGCCTTACTGTTTGGAAAACTTCATCACTTCCCTGGCTCTGGACCAAAACAATCATTTTAAGGTGTTTCGAGGATGCGGGTGGGGGATTGAGAGGACGGTGGATTGTTTCTCCCCCAGACTTGCCAGCTGCAGACAGGATAGGTTAATGAGCCGTGGAAGTAGAATTCACCCAGGAAATGATGTGCGGCCACCCCCTTGAGCATGTGCCTGAAGGATGTAAATCTCGGGGCTTGGAGCTGGCGGAAACTAGAAGTTCACTGCCTGTGGGGTGCTCCGACCCCTCCCTTCAGACATAACTGTAGAAACAGGAGAGGACTCGGCCTTCAGGCAGGAATCCCATGAATTGAAGAAGACAGGCAGCAGGGCGGGCGAAGGAATTGGAGAAGCGGCGTATTTCTGTATTCCACAATCCTTGGTGTTTTATCACCCAACACAGGCACGCATGCACATGCGCACATGTGCGCGCACGCTCATGCAGCCATGAGCCTGCGCATGCTCACAGCACGGGAGCTGGGAGCTGCTTCTTACGCCTTTTATGCTGCTCGCTGTCAGCCAGTTGCTTTCCCAGTCTAGGCCTCCGTGTGTTCATTTGTCAAATTTAGGAGAAGGACTAGAATCTCTCAGCCTTGCCTGTAAAGGTCCCGGAGTTTGGAATCCCCACCTGACTATAAACTCCCCGAGGGCAGGAACTTGGCTTCAGTCCGGACTTGGCTTCAATCCCTGGGTGCCTGAGCGCCCAGAAACCTCAGGAGAAGCCTCTGGAGGGTCCACCAATGCCAGCTTCTGTTTGCGGCCGCTGTCCCTAGACCTGGAGGCTGCCCACAGAGCCAGAGGCCTTTTTCAAACGTGAGCTGGGACCCATCCAGGCTACTCTGGCAGAGGCTGAAGGAGGAACCTGCTTCCGAAGTCAGGATCCTGAATTCCCAAGCGGGTCACGCATGGCACCCTGCGCTCCAGTGCCTTGGGACCAAGCAGGAGACCCAGCAGAGGGTGAGAGCACATCTGGCAGGTCCCACCCGGAGTCATTCACACACTCACAGCCACTGCAGATGCCTTTCGATTTAGCTTAATTACGCCATCTGCCCACATTAAATGGTAAAATATCTCAACCGCTCCCCTAATCCCAGAGGGAAGAAAGACAAGAGGAAACTGTCATCCCTGGAGTGGAGCTGAAGGACCCTGCCCCACCTGTGTGACTTCTCTCCCTTCATGAGAGACAGCCTCCAGTATTTACAAATTCTTCTTTGTCTCCAAAACTCTAACTCCATCTGTTGCCTCACTGCTTCCTTTTTTTTGGGGGGGTGGGGGTGGGGGTGGGGAAGGGGAGGAGCAGGGCTCACGCATGTCTGACCATAAATAGGAAAAAGATCAGAGCGTTTCTTTGTTTTCCCTCTGCCTTTGGGTACTTCAGTGCCTGTGACACTGTTCTCTTCCAGTAAGTCTGTGTTCTTTTGGCCCTCCCTTAGCTCTTGGTTCTGCTGAAGGAGCCCTGTGCAACCACAGGTGGGGGGACTCTGGCAGAGCATCACTGAAGTGACCTGTGACCCTCACTCAACTCTGCAGGTATGTGGCCAGAGGCTGAAGGAGGAGGGATAGGGTTTGTGTGCAAGTTGGGTGGGAGAGTCTCCCAGGGCAGAGGCACCTTAGCAGGGTTGCTGTGGACCAGGGGGTGGCCGTTGCAGTTCCAGATAATAAATTTCTAAGCATGCTTGTAGTTGTTCAAGCTCTAGAGGCACTGACTTACTAACAGTAAATTCCTAAGACACTGATGAACTTGAGGCTAGTATAAAACCAGGGAACAGGGCTTCCCTGGTGGCGCAGTGGTTGAGAGTCCACCTGCCGATGCAGGGGATACGGGTTCGTGCCCCGGTCCGGGAGGATCCCACGTGCCGCGGAGCGGCTGGGCCCGTGAGCCATGGCCGCTGGGCCTGCGCGTCTGGAGCCTGTGCTCTGCAACGGAAGAGGCCACAGCAGTGAGAGGCCCGCGTACCGCAAAAAAAACAAACAAACAAAAAACCAAAAAAAAAAAACAGGGAACAGAGCTCAATAGGGATTGACTCGCAATCATTAAATTCCTAAGAGACAGAAACTCAAGGCAAATGTAAAACAGGGTGACATTCCTACCAGGTATCCCCTTTCTAGTATCAAGCTAACCCAGAAAACTATATACACTACTATGTATAAAATAGATAACTAATGAGAACCTGCTGTATAGCACAGGGAACTCTAAAAAAAAAAAAAAAGACAAATAAGTACTAGGATATAACAACGAGATAATATAATTGACACTGCTGTATGTTCTGTATGTAAATTGAGAGTGGATCCTAAGAGTTCTCATCACAAGGGAAATAAATTTTCTTTTCTTTTCTTTTGTATCTGTATGTGATGATGGATGTTCACTAGATTTATTGTGGTAATCATTTCATGATATATGTAAGTCAAATCATCATGCAGTGCACCTTGAACTTATACAGTGCTATGTGTCGATTATATCTCAATAAAAATGGAAGGGGGAAAAAAAAAGAAGGTTGCTTAGTAAGTGCAGAGCTAAGAGACATTTTGTCAAGGCATTAGAAAATTGTAATGAACTATGCCGGGCCCACAGCAGTCTCTCTATCCAGAGCCAGTGTCTCTTTAAGGTGCAACTGGAGCCACACTGACTGCCCCCTTTCCAGGGCTCTAGGCAGATCACACCTTCAGTTAGCATACCCCTCTTTCGGTCAGCTCCAGCACTATTGATTGGGCTGCAAGTCCCTTTAGCTACATTTCAGTCCTGGTCACCTTTTTTGGTCTTGAGTATTTCCCGATCTCTTCATTACACATCTACAAAGCATCATTTAGAATGGATTTTTTCTATAAATGGCTAAATGTATCCCCTTTTTTGTTAATTTTAGCTGTTTTACTTTCTTGAAAATGACTTAAGCTCCAGGTTCTGGGAATATCTTTCTATAGCACCTAGGTACAAAGAGTCCTTGCCACCCTCTCTCAGACAGAATTTTTATGTTGTTTCAGGGTGCTCCTGGGTGTCGGTTTGAGGCTTATCTCAGCCATTTGCTAGCTGTGTTACTTTGGGCAACTAAACCTCCATGAGGCTTGGTTTCCTTGAGACAAAATGGGGATATCAATGATCTCACAAGGTGTGAGGATCAAGGGAGACCATAAAGTGTTGTTATCTCAATCATGTACTGGAATGGACTGTGTCCTTATGATTCTGACACCAATTCTAATGTGTGGGGGGGTGGAGTTTCCCACACGTCCAAGCAATTCTCAGACACCAGCTTGGTTTCCCACAGTTTAACTCAATTCTGACCCTATTTACCTGGAGATGGGATCAGATCCCACACGAGAAGGGCTCAGTCCCACGAGACTGCCCCTGAGCTCCCACTTCAGAGGCCAATCACAAGTCTGGGTTGTCACCTGTATTTGTGACCACACTGCTATAGATTGGAGGTTCCAACAACCCCCCTCCTTGAATTCAATTAATTTGCTAGAGTGGCTCACAGAACTCAGAGAAACATTTTACTTACTAGATGACTGGTTTATTTTTTGTAAAATGATACAACTCAGGAAGAGCCAAATGGAAGAGATTCATAGCACCATGTGTGCGGAAAGGCTCGGAGCTTCCATGCCCTCTGAGGGGACCACCCTCCAAACCCCGTCCTTTGGAATTTTTATGGAGGTTTCATTACACAGGCATGCTTGATTAAATCATTGGGCATTGGTGATTGAACTCAATCTCCAGCCCCTCTTCTCCCCTTCCTGCAGATGAGGGGGACAAGGAGACTGAAGGTTTCAACTCTCTAATCACAAGCGTGGTTGGCTTCCCTGGCAGTCAGCCTCCTTTCCTCGGGTACTTTCCAAAAATCACCCCATGAACGTAACAGAAGACACCTTTATTGCTCTTGTCACAGGAAATTCCAAGAGTAGCTTTGTGCCAGGTAATGGGACAAAGACCAAACATGTATTTCTCATTATAGATCACAATAGCACAGTTCTTATGGTGACTTTCATCAGTCAGGAGCCTGAAGGGATGCTTTCCCAAACCGAATAAGCTTACCTCATTTATTCAAAAAGCATTTATCAAGCAGCTACTATGTGACAAGCATCATACGCACCCTGATAGAAACAATTTTCTTAAATGTTGCAAATAACTACTTTGCTGTGGGAGGTGAGGATAGCACATTGATAACTAATATTGGGAATTTACTGTGTGCCAGAGTACTGGTTGCAGGCATCATTCTGTTTGATCCATGTAACAATCCAGTGTTTTTTATTATTATTTTTTTATTCAATCCAGTTTTTATTATCCCCATTTTGCAGATTAGCACGCTGAAGCTCAGAGAAATTAACCAAACTCCTTAAGGTCATACAGCTCGACTGTGGTGTTTTTGGAGCCCAGATCTTTGTGGCTGCAAAGATCATGCTCTTAACCATGGCTTCAGAGAGGTATAGATTACAAATGCGAAGTCAAGATTGGTGCAAATTAGGTCTCCTTGCACTGTATGTGTGATTCTCTTGCTTGGTTATTTAAATTTAATGTGTTGTATTCAAACATGACTGTGGGTTGGGTGGGTGGGTAGAGAGAGGATCTCCCCCAGTAGGGTGAAAGTCATGAAGGAAGCCGTCAGGAGGACCAAGAAGATTCTCAGACCAGAACTCAGGAGGTAGACCCTAGGTCTATGCAGAGGGATTTCCCCATCTGGGGAGTGGGGCAGTGGGTGTGGGTGTGGGCTCCAGGAAGGTAGGTTTGAAGATGGCATCCACCATTTTGCAGCATCTGGGAACCAGGAAGGGGGGCAGGGCCAGTGAACCAGGAAAACTTGCCATCTCCCTTAATAAAATTCCAGACCTCCAAAACTAGTAGTAAGGGGGCCAGGCCTCACCGCATCTGACTCAGAGATTCATACCTAACCCTGGGGATGTTTGGATAATGACTGCTGCCTCTTCTGTGGGCTTTCACTTCCAAAGGTCCAGCCAGAGAGAAGGCACAAGACCGTCTTTGAAGGCCATCCCTGAGTGGGCAGGGTATCTTGAAATCACGTTGCATGGTCCTGTTTCACTGTCTGCATTTAATTTTCATTTGTTGTTTCTTTAGTCAGGTCTTATCTAACTGGCCCAGCCTGGTTTCTGCCAGGCAAAGTGAAAGGTCTTCTGTTCAGGCTCCAGCATTAAAGAGATTGCAGGTTCCCTGAAGCTCTGCCAGGCAGAGTATACTCTGCATTCTCTTCAGGAGATATACTGAGAATATATAAAGTGATAATTCACTGAATCACTTGAGGCCCTGACCCCACCCTCCCACCCTCAGGCCCAGAGCAACTGATGCTTCTGCTCTCAAATTCCTGATAATGGTTCTGGGTGGTAACCATCATCTAGCACCTCATACCCAGAGTGTGTCCCTGTCCTGGGGAACCATCAGCCTAGCATTGCAGGACATTTTAAAGAATGCAGAGCCTCAGGCCCACCCCAGACCTACAGAATCAGAATCTACGTTTTAACAAGATCCCCAGGGGATTCATATGCACAAGAAAGTTTGAGTAGCACAGACCTAGGGCAGGGGATCTTAACCTGGGTTCCATGAACTTGAATGGGAAAAAACTATTACATCTTTATTTTCACTAACCACTAACCAAAATTTAGCATTTACTTCAACCATGGATGTAGGCAACAAGTTACAGAAGTATTAGCAATACCTGTGACTTTGTCACCAATAGAAATCATGAGCATTTTCAACATTACAGTTGTTTTAGATATCTTGAAATAGCATATATTTCACCACTATTGCAAAATTATATTAGTTATTAGATCTGAGGCTAGATCACGCTGTTTGATAGTAATGAAGTATATATATTATATGATAAAAATTTAAAGTATTTTTGATAACTATGTCAAAGGAATTGACTTCCTATATAATCCTATGTATTTTTTTTAATACACTAGAAACTTTATTCTAGAAGGGTCCATAGGCCTTGATGGAAGAAATTTTCACATATTGAGGTTAAAGGGAAGTCATTCTGGCTTATACATGATTGGACTTGAACTTTATGCTAACTAGAACAGCCTGTCCTATGGCCTGTCAAACGTGTATTATATATCTGCTTTAACCATGAAGAAAATAATGCATTTAAGAATCAGAATGGAGTAACTGCTGTTCAGGCATCCAAAATGAAGCCAAATAGCCATTGTGGATGTGGATTCAGACACGTTCCTGCGTCACTGAGAACTTGAATTTTCTAAACTGTATCAGGCTTAAGGATATACCACCAGCAGTTGTCAAAACAATATCTGCTAGCAGCTGCCAGCTGCAACCTTATGGTCTCAAGGCGTCCCCTTGTAACTATGCATCATTTCAGACCCCAGCCAAGCCTTGCTTAACAAGCACTGTTACTTCTTGCCAGCTCCAATCCTAATTTCTGACAATTTATGTAAGTCTTGCAGTTTGGGGCTATATAAGCCTCCTCCATTTTGTAGTCTGGTAGAACACAATTCAAGTGCTTCTTGAATCTGTCTCTGGGCTATAGTCCTCAGTTTGGCTTGAATAAAAGACTTAAAATGGCATGGTTAAAGATCTGATTATAATGCAGTTGACAAAGAAATTTGGTTATCTCTGATATGTAACATTTTAAGATAACAACTAGAATTATGACGGATAGCATTAAACTAGGACATAAGAATTTTAGGAATTTCATATAACTTCTAAAACATTTATGTTGATAAAATTTACCCATACAATATAACCGAAGATGGTTTATTATCATTCATTTGACAATGCTTCCCATGTAATTTAACATATCAAATAAGCCTAATTAGTTAATATCTCTTTAATAAGGAGAGAAAACAGATCTCTTGAGGTGTTCCAGGGACCCTCTATAAAAACTCAAAATTATTTCCAGGTCAATAACACTTCATTTAAAATTTGATTTCTTCAAAGTTTGTCAAACATATCAAAAATGTTTTAAAATACTTGGTCGAGTAGGATCATAGGTCACCGTTAAACAATACTTAGCTATCTATTCAGCCAAGTGACAAAAGAGTTCAAAGGCAAGTACAGAAAGTTACAGCAGATTACTTAAAAGGTAAAGAAGCTTTTACAATCTGTTATCAAAGGCAGATCAATAGTTCAAGAAAACTTTGTCCTCTCAACAGAGAAAATAAAATTCCAGCTTTGCACCAGCTTACTTTTGATTTTAAAATTCACTCACTCGGGAATTTCCTGGCAGTCCAGTGGTTAGGGCTCAGCACTTCCACGGCAGGGGGCACAGGTCAGGGAACTAAGATCCCACGTGCTGTGCAGCATGGCCAAAAATTAAAAAGTAAAAAAAAAAAAAAAAAAGCACTCACTCAATTAAATTCATTCCAGTCTTAACCAGCTTGACTTTTTCCTCAGGGTTCCTTTTTCACAAACCTTCTATAACTTCCTTTTTTACCTTCTGATTTTGTCCTGTGCTTTCCCTTTCTCTCTTTTTTTAATTGGTCTCTCTATAGGACAAACTTTCTTTTCCCTTCACACAATGCATTTCCATTCCTTTTACCTTTTTTTCCTTGTATATGAATGTTTTCTTATTAATTAGTACTTTTAATTATATACACTAATTAGAATTTTTAACCCTTAGAGACATTAATTTCTAGTGAAAACTAAGAAGTAAGCAATTGTAAACTGCTATACTTGCATTTTTTCTTGATTGACAATATGAATATGTCTCATAATTTCTAAAAACATACATTCCTCAATAGCATATTTTTTCCAGTGTGGTGCAAGACGTGTGTCCAATAAACCCAAACATCTTTAGTTTTTCTATAATAAGGCAAAAATAGGTACACTTAGACTTATTTAGCAATTAATGTTTCAGTATTTTATCTTATTTGGAAGTGATCTAGACATTCAACAAATTTCCATCATTTAACTTAGCAAACTCTAAAGTTTTAAGTTACCAAAAAGAGAAGAAACTATTTTTAAGTAGACATACCATAAAACATAATTATTCTTAAAGAATTCACCTAAAAACTCTTAACCCATTTATATTTATTTATTTTATTTCTTCCCAACAATTATGTTTAGATTACCCATAAAAACTTCATGAGACATTAGACAAAGTCAACCATCATCCCAAGCTATTTTTCTTCCTGACAAATTTTGTAACAGCGGTAACATGATCTTATCTGACTTCCAGTAAACCTAGGTACAATAAAAGTATTATACTTAATGTTGATGACTCTAAAGACATGTCTGCATTGAACCAAGAAACTTAAACTAGCTTTAATATTTTCCCAGATCACATGAAGCTGGAATTCATTTGGGTTAGTTTCTCTTATATTTCTGAGAATTTATATAGGCACTTAATTTTCTTTAAGCCAACAAAATAGAGCTCTTTTACAAATTAATTTTGGCAATACCATCTGCAGGTATAAATTACCACACATCTATAGCACATGTACATAGACATGTATATAGACACATACAAACACACAAACAGATGCAAAGAAACCACACAGTCCCATTCCAAAATTTCAGCCATGAATCAGATACGATAATACAAAACCCGTCAGTTACAATAGAGGTTGAATTCAAGTTGGATTTCTGGAAGATGGAACAAATCAAGGTCATCTGTTTAGATTTTTAAACCCTCTTTACTAACATTTATGGAGAAGACATAAGATTTATATTTGTCCTTGACAAGTCAAGTTTCAATAACACATCCCCCTTTTGTTGTTTCTTTTGATAAGAATTACCTTCCTGAAATTTGCATTTTAAAGAGCTGGCCTAAATAAGAGTTCCTGGAGAAGACCAGGTAGAACATTTACATCTCAAAGGTACAGGGAGAGAAATAGAAGTTCCTCCTAGGAGGACTTTTGTTCCCTTAAGGCCAGAATTTTTTTTTTTTTTCTTCAATACATACAAGCCTCTTAAGATAAACAGGGGAGGCTTTGGGAGTGGTAAAAAGGATAGTGGGCTTTAAATTGTTTCTGGAGCCACACCTCTGGTCCTGTAAAGACTAGATTTGTAAAATCAAGGACAGCAGTTTTTAATTCCTCAAAGTATTGGGTGGCCACCTAAATGATAGACCCGTGGCCACTCATCTGGGTAATCCATTTACAGAAATTTTTGAGGATCTTCCCTGGGTTTAAGACTTTAACTATGGTCCTCAGTTTAGCCTTTGACCTGAAGAGAATCACCTACAGCCTCAGATGATCCCATTTCTGAAGGTACCCTTTCAATTGTCTTCAAAGCAGAAAGGCAGTTCAGACAGAGAATTACTAGAATGAGTACGCAAAGGAGGATGGAGGGGAGCAGTAGTTACATCAGTCTTATAGTTTTTTTGTTTTAGGTACCTATTATATCTTTAATCTTTCATTAGCTTTCTACAACAAATCCTTCAATGAAGCTATTTTGAAAATTTGAAGCCTTTGGGGGCTTTTGCATAACAATTAAAATAGGTACAGTTGGTTAAGATGATCATTCTCTAAAATTTTGACAATTTAGAAGTCTTTCCAATTCAAAGAATCCGTTGTCTGGCCACTGACAAGTAGTATCTTAATAGCTACTCAAACCAATAAGCCTTTTTATGGCTTAACCAAGGACATAAGAGGCATCCCACAAGAGAGTGCAAAGGATGCAGCCCTCGTAAGATCCAGAAAGTTCATTCCCAAGGATAGTCTAAGACAGTAAAGACCTTCCATGTACAAGTGGAAACAACAAAGGTTGAGACCACAAAGGCCCCTTATGGACTGAGATCCCTTGTGACGAACTCCCCTGAGAGCTGACATGGTTGGACAATGAACAGTCAGCTCAGAATCCCAGTCTATTCAACTGACTGCCAAATGCACACCAGTACGTACACCTGCCAGACGGCGGAGACCAGAGAGAATAATATCCTCACTGGTCAACAAGTCAAGTTCCCAGGACATATAACAAGATGAAAGGAAAACCTAATCAGACCTATGGTTTTCCTCTTTGTGACAAAGGACACAAAAAGACAGTGACCATCTCTGGGAGGAGGAGAATCAACAAACCAAGGGTACTCTATCAGATTTCAAACCAAGAGTCCAAGGAGCTGGCCCTACAAATATTTTCTTCCACTAATCTAATTTTAAAAAGAGAAAAACTCTTGCCACTCTTATTTTCAACAGACCCTGCAGGCAGAGATCCGGGAGACTGATTGACATGGTAAGAATTCTTACCTTCTGCCGGCTTTTGTTAGGTGTCCTAGGATTTCTTAACGGCAGCAGCTTTGGGGCGAGTAGTGTCCGGCTGAGATAGGAAGGGGCAGGGCACAGCCTTTAAAAGAATGACATAGCCATTGAAGACACGACATAAACTGGTTAAAACCAACTAGGTCCAAGGTGGCAGACCACTAGACCTTGAGCCTCAGTATTGTAACACATCAGGAAGCTAAATGACACACCCACAGGTGCTATGACAGTTCCAAGGCCGACTATAAAAGGTCAAAAAGTGGGCGGTGGCCCAATTCCTGGAAATCCCCACCCCTTCCCCAAAATAGCTGGAATACTCCTCCCATTCATTAGCCTATGAAATTACCCACCCCTATAAAAACTAACAACCCCAGACCCTGGTGCCGCTTGCCTTCTGGGGTGGCCCACGTTCTGTCTATGGAGTGTGTATCTCCCTGAATAAACCTTCTTTTACTTTATCATGGCTCGCTCTTGAATTCTTTCCTGCGCAAAGCCAAGATCCCACACTCGGTGGCCTTTCCAAGGACTTGCCTGAGACCTGCGATGTGACCATCCTCTCTGGCCCCACTTTCTTTCCTGCAACACAGCCTGTAAAGTTGCGTTCCACCTTCGTTGCCGATTGTCAGGGAAATTGGAAGAGATTTTCCTCTTCCCTTCTAGGTTCTTCTGGCTGGCCTAAGAATTCAATTGACATGAGACAGAGTGACAGGAGGAAATCAAACAAAGTTTAATAACATGTATACATGAAAGAGACCCAGGAAAGCTGAGTTAACTCACCGAAATGGCCAAAGCCCTCACCTTAAATATCATCATCAGCTAAAAATAAAAGAGGATGTTGAGGGTGGTGAGAGTCAGATACGGGAGGTTACCAGGAAAAGCACGGTAAACAAGGGAAAGGTTGTTATGCGGCTTTAAGTCATAGCTTTCTCCACGGATGAGAGTTTCTAGAGATTTTTTTTTTTTGCCGTACACGGGCCTCTCACTGTTGTGGCCTCTCCCGTTGCGGAGCACAGCCTCCGGACGCGCGGGCTCAGCGGCCATGGCTCACGGGCCCAGATGCTCCGCGGCATGTGGGATCCTCCCGGACCGGGGCACGAGCCCGTGTCCCCTGCATCGGCAGGCGGACTCTCAACCACTGCACCACCAGGGAAGCCCAAGAGTTTCTAGAGATTTGGTCATCCTCCTCTTCTAAGTATACAGAAGGAAACATACTTACAAATGGAGATTTCCCTTATACATATAAATGTTTCTTACAAAAGACCAATTCCTACTTGGTTTTCAGAGCCCTTCCCGTGTCTGCTGTTTCTCAGAAAATCAACAGCTTAAAACAAAATGCCAAAGAGACATGTTTTATGGTGGCAAATTCTGCTCCCCTGCAACCCAATCTCGAAAGCCCCAGAAATCACATGCCTCCACGGTGGCCATCGGGGTAGTCCTGGCTGGCAGCTAGCAGTCTACCTTGATGGCATCTTCCTTCTCTCTTCATTAAAAAATGGGTTTGATGGGACGCATGCCAAGGAATAAAACCAAGATTCCAAGTACTGTTTGCTGTTGTCACTCCAGCAAGAAAATCAGAGGTCCAGTTGGGTGTCAGGAAAATTTTTTAAAGCTTTGGAACATACCCATGGTTGTTACTTTAATCATTCACCCTCTATTTCCGTGCAGTGATCCACAGTAAAAGAGGGAAATGGCTTGTGTGCCTGTCTTTAGTGACAGAAAGTGAAACCCAGTCCCCCTAAAACCGAGTTCCCCTGAGGAGCTTATGATTAACCTCTCTATCCAAAGCTTTATTTTCTTTCTTATCCCACCCCTCTTCCCCTCAGCATTGAGGAGCATCAAAGAAAAGGCGGGGGGGGGGGCGGGGGCTTCCCTGGTGGCGCAGTGGTTGAGAGTCCGCCTGCCGATGCAGGGGACACGGGTTCATGCCCCGGTCCGGGAAGATCCCACATGCCGCGGAGCGGCTGGGCCCGTGAGCCATGGCCGCTGAGCCCGCGCGTCCGGAGCCTGTGCTCCGCAACGGGAGAGGCCACAACAGTGAGAGGCCCGCCTACCGCAAAAAAAAAAAAAAAAAAAAAAAGAGGGGACTGAAACTGAGCAGGACCCTGTGGGGCCTTCCTGGCTATAAGCCCCTCCATGTCTGTCCCCTGCTTCTTGTTTGACCTTCCCCAAGTTCCAAAGAGCAGGCTCAAGCAGTTAAGAATTAGAACAATAGAGTCATAGGACTCCTAGTTCTGCCTCGAGGAATATACATAACAATCTGGTGCATATCTTTGAGTTGTCCTGCAGAAACTAAGACCCCTAGCTGGTGGAGCACGTAGACCCCAGACTAGTTGGAACCAAAAGGTTGATGATTAAGATTCCCAAAGCATCACTCTGTTACCTCACCACCAACCAATCAGAAAAATGTCCAGGAGCTGATCATGTGCCCTGCAACCCTCACCACTAATGCTGCCTTTAAAAACTCTTGCTGGAAAGTCACTGGGGAGCTCGGGTCTTTTGAGCGCTAGCTGCCTGTTCCCCTTGCTTGGTGCCCTACAATAAAAAAATGCTGTAGTGTCCTTCACCACAACTGCGGGGTCAGTAGATTGACTTTCCTACACTGGGGCGAGTGGACGGGAGTCCAGTTCGGTAACAAGAGGAAGGAGTCACTGGGGACTCTGGCTCCCTTGCAGCCAGGGTGGAGTGAGTAGGAGAGTCTTGGGCATGAGAGTGGGTGATGGCAGCTTTAAGAAGGAAATCCCACTGGGGGAGGGTCACTGGGCCTGAGAGAATGGTTGGGGGATGTCTGGGTGAGATGTGACCCTGAGGTATAAGAGCAGGCCTGGGCTGGTCTCCAGAACTCCTTCTTCAGAAGAGAGAAATGGCCACTCTTTGGGGAAGCTCCTCTGGCCAGGGTGGGGAGAGCAAGTGTAGCCTGGGTGAATGCCTTCCCCGGGTCCTCAGCTTGGGGCAGGGTGGGCACACAGTGGTTCTAGGAGCTCGGATGGGTCAACAGTCCCCTGCTCCTGGGGGCCTTGAAAGAGGTCCTACAGGATCTATGGAGCTGTTTTGTGAGTACAACAGGCTTTAGCCTTGAAGGCCGGGCTCTCCTGGAGAAGACTAACCGCATGTTGTTATTCATGAATAATGATAACAACTTCACAAATCACATAATATTTTGGACATTTCAAAGCTGCCTTAAGGCAGCCTGATGTAGTAGTGGAAAGAGACCAAAATTGAAGTCTGTTTCTGCCCATTAAAAAAAAAAAGAAAACCCAGGGAAAACTGTAAGCCAAATGGCTTTGCCCCTCTTGAGCCTCAGTTTTTTCATCTGAAGGTGGGGAGAGTAATAACCAAGGACACCACCTCACAGGTTTATGGGGGATCAAATGGCACATGGGTATGAAAGATGAAGGGCTGTGCTGTGGAAATCAAAGGCAGTGTTTTCTCTGAGCACTTTTATCTCCTGTGTTAGATTCCTAGGTCTGGGGTAACAAAATGCCGTAAACAGAGTGGCTTAAACAATAGAAATTTATCTTCTCACAGTTCTGGAGGCTAGAAGTCCGAGATCAGGGCCACCTCAGGGTTGGTTCTGAGGCATGGAACAGAGAGGGTCTGTTCCATGCCTCTCGCCTAGCTTTTGGTGGTTTGATGGCAATCTTTGGTGTTGTATGGCTTGTGCCAGCATCACCTTCAACTCCATAAGGCATTCTCCCTGTGTGTGTGTTTATGTCCAAATGTCTCCTTTTTGTAGAGTCACCTGTCACATTGGATTAGGGGCCCACCCTACTCCAGTATGACCTCATCTTAACTGACTACATCTGCAAAGACTATTTCTAAATAAAGTCATATTCTACATACTGAGAGTTAGGACTTCAACATATGATTTGGGGGGGACACAATTCAACCCCGTTAACCCAGTGGAGCCCCCTTGGCAGTGGGAAGCCAAGGAGAACGCACAGTGGGGTCAGGTGCAGGGGATGGGGTGAGATGGGGAGGTTCTAACTCTTTTATGCAGATTCAGCACTCAGCTGAATTGAGACTTCCACCATCTCTTTTATGAAAAACTTAAACATTTATTAAAACATATTCCAGATACAGAGGATATAAAAATGAATAAAATATTGTCCTGGACTCCAAGGGAAAAGAGAGAGACATGTCTCTCAAATCATCAAAAGGCAGTATGATTCATGCAGTAAGAGTTTTATGTGGCAAAAAATAGGGGGTCCAGGACAGGATTGTCCAGGAAGGCTCTTGGGAGGTGGTAACATTAGCACAGAATCTTTGGAGATGACTAGCTTTCCAGGCAGACAGGAGGCAGAGGCATTTCAATCAGAGGAAAAGCACCATGGTGTGCAAGTATAAGACCGCGGCTTGGCCTGGCTAGATGTGTGAGCTATGGGAGACAGAGGTCAAGGGTAGGTGGGGTCACATATTAAGGGCGTTATCCACAACGTAAGAAAGTGAACTTTACCCTATGGCAAAGCCATGGAAAGCTCTTTCTGGCAATGATTTCATTGGTTGCAGCAAATGAGGCCAGAGTGGTGACCCGAGCTAACATAATGGCTGGCAGATAGTAGGTGCTTAATAAATAAGTGAATGAATGAATGAATGAATAGCTTTTAAGCAGCAGAGTGGAATGAGAGGAGAGATAAGAGTGGGATGAATGTGGAAGCAGAAAAATATAGTCAGGATAATTTACCGTAGACCAGGCAAGTGTTGTAAAGATCTGAATGAACCTCCAAGAAGAGGAGGGAGGCCTAGAGCCTTAAATGTGTGGAAGGAAGGTGGGAAAGGTGAAAAGATGGATAATTTTTAGGGCCCTAGGGCTGGAGGTCGAGGGAGTTCCTGCTCACTGAGCTCCATTATCTCTCTGAAGTCTGGTTCCAGATATAGGGTCTTTGCAGGTGCAATTAGGTAAGAATTGAGATGAGGTCATACTAGATTAGAGTGGGCCCTAAATCCAATGACTGGTGTCATTATAAGAGACAGAAAAGGATGCACATGGAAGAAGGCCATGTGAAGATGAGGCAGAAACTGGAGTTATGCTGCTACAAGCTAAGAGACACCAGGAACCACCAGGAGCTGGAGGAGGCAAGGAAAGATTTTCCCCTAGAGCCTTCAGAGGGAGCGCGGCACTGCCAACACCTTAATTTTGGACTTCTGACCTCTAGAACTATGAGACAATAAGTTTCCCATTGTTTTAAGACACCTCCCCCCACATCCCCCCCAGCTTATGGTACTTTGTTACAGCAGCCCTAGGACACTAACACAGGGCCAGATTACAAGAGGCTGGGTCATAGCCACGGCAATCAGAGAAGAAAAAGAAATAAAAGGAATACAAATTGGAAAAGAAGAAGTAAAAGTGTCACTGTTTGCAAATGACCTGATACTATACATAGAGAATCCTAAAGATGTCACCAGAAAACTACTAGAGCTAATCAATGAATCTGATAAAGTTGCAGGATACAAAATTAATGCACAGAAATCTCTTGCATTCCTTTACACTAGCAACGAAAGATCAGAAAGAGAAATTAAGGAAACAATCCCATACACCATTGCAACAAAAAGAATAAAATACCTAGGAATAAACCTACCTAAGGAGGTAAAAGACCTGTACTCAGAAAACTATAAGACACTGATGAAAGGAATCAAAGATGACACAAACAGATGGAGAGATATACCATGTTCTTGGATTGGAAGAATCAATATTGTGAAATGACTATACTACCCAAAGCAATCTACAGATTCAATGCAATCCCTATCAAATTACCAATGGCATTTTTTACAGAACTAGAACAAAAAATCTTAAAATTTGTATGGAGACACAAAAGACCCCAAATAGCCAAAGCAGTCTTGAGGGAAAAAAATGGAGCTGGAGGAATCAGACTCCCTGACTTCAGGCTATACTACAAAGCTGCAATAATCAAGACAATATGATACTGGCACAAAAACAGAAATATAGATCAATGGAACAGGATAGAAAGCCCAGAGATAAACCCACGCACCTATGGTCAACTAATCTATGACAAAGGAGGCAAGGATGTACAATGGAGAAAAGACAGTCTCTTCAATAAGTGGTGCTGGGAAAACTGGACAGCTACATGTAAAAGAATGAAATTAGGACACTCCCTAACACCATACACAAAAATAAACTCAAAATGGATTAGAGAACTAAATGTAAGACCGGACACTATAAAACTCTTAGAGGAAGAGCACTCTTTGACGTAAATCACAGCAAGGTCTTTTTTGATCCACCTCCTAGAGTAATGGAAATGAAAACAAAAATAAACCAATGGGACCTAATGAAACTTAAAAGCTTTTGCACAGCAAAGGAATCTACAAACAAGACGAAAAGACAACCATCAGAATGGGAGAAAATATTTGCAAATGAATCAATGGACAAAGGATTAATCTCCAAATATATAAACAGCTCATGCAGCTGAATATTAAAAATACATCCCAATCAAAAAATGGGCAGAAGACCTAAATAGACATTTCTCCAAAGGAGACATACAGATGGCCAAGAAGCACATGAAAAGCTGCTCAACATCACTTACTATTAGAGAAATGCAAATCAAAACTACAATGAGGTATCACCTCACACCAGTTAGAATGGGCATCATCAGAAAATCTACAAACAACAAATGCTGGAGAGATTGTGGAGAAAAGGGAACCCTCTTGTACTGTTGTTGGGAATGAAAATTGATACAGTCACTATGGAGAACAGTATGGAGCTTCCTTAAAAAACTAAAAATAGAATTACCATATGACCCAGCAATCCCACGACTGGGCATATACCCAGAGAAAACCATAATTCAAAAAGTCACATGCACTGCAATGTTCATTGTAGCACTATTTACAATAGCCAGGTCATGGAAGCAACCTAAATGCCCATCGAGAGACGAATGAATAAAGAAGATGTGGTACGTATATACAATGGAATATTACTCAGCCATAAAAAGGAACGAAATTGGGTCATTTGTAGAGACGTGGATGGATCTAGAGACTGTCATACAGAGTGAAGTAAGAAAGAGAAAAGCAAATAGCGTATATTAACGCATATATAAGGAACCTAGAAAAATGGTACAGATGAACCGGTTTGCAAGGCAGAAATAGAGACACAGATGTAGAGAACAAACATATGGACACCAAGGGGGGGAAGTAGTGGTGGTGGTGGTGGGATGAACTGGGAGATTGGGATTGACATGTATACACTAATATGTATGAAATGGACAACTAATAAGAACCTGCTGTATAAAAAAAAATTCAAAAATTCAAAAACAGAAAGAACAGAAGAGGCTGGGTCAAATGGTCAATCAAGGAGCGGAGACCTAGTCAGGGAAGGGGTGAGGTCAGGAGGAGCTGACAGACTCAGAGGGGTTGAGAGCTGAAGGTCTTGAGGAAGAATGAGGGGTTTAGGGAAAAGCTGAAAGGACAGAAGATTTGTACCCAGAGAGTGGCATGTTTGAAGTCAAGGGTTCAGAGGTGGAGCAGTTCCAGGTGATACCAGGTACTGTCAGATCAGTCTCTCTTAGAGGATAAAAGCTAACTGATAAATTCACCCTAAACCGCAAGGCAGTTTACCCTACCTCGAGTCTGCATTTTAAATCCAAGGCCCAAAGAGGAGCCTACATTTTCTTCCAAGGAATTAGCTCTTTCCATATTATGGCATCTCAGACACTGCCTGAGAGGCTGTGTGCTCTAGGAAGGAGGGCATGTGGGCAGGGGAGGGGGCAAGGTGCCCAAATCACAGCCCATGAGCCGATCTTCCCGGGCCTGGTCCAGACTTTCAGAGGGAGGCTCACCCTGGGGCTTACAGAAAGGTGTGCAGCTTCTGGGGACCTCTGGGACATTAGGTGGTAGAGAAAATAAAACACACTAAAATGGCAGTCAGGGTAAACCTGGACCATTTGGTGAAATTCAGAGGGAAAAACCCCAAGCAGAATCTGAAGGCAATTAAGTCGCCTCTCTAGTGCATGTCAGAGAAATGCTCTGTGTTGCCCCGGGGCCAGGAATCACTCAGTTAAACAACAAAAGCCCAAAGGGAAACAGAGGACCAGTACCTCCTCCTCTTAGACGTGAAGTGTAGCTCCTCCTCCTGTCTCCTGCCATGTGCCCTCTGCCCCCAGCTTCTGGCACTGCCAGCTGTCTGCAGTGCAGCCCTCCTCCCCCGGGACTCAACATGGATGGATCCTCTCTCCTCCCATGCTCTCTGGCCCTGGTCTTGTCTGTTCCCTATCACTCCCTCCCAGGAGCTTCCTAGAGGAGCTGCAGGGGGCTCTCCTCTCCACCTCCTCCAGACATGACCCCCTAATGTGTAAACAGGAAAGAATGTTTGTTCTGAGTGGGAAGCAGAGGGGCAATGCTGAATCGACATTGCCTTCCATGGACGGTGCCCGGGCCGAGAGGTCTCTGACTTTGTGCACACCTCTTAAGCCCCTGCGCAGTCCCGCGCGGGCCCTTCTATTTGCCCCCCAGGAGTGCCAGGGGCATAACCCCACAGCACCATGTCTTCACATGCTCTACCTCCAGCCCCTGCCATGTCCTGGGCCCCCCTTCCTCCTCAACCTCTCCAAATCCAGCTCTTTCTCCAAATCCACCATGTGGGAGGGATGAGTTGGGGGCAGAGACAATTTAGCTTTCACAGCCCAGTGCCAGGATCAGCTAAGCACTATTCCAAGGACCATGTTTTTCAGAACGGAAATGTAATCAACGGATGCATTTCTCTCCCGGGAGATAGCTGAACTCCCAGAGCATCACATTCATCTTCTCTTGGTACACACACCGCTGGGGAGAGATCAGGCTTCTTCCCTTCTCCCCGAGCTTCTCCTCATTCAGTTCTGGGAATGTTGACTTTTAACCAGCTCTCCCATGTGAGGAAAGCCAGAAGCTAGGGACCTGGGAAGGCAAAGTGGCAGAATAAGTCAAAGAGCTGTGACTGTTTTCAGGACCTAAGCTCTCTGGTATGGCATGGAGGGGGTGATTATTTTGAGTCACCGCTGGTGAAATAGTTATTGAGCTGTGAAGGGAAACACTGCAGAGTAAAGCAGAGAACCAGTAACTGATTTAAAAGCCAGGAGTTCTCGTCCTCACATCATTGCCTTGCTGTGCAGGATCGGCAAGTCCTTTACCCTCCAGTTAAGAGAGAACATCTAGTTGAAGCCCACATACTAACGATGAGGAAGTGGAAAGGCTGAGCTGCCCCAAACTGCAGTTCCAGATGGACAGAGGCAAGGACAGTATCAGGAGCCTGCCTCCAGGGCCTGCCCACTGTCCTGCCCATCACTAATTCGTCTGGGAAAGCCCTGGACCTATCTGACCCGCAAAGAAGCCACTGGCCTTCCTTCCAAGTAGACCAAGAGGAGCAGCCTCAGATGGACTTTAGGAGACTTGGTCAGGCCCCAGCAGGAAACAGAAAGACACTTAACTGGGATGATGAAAGTAAGTGATGAAGGGACCATTTGCAGGGGTGTGACAGCATTAAGGGACTCAACAAGGAATGTTGAGGCAGCTGGAGACGGGAAACAGCAGGAAGCTGTTCCCACCCCCAGGCCTGAAATAGTGTTCTTGGGGACCCAGGGAGAGCTGGAGCCATGCGAGGAGGGGGAGCTGTAGCTTCAAAGCAAGGGAGGGAGAGAGCAAGCGGAGCAAATACCCTGATCTTTCTTGGATGGCTTCTGATCTCCTCCCGAAGCTTCCTGTTCATCTAACCCAAAGCGGAAGGCAGAGGGCAAGGAGCCCTGTGATGCCATCCATAGAGGTGAGTCTCCTGAAGCACAGAGGGAGCCTTGGGTTGGGAACAAAGTGCAGTCACAAAGCCTGCAAAAGGGGCGTTTTAGATGGTACACTCCAGTAGAAACAGCAAGTCCTCTGGAGCCAGTAGTGAAGATGATTCCTCATTTTACTGCTTGTAGCTGTATGATCTTGGGAAAGTCACTGCACTCTCTGAGCTTGATTTTCTCCTTGGAGCTAATTATACCCTCTTAATGGAGTGGTTGTGAGCATTAAATGAGGTGCTTGTGTAAAAACATCAACAATATACTAGGTGTTTATCAGGGTCAGTTTCCCTTCTCTTCAGAGTCCCCCTTCCAAGCTCTGCCGAATCAGAGGCTCTAGGGTAGAGTGGAATGGAGAAAATATATAGGCTTCAGATTTGGACGCTGGCTTCACGGCTCCCAGCTGTATGACCTTGGGCAAGTCATTTATCCTCTCTAACTTTGTTTTCTTAGTAGTAAAAAAAAGCAATATCCAGCTCATAAGGTTGTTGTGAGGATTAGAAATTATTTAAGGCATCTGGTAAGGTATTGGGTTCATGGTAGCTGGACCCTGGAGTCAGACTAATTCAAATCCGATGTCCCTACTTGTTAACCGTGTGACCCTGGACAAGTTTTTGGATCTGTCTGAGCCTGTTTCTTTATCTATAAAATGGGAATAATAAGAGTACCTTTCTCTAAGAGTTGTGATAATGAAGTAATGGGCATACAACTTACCAAACAGTCTGCCCTCAAAAATTTGCTATTGTTCTTGTTTGTTACTGATGTCACTCTTGCAATGTTTCTTTCCCCAATCAAGCATCCAACCTATCTGTCTACTCAGACCCCAAGGTCTTTACTGGAGAAAAGCAAGTAGGGATTGAGGGGGAGGGGAGACAAACAGCTCATCTAGAGGGTTCAGGGCAGGAGGATGGCTTGGTCTGATTAGCAAATGCCCTTGCCTACAACACACATACAAACACGAGGTTCGGTTCAGCACTCAGCCTGTAACTCTCCCTGACAGGTCACCCAGAGAACAGGAAGGACTGTCCTGCCCACCCCAGGTCTCCTGATGCCTTGTCGTGACTCTGGCTGGCTTTCAGCTGGCTGAAAACAGAGGGAAAGGGATTGTACGGTATGACTAGGCCTGGAACTGTATCCCCCCAATAATAATTTGCTGAACACCTACTATGTACTAGGCACCATTGGAGACAATGTAATTAGCCCTCGTCAATTTCAACAATATTGTGAAATTAGTGTTGTTGGCATAGTAACGTTAGTAATATTGGAAGTTGAAGCCCAGAGAGGTTAGGGAACTTGACCAGCATCACATAGACAATAATTGAGAGAGTCCTCATCTGAAATCAGGTCTGATTGTTCCCAAAGCCCAAGTTTGGGCAGCTGTGCCAGGTGGCCTCCCGGAAGAATGGCCCATGTGTTGAACATCAGTGGAGGGGGTTGGGAAGAGGATGGGAAGACAGGGGTGAGGAATGAGCCTGGGACAGATGTGAGCAGTGTGGTCTGCCCCCTCTGGTCATTTCCCTAGGAGGGTTGGATACTGAGGACCTCTGGAGCTCCTTCCCCTCTGATACCCTGTGAGCCAGACCCTAACTACCAGGACCCTGGAGAGGAGAGAGAGCAATCCTCTGTTTCCCAGGCTCCAGAATTTGCCTCCTTTCCTCCTCCCCATCTCAGTCCCTTGGGCCCTTGATCACTTTTCCTACCCTGAGCTGCAGAAAGCCTCGTAGCTAATGACTTCCTATGCTAATCATCTTTGAGCTGTCTCAGAGGATGCCTGGAGAGCAAGGGTGGGCTTTCAGACAGTAGTGGGGGGAACACTTTCTTACCTCACACTCCCACATGCTTTTGAGCACTTACTCCGCCGGCCTGTCAGGCTGGTCTGCGGTCTCGGGTGCTGGCTGACCGGCCAAAGCATTGTGGGGAGGGGCGGCCGGGCCCCTACAGCCTCAGTCTGCCTCTTCAGAGCACGGGTGCACTTCTTGGGATCTCTGTAGCCCGGACAAGAGGAGAGAAGCAGAGGGACACCAGCGTAGTGAAAGGGCCCGGCCATGGAGTTGCACGGGAGGGGGAAGCACATGCCCCCTGCCCTTCAGAACTGGACCCCAAGGCTGTGTTCTAATTCATTGGTTTCTTCACTGATTCCACAATCAGCTGTGGAGCGCCTGCTTTTGTATGAGCTCTGCGTGGGCCGAATCCGACAGCATCCTGCCCTCAAATTGCTTAAATCTAGTAGGAGCGATAAAACGCGTATACGCCAAAAAATGCCAAAGCATGAAAGCTATCCCAACCTGTCTTTGGCATTCATGAGAGTTACAAGGGTTCAGAGGAGGGAGAGACAGCTGGTAGCGGGGGGTGGTGGATGCTTACACAGCATTGACCCTGTGCCAGTCAGTGTTCTAAGTGCTTTGCATATATTCACTCCTTCAGTCCTCACAACTAACCTGCCATTTTACAGACGAGGAAACAGGCACGGAGAGGCCGAGTAACTTTCCCAAGGGCCCCAAACTGGTAAGTGGATTTGATCAGGTTGTGTGGTACTCTTAACCCCTAGGTTATTCTGCCTGCTCCTGCCCTGCCCTCATGTCTCACCGCCTGATTGTTAAAACACAGTAATAGAAATGAGCACTGATGTCTTCACCGCCCTTATATTCAGTGTTAAAAATCACTGTTATCTGCGGGCATGTTCCTATGTGTTATTGCTGGATTATAAGCTACAAAGAATCTCATTCAGCTACACTTATTGAGTGTCTGCCAAGAGCCAGACACTGTTGTAGCTGCTTTGCATATTCTAGGTCAATTTACTTCTTGCAACAGCCTTGGGAAATAGTGGCAATATCCCCTGTTTCCCAGAGCAGGAAAGTGGAAGACAGACAAGAAAGATTTGCTGCTTGTGGAACTAAGCTTTGGGCACACTTCTTTTAACCCCAACTTACTGCTTTTAATTTTAAAGATTAACATTAATACTGTTGATGTTTATGATATGGAACCCTATTCAGCATAGCCTAGAATGAGTATCCTTTTCATCTGTTTTTGTTTTTGCATGTGAGGTAGACCTTGTTTTTTTTTTTTTTACGGTACACGGGCCTCTCACTGTTGTGGCCTCTCCCGTTGCGGAGCACAGGCTCCGGACGCACAGGCTCAGCGGCCATGGCTCACGGGCCCAGCCACTCCGCGGCATGTGGGATCTTCCCGGACCGGGGCATGAACCCGTGTCCCCTGCATCGGCAGGCGGACTCTCAACCACTGCGCCACCAGGGAAGCCCAGGCCTTGTTTTTTTATTTTTTAGAACTAGCATCTTAACTCACCATTAAAGAGCATGGAACATGGGCTTTGGGTTTGGCTCTGACTTCAAGTTTTCTGACTGTTACTTTAGGTATGTAAACTTGGGAAAATCTCAAATCTCTGAACCTCAGTTTCCTCATCTAGAAAGTGGGGATTATAATAACCAACCCTCACCACAAGGGTATTGGGAGGATTACATTCAATAGCATACAGAGAAAGAGAAAAAAAAAGAGAAAAGAGAGAGAGAAAAAAAAAAAGCATACAGAAAGTGCCAAGAACTGTGTATGGCACCCAGTGAGTGGTAACTCTTCTTTATGGAGAGCCACACAGCATGGGTCCAATAAACACATATTGGGGTAGGGGGTTTTACATAGTAACCTAACACATATTTTCATTTCATCCTGTCAGTAACCTTGTGAGACAGATGTTCCCATTTCAGAGATAGATAGCCCACAAATAGTAACTAGCAGAGCAGACTTTCAAATGCATGACTCAGGACTCTCCAACCCAGGGCCCTCCCTGCCTTCTGTCACCTGTACCATGGGGACAATGGCCACGTTAGTCCTACCATCCAGGGGAAGGCTGGGAGATTCCTATGATAGGATAAGTACCCAGAGGTGCTTTATAAACAAAAGGTCCACAGAACACCAGTGGTGGTCATATGGATTTTCCTCCCTGATGCGAAGAGAGATTAGTGCCTCTAAGGCACATTTACCAAGGTGTGTTCCCAGACACATCAATCCCCTGAGGGGTTTCAAGAAAAAAAAAAGGGTTTCTTGGCCAAATTTGTTTGGCTATGGCCAGTCCAGCTTCATAGAAAGCCATCTATTTTGCTTATAAGTCCTGGCAGTCCTTAATTAGAAATTCTCTGTCTGTAATCTGGCTGTTGGGTCCAGGTGTATGGTAGTTTGAGTGAAAGTTTATTGGTTAAGCTATTGATGACAGTGCACCACCCCCTGGTGCTGGGGAGAGATAAGATTCTGAGAGCTCCCTTCACCTACTGGGAGTCCCATCTGGCGTTAGCTGTGCGAGCCCTGTGATCCAGAGTGCATCTTTGTGAGGTTGGCTTTACTTGCTGACCTTACCCTGGTCTTTGCCCTAACCAGTTGCCTTCTATCCTTTACCTGATATAGTAGATGTCTCCTACCATCCTGAGTACCTGTCTTAGGGTCCTGTGTCCATGGGGATCCTAATCCATGGGGAACTTAGACCCCCACATCTTTTAACTTGGAAAACCACAATGTACATGAACACATTAAGGGCTCTACGAAATGTTTTAGTTGATCATGGGTCTCTTTATCCTATAACACCCATTGATATCCTACAACCCACCTTGGGAAACGTTGTCCTCATGGAAGAGATCCCAAGTACCATTGTCTTAATGGAAGAGATCCCAAGTTTCAAAAACCCCTTAATGAACCTCCATCTCTGAGTAATCAATAAAAAGGCATTAAGGCTTACCATGGGCAAGGTCCTGAGGGAGAACGTGGAGAGCATGGGAGGCTGAAGAGCTGTACTTAGTCCCAGAGCCCACTCTCAAGGAATCCACAGCATGATAGAGGGAGGTAACACACACCACTGAGGCTCAAGGAGGACGAGTGCAGTCTGGTGCTAAAGACCGAGAAAGTGAAAAAATATTCCAATGAATGGATTAAGAAAATGTGGTGTATATCTATATCATATCTATATCTACACACACACACACCACACACACACACACACACACACACACAATGGAGTACTACTCAGTCATAAAGAGGATGGGGTCTTGCCCTTTGCAGCGGCATGAATGGATGTTGGGGGTATTGGTGCTAGGTGAAGTGGGTCGCATGTAGCAAGACAAATACCATATACGATTTCACTCATATGTGGAATAAAAACAGACAAGCAAACAAAGAAACAAAATAAATGAACAAACCAAACCAAACCAAACAGGGAGATACAGAGAACAGCATAGTGGTGATTGGAGGGTAAGGGAGAGCAGGGAGGGCAAAATGGCTAAAGGGGATCAACTGCATGTGACGAATGGAAACGAAATATTTGGTGGGGAGTACACTGAAGTGTATACAGAAGTAGAAATATAAGGTTGTACGTATGAAACTTACATAATGTTATAAACCAATATTACCTCAATTAAAAAACAAATTTAAAAAAATCTTCCAGAAAAATAAATAAGTAAAGACCAAGTAAGAAGGGCCCTGGCCGTGCTCTAAGAGATGCACACGGGGACGAGGTCAGGAGATAAAAGGAACTGGGTGGCAAACTGGTAAAGGTCCAGGCACCATGGGTGCTCCTTCAGAGAAGAAGAGGAAAGGCAACCCAGCTTGGAACCAAAGAAAGCAATCCCAAGTGAGGCTGAGAACCCGGCCAGGTACGCCATCAGGTGTGGAGGAGGAAACTTGGCAGGGCCCCGGCTGAGCGAGTGGCAGAGTGGTGGAAGAGCAGCCACCGCCAAAGCCCTGCACAGAAGGAGCATCCATGAATAAGATGTCTTGGCTCCTCCTGGGGACGGGGGAGGCTGTGGGAAGCTGGTCCCAAGAGAGCAGTCCAGAGACGGGGGAGAGCTTGCTGGGCCCAGCTCAGAAATCTCTGACTCTAGAACCGTAAAGGGGACAGTGGGTGGGAAGAAGTGGCTTACATTGGTCCTCCCTAAGACTATCGTTTGCACTTCCCTGTAGACCAGAAAACAAAGAAGAGAACGAAAACAACAGAACTTAATCTGAGCTCAGCATCATCCTGAGAGCTGAACACTGGGAGTTAATCATCCAATAAATGTTTATGGAGCATCTGCTCTGTGAAAGAAACTACACTGGCCCCACCTGGGTCTCCATCCTTCAGAAAGGAGAAGGCTGGGGTCGAGGCCACGCCTGGAAAACAACAGCTTTCAGTACCAGTCAATGCTTGAAGGGCACTTGACGAATGATATCAACCATAGGTCCTGCGTTCATCCTCTCATCTGTCCATTCTGAGCCAGGACCTGCAATCCGGCTTCAGGCAGGGAGAAAGCCTCCAGGCTGATGGTCAGGGTGGGCTTCATTCCATTCTGCTAGCTGATATGAAGGAGCCCACCTGGGTGCTGGGTGCTAGGGGTAGGCGCAGGAGAGATAAGGAAATTAAAACTACAAAACCTCACGCGGGTGCTTTTGACAGAACCGAGGACTACTGCCGCCTGTCTAGCGTTAGGAGACAAGGAATACGTTACAGAGGTGGCGTGCCTGAGCAGATCTGAATGGTGATGGAGAGTGAGGGCATTTCCTGAGTAGAAGAGAAATGAGTGGGCTTAGAGCTAGCCCACGGTGAACTGTGAATAATCTTGGCTATACCCAGAGGAACAGGCCTTTCACAGGACCATCACACGTCATATGTGAGCTAGAGGGGAAAATGAAGGTGAGCAGCCTGGCCTCGTGAGAGTATGGGGCTGGAGAAGAGGAAGACGTTGTGACACACCTAAGTCCTGCTAAGGAGTCCAGCCCTTACTGGGGAGTCATTGAGGGTCCACTGGAAGATGTTACACAGAGCAGGATACCTTACGTTTGCCCTTTAGAAAGAGCTTTCTGGTGCCCATTCTAAGAAGGCCTGGGAGGCCTAGTGAGACCAGAGTCAGGGACTCAGGTAGGACTTGAACCAGGACTTGAGGATAACTTCAGTTCAGGCCTGTGGAGACTGGGGCAGCCTTCAAGGTTGGAAGAAAAGTTTGGTATTGATTAAAAGATGACCCTGTGTAAGGGGGCAGGAAGCAGACCAGACCCACCTGGATTCCAGGGCCCTGCAGCCACACAGGGCTCCACCTCTCTCCTGTTATCTCCCTCTCACCAACTTCAAATACTATTTTGGGGACCAGCCCACCTTGTATCCTGTAGAGAGGTTGAAAATCAGCTCCTCCAGAGGGAGGAGAATAAAGAGAAAGAAGAGAAGAGGAAGAGCTGCCAAGAAGAGGGACAGGAATTGGTGGAGGTCCCGCCCCTCCAGCTTTGCGCCTGAGCCAAGAGGAGGGCGGGGGATGGTCTAGACTGTAGAGCAGACTCCGGGGACTCGGGTGTTGCCCAGAGCACTGGCAAGGCAGCCCTGGACCTGGGGGTCCCTCTGGGACAGAGACAGACAGTCATGTCTATTGATAATGTTTGAAGTGGTGACAGGATGGCAGACAGTGACAATAGGCTTGGAAGCAGAGCTAGTTCAGCTGGTCTGGGAACCAGGGGAGGGGATGTGCTAGAAAGGAACAAAGTGCTGATGATTCAAAATGCAGCTGGGGGGTGGCTGGAGGGGTGAGCGGGGGTGGCGGGTGAATAGTGGGCATCAAAGCATTTACCAATTAGACAGTCTGGGCACGGAGCAGAAGAGTGGCAGATGCAATTACATCTCCCATCCGCGAGCTGTGAGCCGCCCCTGAGCCTCTTGCGGATGCATCAGTCGGGCCTCAATGTCTCTGACCCTCCTATCAACGAAGGAGCCGGGACTGAAGCCCAACACCTTGAAACCGAGGACAGAGAGCTCAGGGTCCAAGCCCCTTCTCCATCTCCAGCACTAGGACCACAAAGATTCAGTAATGCTTCCCAGCTGCCCAGCACTCTGACTGACCTCTCTTCCCAGACCCACAGGGATGAAAGCAAATGAAGATTTCAGAGGCTCTAATCTGCCCAAACCTGAGGGTAGACATAGACCCTCTGTCCACCCAGGGCTCATCTTAAGCCAAAGCTGGGACAGAGCCGAGGGCCCAGGAGCAGTGACAGGCAGAGCATGAGGAGACTCAGACAAAGTAATGACAACCCACACCCTACTTCCCTTGGGCTGAAACTATGCCTGTGCTGTCCAACTCAGTAGCTGCTAGCCGCCTGTGTCTATTTTCATTTAAATTAATTAAAATTGAATACGATTCAAAATGTAGTTCCTCAGTCATGCTAGCCACACTTCAAGCGCTCTGTAACCACATGCAGCTAGTGGTTGCTATGTGAGACAGCCAGATAGAGAGCACTTCCATCATGGCAGAAAGTTCTGTTGGATAGCTCGGGACACCCAAAAGTAACAACGTCAGCATAAAAATGAAAAGCCACACCTTATACCCCGTACAGAAGAGGGTTCTTTGGCTCCGTGTCCCTGTTCTCCTGTAGAGCCCTTTCTCCTTACTCTGGGACCCTCCTCCTCAGATGCCAGGCGCCCTGCTTTCCCATCCTCACCCCAGCGTCCTGAGCAGTGATACATCTCTTGTCTGCTCACCCCTAGGTGGCCTCGTCCGGCTAGGCCCTGGCCCCCCCGGCTCTCCTTCCATGAAGATGGGGCACAGGAGAATTACACACAAGTACTGCAGTGTGGAGTGTGTGTCCCTGACCCCTGCCTTCTCTTCTACCCTGGTGACCTGGGCTGGACCTAAGGCTCCCTGTACCTGCCTCATGGGAACCCAGACCTCGCCCTCAGTGACCAGGCCCTCGTCCTCTCCTCAGAGCATTCCCCGGAGGCCTCCAGAGCACCTCTGCCCCAGGCCAAGAGCTGCCACAGTTCTTCTAGCACTCCAAGTTGGATCTTACCTGACCGCCCCCCCCCAAATGTCTTCCCCACGGGGCCCCCTGCTCCTAAGGTTAAGGATGGGTCACCTATTAAGGCTACCCCAAGGTGGGATATTGTCCCAAGCCCTACAGGTCTCAGCAATCTGTTTATTTCTCAGGCACCTCTGTCCAACCCTCTATCACCAAATTTTCTGGGTTACTGGGGGCATGTGGCAAAGATTGCTGACGGATCACCAAATCCATTTCACCTCCTTCCTGGGCATACAGCTAAGCTTCACTTTCCATCCTCCCTTGCAGTTTAGCACATCCTTGGGAATGAGTTCTGGCCAATGGCATGTGAGGTGGTGCGTGCCACTTCAGGTACCATGACCTAGGTATGATCTCTATGTTCTCTCCCCATCAGCTGGATGTTGGGACACAGGGCAGCCTCGTGTTGAACATGGTAAAGCCAGGGCCACCTGGGCCCTTGAATAACTGAGTAGAGCATAACCACCACCACCCACCAGCCCCCCCCGCAACCTGGGCCTGCATTAGAGCGAGAGGGGCATTCACACATGCACACATCTGTCCACAGGGTCTCTTCACATCTGGCTGGAGGTGTTCCTCCAGGCTCCCAGCTCCCAGTGCTATTTCTGGTTAACAGGCAGGGCAGGTCTGCCTCCACGCTCTGTGGATGAAGGAATTTTTCTTCCCCAGCCACTTCCCCGTCCATGTCACCTTTCAAGTGAGCCTGTAAATTGCTTTGGACAACCTCGCTCCAGTCCTGAGGCCAGAAAGACCATTTCTGCCCCTGCAGGCTGCTTAATGACTTGGCTCCTGCCACTTGGCAAGCTCCTTCCTCTCTCACTGTAGAAAAAAGAGCTGAGGGATGGTCAGAGGAGGGAGCAAGGACTTCAGTTCAGAGCAGCCCCCTGTCTCTAAACTACCGAAAGAGGCCCCTAACCTTCTCCCTCCCGCCACCTCCTGCAGGTAGAAGCCTCTGTGTCCACAAATTTTGATTTAAATTGCAGAGATTAGGTTTGAAGCTCAGAGAAGGACCCTGTTTGATTTGACAAAGAGGCCCAGCGCACTGCCAACGGAAGGCCTTCCTCGTACCACCTGGCAACTTTCAGCTGCCCCACCCCAGGGCTGAGAGTGGGCGGCAGTCTCCACAGACTGTGCCATGGGTCTGGGGTCCCCCCGCTTCCACTGCTCTCTGCTCCCTCCTGGGTGGGATCTTTGGCGAGGCGTGTGCTCCAGCTAAAGACATCTCAGTCCAAACTGCATTAGAAGGAGTTTCTTTAACTGAAAGGGCTTAGTCAAGTGTTCATCAAGCCATAAATGGACAGCTGCCTCCCGCCTTGAGCCCAATGCCTGGATTATTCATTCCTTTTGGCTTTCAGATCCTCCCTTTGGATCCAACAGGAGCTGCTCCTTCCACAGCCACCTTAGTTTGTAATGTCCTCCCAGCTGCATGTCCCCCCCCCCAGTCCCCCCCAGCGTTTTCCTTATTTTGGTAGAATAGGCATATCTCTCTCTTCTCCAAGCCCCTTCTTTCATCCTGGACAGAGTCTCTGGGACACTGCTTCAGGCTTCTCTCACTTCTAACCAATTCCTTTCCCCCTCTTGTCACGGCAGTCTTAAACACATTTTGTTGGCCCTTCTACATTTTACTGAACTTTCCCTAAATTATCTCCAACCTGTTTATCTCTCTCTATTCCACCATGCTCTAAAAAGGAAGCAAGTTTGGTCTTCAGCAGCATCCCTGTTTCTGCATGTTTCCCAGGGCTACTTCTTTCTTTCCTTGTCACTAGCATCCACCTTGTCCAGTCTCTACCCCTCAGGTGTTATCACACACATTTACTGACTGTGTAACATGTGCCCAGGCACTATGTAAACGCAACACCTGCATTTTTTCATTTCATCCTCACAACACCTCATGATGGTAGGTGCTATTATCCTGTTTTAGAGGTGAGGAGACTGAGGGAGGCCCAGCGGGATTGAGTCACTCGCCTAGTCATGCAGTCAGTGGGAATAGGGATTCGGACCAAGGTCCGTCACGCTCTCTGGTCAACTCTGCCTAACACACACCTCAAGTCAACAAACATTTAGCAAAAGCTGGGTGTGCACAGTGCTATGGGTAATGGTTGCTTGGAGAGGAACAAAGAAATAAAATAAGATTTTGTCCATGCCCTCCAAGAGGATCCACTTAGTGCCAGAGACAGATGTGTAAATATATGTAATACTTGGAAAATGCAGTGGATAAAAATAACCACAGTGTCCTGAGCGTGTAGGAGAAGGAGTAACTATTGTCATGAGGGATGTGAAGCCCCTTCAGAAAGGTCTTGCTTATCTAAACAAAAATCTAAAGATAGACGAAAGCGTATTTCAGGGAAGGATCCTCCAGTCATGGCAGGAAAGTGGGAATTGTTGCAGAGCATCTTAGATGTTAAACTCCTGGGTTCTGGGTCAGGTTCTTGATTTTGATCTTGGGAAAGTAACCTAACGTCTTGGAGCCTCAGTTTCTTTACCTGCAAAGTGAGGGGATACTACCTGCCTCGAAGGAGTGTTGGGAGGCTTAATTGTTCAAGTAAAGGATTGAGCATAGTAACTGGAATGTTTTAAGTGTTCAATGATTATAATTCCCATAATCTTTCTTTTTGCCACAAAATACCCCAATTCTATCTCATGACGAATAGTATTTATTGAATATCTTCTTAGAGTCAGGTGGCTTCACACAGGTTAACTCATTCAGTTCTCAGAACCAAGCTGTATGTTTTGTTTGGCATGGTTGGTTGTCACTGTCTTAACAGATGAGGGGGCCCAGGCTCAGAGTGTTCCGAAATTTGCTCAAGGTCATTGGAGAGACCCTCACGAGGACTCCAGTGGGCTCTGCCTGGCTCTGCAAGGACCTTGCTTTTTCTTTTGCATGAGTCACCAAGAACTCCTGGAGTTGCTGAGTGGAAGTGGAGGCATCAAGATCCCGGGGGACCTTGGAGGACATTGGGTCCCAAGCTGAAGTATCTGTGGAAGGAGAAGGCCACTAGGCATTCTCCTGGTGGCCCTACGAACACTGAGCTGTCTTCCTGCTTACAGTGGGGAGAGGCAAGCAAAGCAGCCGATTTTCCTTGGAAATGTCTACATTTCTGACAAAATCTGCCCTGGGGGTGTTGTCTATCCTTGCTACAAGGCAATGGGAAGACAGTGGGAGTCAGCATCTTATTGGAATGAATACAGGATTCGAAGATAGTCAGACATGGATTCAAATCCCAGTTCCAGGCCTCAAGCTGGGTGGCCTGGGTGAGGTACTTCTGACTGGTCCTCAGTTTGCTTGTCTGCAGACAAGGATGATCATACTCACCCAGCCTCCAGTGACTCCAGAGAGCAGTCACTAGAGCCAGCCAGTCAACGCATGGGGCACAATTCAGAGTCAGGGCGATTTGGTGTTTGTAGTTGTTGAAATGAGCGAGGGGGTATTCGGATGATTCACTGCCCAAGGGAGGAAAACCGACCTACCACCTGCCCAACAGAGGAAAGCAGCCAGCTCTGGGCCACCACCTGGCAGTCCTTGGAGCCCCCTGGGATTGAGTACTTCCCCTCCCCCCCCCTTCCCCCCCATCATTTGTGTGTGGTCTATACCACATACATTATTCATGGATCATAAAGTCCTCCAAGCCAGCCCCATCTGACCCCTTTGATGACATCCCCACAGCTGCCACCCAGTGTCACACACAGAGAACACACTAGATCCCTGCTTCTTGACTGACTGAATCAGTGTTGGGGTACCTGCTTTGGTCCCTGCTTGTTGGCCTTTACAGAGCCTCCACCTACTAATACTTGTCCCCGCACATGGAATCCATCCCTTACCCAGGCCTTTTCAAACAGGAAACTTCCCCTGTGGCCCACTAGCCATTGTTTCCTTTCAGGCCTTCATCACTTCCCATGTGGCCGAGGTTATGGACTTCAAAGCAAGGCTACAGAATGTGAGCTCCAGGCTGCTTTTTTCACGGCTTCTGCCAGTCCTGTTGCTCTGCATCCATCCCTGAAAAGCTTCGGCTGGAACCAGAGGCCAATAGGCCGAAGTCCCTGTTGCCTGGCCCTTCTCAGCATCCAAACCAGCAAACCGAGGGCTTCCCCGGGGCTGAGTGATCTCCTCTGGGCAGTGGGCCAGAGCCCAGCAAAGCGCTGCTTCTTTAGCTGCTGAGGCTGCTTGAGGCCTGGGCTGCATCCCAGAGAATGAGGGCCCAGCTGTGCGGCTGGGGATCTCAGGGGCTCAGGGCTGCACGGAACTTAGGGGCCACCAAGTTCAACCCTTCTGTTGTTCAAAGCAGCCCGAAGAGGCACGGCAACCAGAATAGGGTCACACTGCAATGTAGGGGCAGAAGCGTGCTGGGCCACAGCCCTGTTCCCCAGCCCTGGGCTATTTCCTCCCCAAAGGTCCCAGTGTCTGGACTAGAAGAGTCCAAAGCCTGGCTCCACCCCTTTCCTTTTGGGTCCTCTGCTATTTGGCTTTTTCAGGGAAAAAGAAGGCTATCTAGTTTGTTGTTTCCAATTTCAGACTAAGAGGTAATGGAAAGAATAGTATCTATAAGGAAAAAAACTATTATTGTCCCATTTGATGGATGAGGAAGCAGAGGCTCCCAGATAGGAAGTATCTTGCCCAAGGTCTCACAGCTAGTGCTGGGTTCCAACTCAGGCAGCTGGCTTTACGACATTATGCTGCTCAATCACCCTCAACCTCAGATGCACTGGCTGCTCCTTGGAGCCCCAGAGGCCAGGCTCCTCAGTTTGGGCAGCTCACTGTAGGGGTCCAGTCACTTTCTCCAAATAGTCATGAAGATTCTAGAGGCAACTGAAAAGGGCAGGAACTTTCCTTTCTCTAGTCCCACTGTTCTCTGAGCCTCAGTTTTTATGTGTTTTTGGTTTGTTTGTTTTTAGTCAGTAAAACTGGGGGCTCAAATTAGTTCTCCAAGATTCCTTACTTATTAACAGCCAACAAGCACGGAGTACTGTGCTGAGCCCGCATACAGAAGCATCAGTGCCCACCATCCCTCTCCTGGAGAGGAGGGGGCAGCGCATTCCCAGCTTCAAGGGCTTGGATGAGTGGAGAAAACACACAGTCTGGAAGAATATGTACGCGGGTCTTTGACTTCGGGTCCAAGGGGCCCTTCTAACCATTATAGGATCCATGGGAGGAACTAGAGTTTCGGAAGTGGCTTCTTTCCCATTCCATCCTCCAGGTCCCCTCTCATTCCATGTGTGTTCCACCTGCCTGATTTCTCAGCCCTCAAAGACCTCAAGGGACCATGGTTTGAGGGTGGAGAGACCTGTTTTCCCCAGGTCCTTGCACCTCTCTGCAGCGGGGTGCCGTGGGATGGAGAGGGGTATGGGGAGGGCCTCTCCGCACCTTCCAGGGCAGTGTCCCTGCAGGATGAGTTCACAGTGCCCAGACTAACAGTACAGTGGGCATCCCCTCCTCACTGCCAGGTGCAAAAGGCCTCTCTTCCACTGCTGTGCCCAGATGTGCCCACCAGGTTGGAAGAGGTGACGAGGGCAGTCCTCTGGCTCCTGTCATTCCCCCACTTCATCTTTATAACAGCACCACCAGAAATTCTGGAGAAAAGGAAACTGAAGGCTGAAAATGACTCACACAAGGTCTTACAAGGTACAGGTGGCAAAACCAGGACACAAAAGCAAATCTGACTCCAAACCTGCCACCTATCCACTGAGTGACCAGTTTTAGCATCCGCTGACTCGTGGTCAGCCAGTGAGCCCTTCCCCCACCCCAATGGAGCTTTCAACCAGACCCTAGAGCCTCAAACTCCTTAGTGAGGTCACAGGTTCTCTCTGAAGCAAACCGCCGCACCCCGCCCTGACCTGGCAGGCCTTCTTCTCTAATACACGTCCTGGGATGTGTCCAGTTGCATGACATGTTTTGCTGGGACTAGTTCCCTCTAGTCTTCCCCCAGTCCCAGCCGTCCCAGATTATCAATCTCATCCATCCTTCTGCAAGCGGGGGGTTATGTCTGCTAGTACAGGGGGCTGAGGGCTCCTACGGCCCTGTCAGGTGGCATCTGGGATCTCACAGCCCTTGCTGGGAGGCCCAAGGTGCCCATCCCCCTCGCAATGTTTGCCGCTTGGACCGAGTGACCCAGTTTCCCCAGCGGGGAAGCTCAGCTGGCGGGCTGCGCAGTTTGACATCTGTGTGTCTCTCCTGCCCCCTGTCGGTCACTGTGCAGGAGGCTCTCAAATGTCTGCGATCCCACTTGGGGCCTCGGTGCATTGACTCTCAGGACTGCAAATGTTTGCTGAATTAACTGAGTGAGTGAGTGGATTGTTTACAGTTCTAGGCTCTGGGGTCCAAATTGGCCGAATAAACAGGGACTGCCCTTGACAAAACAGTGAACTCACTGGAGCTGAGCCTGGGCTCCTGCTAGCTGCTAGCTACCCCCTTGGCTGTCCTTTTCTCCCTTCCTGCCTGCCCCTCCTGTTCCCTCCCTCACTAGCCTGCTGCATTCCTCGGAAGAACTAGAATGTCCCAGGCTCAGGTCAACTGGTTTCCCCCCTCCTACCTCTTACAATCTCCTCTACCACGTCCCCTTTGAGTGGTCCCAGTTCTCTGCTTGAATGCCTACAATGACAGCACACTCGCTATCAGAGTAGCCTTCCCCATTTTCTGAGAGCTATAATCAAAAGAATTGTCTTCCTTTCTTCCAGACACTAAACCTGACCCCTGTTACTTCCACTCAGAGACTCAGTTCTTGCCTCTTGGGTGAGTCACTCAGAAGTCTGACCTGCCCACTCTGTGACAGCCTTTCAGCTCCTTGAAGGTGGCAGTCACATCCCTCAGACTTCTCCTTTCTCGCCCCAAACATGCTGGGCTCTTCACTTCCTGAGGCTTCCTTAAAAGGGGAGTCTTGAAAACCAAAAAGCCTGGGAGACACAGACAGTGACTCTCCAATGGTGGAATTCTAGTCTTTTGGTCTGAAGACCTCCTGAAAGGCACCTATCTGCTTACTCCTAGGAGAAGCCCTAAATAACAAGTGGGATAATTCTTTAATCACTATTTCACAGTGTTTTAGATTTAGAATTTACAAAGCTCTTTTACAAAGAGCTCTTTTACAACTTACAAAGCTCTTTTACATGCTATCTCAGTTGAGTGAAATTATTTTCACACCCATTTTAGGGATGATAAAAGTGAGGACTCAGAGAGGAAAAAATCTTGTACATGATCACACAGTAAGTGGATGATAGCTGGCACTCACATCTGATCTTCTGATTCCAAGTCTAACATTCTTCCTACAAAAGTGTTTGTTGTGGCTTCTGCCTCCGGAGAATGTGAAAAGATCAAAAAAGGCAGAGAAAAAGTATTGAGCACTTACTATTTTCCAGGCACTGTTCTAAGTGCTTAATATGTGTTAATGTTCAAAACAACCACATAAGTTGTGTACTATTATTATTGTTCCCATTTTACTTACCAGGGTTAGTAAGAAAAAGTCCAGTATTCTAACCCATACAGCCCAGCTGTAGAGTTGGCCCTTCTAACCACATCCCACACCGCTCCACACTTGCCTGGGTTTGTGCTCACATCTTTGTTTCTCTCCTTGCCTCTCTTTTACCTGACGGGTGATACTGAGGAGAAAGTTCGAGAATCATCCTCCGGGGGCAGGGTGGGGAGACCTTCCTTCAGAGGCAGTGTGGTAGTCGGGAACCCAGAGGCTGGTTCAAACTCAGGCTCTGCTCTTTCCAGCTGAGTGACCTTGGGCAAGTCAGTCAACCTCTCTTCCCCTCGGTTTCATCTGTAAAATGACAGTAGCACTAGCACCCACCCTGTTGGGTTTCTGTGGGTTGTAAGTTAACATTTTTGTAAAGTGCTTAGAGCAGTGCATGTTTATTATTAAATTGGAAACTCTGGCCATTTGAGCTGACTGGGGCAAAGCCTGGAGGGTGGGGCAAAGCCTGGAGGGTGGGTCAAAGCAGGGGGCATCCTGTGGAGGCACAGGGAGAATGGGCAGGGGGTGGGGCGGGGGGAAGGATGGAGGATGTGAATGACTTTCAGCGGGAACTGACCTTTTCATGGAGTCACGAGTTCTCTGAATTAAGAGGATCTTTCCGAGGCATCTAACCCAACCGGGCAGTAGAGCAGTAGAGCAGGCAGGAGTCTCAGCCAAAGGCCTGGGAAGACCAGGAATTCCCCGGTTCCTGAGACCACAGGACAACTGCAATAAAATAAATGACACTTGGGAGGCTGGGGTTGGGAGAGGTTCCCTTTGGCCTCTTAGGGAGTCTTGACAGCAGGGATATTGAGTCCAGATGCCTTTACACCTGGCCTCAATTTGGCTTCATATCCTGTGAATTCTTAGGCATGATCCAAACCTGCTGTAGAACTGTATGAGCTCTAGGCTGCTAGCTACACTGATAATAAGCGCCAACATTTATGGATTCCCATGCACTGGGCCCAATTCTGAACACTTGCTTGTTAACTCTTTTAATTTTTACATCATTGCTTTGACACTGGTTTAGCCCCACTTTACCTAGGAGGAAATGGACACACTGAGAGATTATAATATTTGACCATCATCGTGCAGTGAGTAGTGATCAGAGAATGAGAACCAGATCCTTTGACTCCAGAACCAGTATTCTCAGCACAAGGGAAAGCCACTCATTTCAGAAATAATTGAAATTGTGTATTGAAAAATTCTTTATTTTGTCTGAAAATTGAACTGGGTCTTTTCTCTTTCAGTTTGTGGCAGCATTTTCTCAGAACCAAATGGTGACATGGATAGCATCCCTTGCTCCTCCAGCAGTATCTGGGTGCTTGTTTCATGCCAGGCATTGCACCAGGCCCTGGGGAGGCTACACAGACTCAACCACTGCCCCGTGGAGTTTACAGTCTGGTGAGGCAGAGACACTGGACAGGTAGTTGTGGCAGCATATAATCCCACACTGTGAAGAGTGCTCTGAAGGAAAAGTCCAGGATGCTCTGAGAGTACGTGATGGGCATAGGTACTGTCCTAGACTGGTGGGGGAAAGGGCACATGGCAGGAACACTTTTGTCTGTACGTGTGTAAATGAAAGCTTTTCATATGCAAGAACATCTTTTTCTAAGATTATTTCTGAGTGAGTATAAACAATGGACATGGACTCAAATTTCACTCAGAGAAAAGAGATTTCAATACTTACTTCCCACCTCTTAAAGAGGCTCAGAGTTCTAGACACAAGAAGGCTTCTTAGACTGCATAGTCCCTTCGTGGGTAAAGAGGGTGAAAACTGCTTCTCTGGTGTCCAGTGAGCTGGCATAAGAGTATCTTCATGATCCCAGGACCTTATAGTGCCCTGGTTCTCCTTTAGAAAATGACAATTCATACACATTTATGGTGTGCTCCAGCTTTTAGTAGCAGAGTGATCTTGTTAGGAGCCTTGGCTTTGGTGTCAGATTGACATGGGATAAGTTACTTCATTTCTATTGGCCTCAGTTTCCACTCTATAAAACAGATCAATAATAGCATCTACTTACAGGGTTAATGTGAGGAGTAAATGAGATAACACCTAAGAAATGCTTTAGAATCTTGCTGGATACATGACAAATGTTCAACCAGTGTGAACTAGTATTAGCCTAAGACTTACTAGCAAGGTTAGGATATTGGGATGAATCTGCATTTATCTCAAGACATAAGACAGAATTGAATTTATTTTTAAATAAACACATTGCCTAAGTTGTCTCCATACCTTTGTCTCTTCTTCCTTTCCTATTTACCTTTCTATTTACATTATCTAATTCTATAGACTTTCAGAGAGAAAGGTCACAAGATATAAACTTGCTTGGAGTTTCTTATGTGAAAAAAGAAGGAAAGTCAATATGGAAATTCTCTCCAGCATTCCCTGGTTATTTATAAAATCTACCCAGAGCAGGAAACAAAACTCTAAATATAAAAACCACGTGAAAACTTCCATTTAGGGAGCTCCAAAGTGCTTTATTTTTAATTTATTGTTATGACTGTGGAGGCTATTGTTAAATTTCAGACACTGTGGGGTGGCAGGAAAATCCCAAGTGAATTTTGCCCACAACCTTTCTGGGGTCCAAGGGAGGAGAGGTTGCTGTGAGTGGCCTTCAGAGCCCAAGCACACACAAAGGTGCCTGAGTGGTGGCTTCTGGCGGTGCACTTTGGGGATGACTTTCCCTCTGCCCAAAGCAGTAATGACTCTGCAAACAGAAAGATGCTCCTCTGGGGGATTCCTGCCTAGGTGTGCCCTGGGTGTAAGAAAGCTATATCCGGGTTTCTGATGCTCTGAGGGCAGGAAAACAGCTCTTGTTCCCATGGGCTTCCAGAGAATGCACCAACATTTATCTCCCTCCCTCGACAATGGCTAGAATGCTGCCTCTCCAGGCAAAAATAATTGCTCACCATAATTACACTTGGCATTTGGGTAACACTTTATGGCCACTAATTAGTTAAATGTACACAGCACCCTGTGAGACCAAAGGATCCCTGGCTCTGCTTTGTGGGGGGGAACAAAGGGACGGGGAGTAACCTCAGGCTGTGGCTCAAGTCAGACTGGGCTTGTGCCCAGCGCCTGCTCCCGCCCCAGACCCAGCACAGCAAGCTCTGCACAGCTGGCAAGGGTTTTAGCTTTCTTCTTCCCCAGAGGGACAAGGAAGTGGTGGTTTCCTAAACCATTCATTCTGCTTTGGTAATGGATATTGGAAACGGTACTCTCTGAGCAATCTCTACAGTAACCAGAGGCTCTGTTTAACCGCTCGCCAAGCATCTCTTGAGGTCCAGCTGTAAGTATGTGGGGACTCATCTCTGTGCTGACGTCCTGGGAAAAAGGCATGCCTCCATTCCTCCCCCAAAGAGTGCATAACCTAGCTTGGGTGGAGTGAGGCAAAATAACGTACAGGAAATAATTAGAGTGTAAGCCAAAATGGAGAGAGTGATATGGAATGGAGTTTGCTGAAGGTTAAAAGAAAGAAGGACTTGAAGGTGAGCCTGGGAGCACCAAGGAGAAGGTGAGCCTTGGGTGGTGTGATTGAAGAGACAAGGGTACCAGTGAATGTGGAGAATGTGGAGGACTCTGTTGTCCCCGCTCCTGGGAATGCTGTGAGCAGACACCTGCAGCTGTCAGCCATTTCAGGGCTTTTCTCAACTGCAGAGAGCTGCCTTACCCCCAAGGTCACGATCCTTTCCACAGTGGTCTGATGACTAAACAATGCAGAAATACAAAGGCCCAGGCATCTCAGCTCATCCTGGGACAACTCTGAAGGCCACAAATTAGTGAGACCTTCTAACTCCAGAGCCCCTCATGGGGTCAGCTGAGGCTGGCGTTGGGTCTGATTGCAGGTCCACTTTTCCTTCCTCCCAATCCTAGTTCTTTTCCTTTCCTTCCACAGGTGTCAATCTCAAAGTCACTACTTAAGAAACACCCTGCATGCTAAACTCTTTCTAGGGAACCCACTATCAGAAAGTTAGGTAAATGGATTTCCATTAGGGACCACTCCAGAATGTTGAGCAGGAAAGTCGGATGTGGGCTTTGGTAAAGACTAACCAGGCTAGAGCATGTAAAATGGGTAAGAGCAAGGGAGAGGGTGGAGGTGAGAAGACCAGCTCGGGGCCAGCTGGACCAAAGGGAATGCAGGCAATGAAGAGAATACAAGAAATCCATATGAAGAAGGAAGAAAAGACAGGATTTGGTAGCAGGTTATTTTTCAGAGAAAGAAAGGTCAGAGATAAAAGGGTTAGTCTATGTTGTTTCTTTAAGTTATCACATTACCAAAATAATAAGATTACGGGATGGAGGACTGTTGTCCTAAATTCTGTTTTAGACTTGAGTTTGAGGTGACAATGAGGCTTCCCAGTGAGATATCTTGTGGGCAATTGTGTATCTAAAACAGGAGAGTGGATAAGAGGTCAGGATTGGAAAGCTTGATTTGGGAGCTATGTCCGTCTATATCTTTCAAAGACGGTCATGACAATATCTCCCATTGCACATGCTCTTCTACATTGTGACCTGGCTACTGGCCCCATTGAGAAGTGGAGTCTAATTTCCTTGCCCTTGAACCTGGGCAGGCTTGTGAAAGCTTTGATTAATAGAGCACAGTGGAAGTTCTGCTGGGTGACTTTTGGGCCTAGGTCAGAAAAGGCCATGCAAAAAAACTAAATATAAAATTACCATATGACCCAGCAATCCCACACCTGGGCATATACCCAGAGAAAACCATAATTCAAAAAGACACATGCACCCCAATGTCCATTGCAGCACTGTTTACAATAGCCAGGTCATGGAAGTATCCTAAATGCCCATTGACAGATGAATGGATAAAGAAGATGTGGTACATATATACAATGGAATATTACTCAGCCATAAAAAGGAATGAAACTGGGTCATTTGTAGAGATGTGGGTGGACCTAGAGACTGTCATACAGAGTGACATAAGTCAGAAAGAGAAAAACAAATATCGTAGATTAACGCTTATATGTGGAATCTAGAAAACTGGTAAAGATGAACCAGTTTGCAAGGCAGAAATAGAGACACAGATGTAGAGAACAAACGTATGGACACCAAGGGGGGAAAGTGGGGTTGGGGGTGGTGGTGGTGGGATGAAGTGGGAGATTGGGATTGACATATATACACTAATATGTGTAAGATAGATAACTAATAAGAACCTGCTGTATTAAATAAATAAATAAATACATAAGAAAAGGCCATGCAGTTTCTGCCTGGTTGTCTTGGAATGGAAGCCGGATGCCACGTAAGAAGTCTGCCTACCCTCAGACTACTCTGCCAGAGAGGCCGTGTGTAGCAGATTACAACCAATGTCAACTGCCAACCAAGTGAATGACTCACCTTGGATATCCAGCCCAGATGAAATGACTAAAGCCCCAGCCAACATTTGACCGCAACCACATGGGAGACCTGAAGTTTGAACCACCCAATGGAGCCCTTCTCAAATTCCTGATCCATGATTGTTTTTAGCTGCTAAGCACTGGGGTAATCTGTTACATAGCAACAGTAATCGGAACAGGGGTCATTAGCATAGGGGAGAGTAGGACCTCATCATTGTGTTCTGCATAATAAGCTCCCGTCCTCTAATCTGTTCCATGACACTGCATCCTGCCTCACCTTCCCTACCCTACCACCACTCACCTTCCACGGAACTGCCAGGGTTCTTTCTTAAGTGGTTCCCAAGTAATCTTATCAAATCGCTTCCCTTCTTGAAAACCTTCCACAGTTCCAAATGGCCTGCAAAGGTCCTCAAATTTCAGTATGTACTATGAAGTGGTACGGTGGTCAACTGTAATGACCATGGGGTGCCCAGACATTTGGTCAAATGTATTCGGGATGTGTCTGTGAGGGTGTTTCTCGACGAGATTAACATTTGAATTGGAAGACTGAATAAAGCCGATTGCCCCCCAGTGTGGGCTGGCCTTATCGAATGAAAGATCTAAATAAAACAAAAAGGTTGTGTAAAAGGCAACTCCTCCTACTGCCTGATTGAACCAGGATTATGGTCTTTTCCTGCCTTCGGACTCAAACTGAAAACTTCTCTCTTCATGGGTCTTGAGCCTGTTGGCTTTTGGACTGGAACTTACACCATTGGCTTTCCTGGTTCTCAGGCATTTGGACTCTGACTGGAATTTATACTGTCAGCTTTTCTGGGTCTCCAGCTTGCCGACTGCAGGTCTTGGGACATAGCTGTATCTATCTGTATCTATATCTGTGTCTTAATCTGTATCTATATCTATCTATATCATCTATCTTTTTTTTTTTTTTTTTTTTGCAGTACACGGGCCTCTCACTGTTGCGGCCTCTCCCGTTGCGGAGCACAGGCTCCGGATACGCAGGCTAAGCGGCCATGGCTCACGGGCCCAGCCGCTCCACGGCATGTGGGATCCTCCCGGACCGGGCACGAACCCTTGTCCCCTGCATCGGCAGGTGGACTCTCAACCACTGCGCCACCAGGGAAGCCCTATATCATCTATCTTTATCTATATCCTACTAGTTCTGTTTCTCTGGAGAACACTGACTAATACAGTTGGAGTCTGGGAATTGATTCCCCAGGTGATTTTAATTCTGACACCGGTTGACAAACCCTAGCCTACAGGATACAGTCCTTTACAACCCAATAGTCTGCTCCCACTTTTGTTAAACATCTCACCACTACCCTCAAGAAGACAATGGCTTTGCTGCAGAACCTCTATATTCTCTATTTATCTACCAGCTTTCATAGTTTGAGCTTTAATTTCTGTAATTTGTATTATGAAAACAATAATTGTATTCTCAATATAAAAATATATAAAATGAAATTAATAATTTACATAATGTGCTTTTAAATATGCATGTGCATAAAATTTATAAATTAAATAGTAACAGTAGGAAAAAGTATCTCTTTCAGATAAACATCCCCATCACCACCCCTTCCATGCCCCTGGAGAATCTGATATTCTGTCCCACTGAGCTAAAAACCACTACTTTAGCCAGTAGGGCTCCCTGAAGATCCCCCAATCATGCTAGTCTCTCTTCCTGGAAGGGTTTTTGTTCCTTTGCCATATATTTGTTGAAGATTTAGCATGTGCCAGGAACTGTGCTATGCAACGTAGCCCTCCCTCCCAGAGAGAAGCAATTGATTCTTTCTCTGAGGACCATAGCCCCTGAGTCTGTACTTGTATCCTAGCCTCGTCCTGCCATGATGTGTTAGTTGTCGCCTTCCCTAGACTGTGCAGCTTCTCAGGTCAGGGATTGTTATCTTGCTCATCTTTGTATCTCAGTCACTGGCACAGTGCCCGATATCTAGTAAGAACTCAATGAATGTTGATGAATGAGTTCATAAATGAATCATGATAGCCCAGTGTCTGGCACATCAGAGATGATCAATAAATATTGGTTGAAATGCTATAGAACTGAAAGTACGGGTTACAGAAACAAGGTCAGGAAGAATTTCAAGAAGGAAGGTTTCTTGAACGCAGTCAAAAAGATCCCAAAAGATCAAGAAGGGTGAACACTGAGGGGAAAAAGGAAACATTGGATTTGACAAAAAGGAAGTTAATGTTAAATCCTAGAAAAAAAATAGCAATTGACAAAATGTTTATCACAAAACCAACAAGTGAAGATCAGTGTTTACTTACCTTCCGAGTGTTAGTGGTACCTCTTTACATCCTGTGACTGGGTGAGCTCCCGTGAACCCTGCAGTTTATTATGCCACAGTCTTCACTAAGTAGCTAGTTAAAATGCCCATACATTAACCACCAAAGCTTAAAAATCTTTCACTTACATTTGAATTTTAAGCTTAACCGTACATTAACCAAGATAACCATACAGTTATCTTTCCTAAGAAGACCACTAGCTGAGGGGTTATTACCACAGATATTTTCTCTCTCCATTCATTCTTTGAGCACGTATTTATTATGCTACAAACTGTGCTGAGTAGGGTCCATTCTTCAGCTAATGGGGCAGATTCTATTAGTAGAGCTCATGTGTACTTGTGGCTCCATTTTTCAAATCCTAAATCCTAGACTTGCCGGGATTCCCAGGGCAGTTTAACTCCTGGGAAATTCCTCTTGGGAAACACTTAAACTCTTCTTACCATTTGCTGTACCAAAAACAGCACTAGCTCGGGCAGCTAGGATGTCTCCCTTGAGTGGAAACATTGCCCAGAGTACATCCTAGGGAACCCTGGTTTACATTCTGGGTCATATTAAAATGAAGGCTTCTTTACTGCAGGATTTGAGAGAGTCCTTTTTGTTTTCTTTTTTTCTTTCTTTGCCAGTCTTTTATATGCAAAGATGCATGGGGGCAGGGTTGGAGGCTTGGATAATACAGTATAAAGTGTTTTCTAAACTCATTTTTTTCTTCTTGGGACCATTTTATGGGATACTGGGAAATACTGATATAGATTATGTATGTTCATTCACTCAGCAAAAATTGTTTGTGTCAGTTATGTGCCTGACGGTGTGCTGAGAACTGTGGATAATATGGTAAGTAACCAGACACACAGGAGTGTCCTTATGAAGAACCGGGGGGAGAAAAAGACATAAATCAAATGCACTAAATTGTAAATCGAATAATTACAACAGTAAAATTGCAGTTGTGACCATGCAATGAAGGAGAGGCACACTACATGGCAAGTGAGAGCCTATAAAAGGGGATTTCAGTCTGGTCAGGGAAGGCTGCTCTGAGGAGGTAACCTGGAAATGATCCCTGAAGTATGAATAGGAGTTCACCCGGTGATGAGGGTGGAGAAGAGCATATGCCCTGGGATGGGAGGGAGTTCCGTGAGTGTGTGGGACAGAAAGAAGGCCAATGGGGGATGGGGAGCAAGATGAGGCTAGAATGGTATAAAGGGCCAAACCATATAGGACATTATAGGCCATGTTAGGAATTCCGGTCTTTATTTGAGGAGCAATGGAAACCATCGATTTGTGTTTTGGAAAGATCATTCAAGCTGCTGAGTGGACAACTGATTGGAGGCGGGCCAGGGTGGATCTAGGTGGACTGTTTAAAAGGCTATTGAAGTGGTCTAGGATGATGCCTATTTGGTGATGGTGGTGGAAGAGATGATGACAAGAATTCATCCTCATTGGTCTAGATCAAGTCCCTCTTCTACAAAGCAGCTGAACCCACACAGAGCTGGGTTTGTAATAATACACAGGTACCATCCATTTCACCAGAAATCTTCTCTCTGCACCTGAGGGATTGGGGGTGTAGAAAGGGGTGGTCTGCTCTTACCTCAATTCATTCAAGCAAATCATTGTATAGAAGCTTTTGTCCTCAGATTAGAGATGCTCTCTGGAGCATCTGTCATTAGGATCCAAAGAGAGCCCTTGCCTGTAACCATGTTCTTTGGGGTCTGCTTTTACCCTATGGGACTATAGGTTTGTTTCCAGGCATCTGGGAATTTCAAAGCTGGGAGGTGTCACAGAGATCATCTTCACCCTCAACCGTAGGCAAGAATTTCTTCTAAAAAAAAAAAAAAAAAGAATTTCTTCTACATATTTGAAAACACCTCAAACAGGTGTCCATTCATTCTATCCCCAATTACACTAGCTATAAGCTGTCTCATCCTGTCCCCAAGCCTCTGGGGTCTTTAGAGCTTAAACACTATCTCATAACTCACCCATAATAATTGCTCTCATTCTCATATTTTACATACTCTCTCATTTCCTCACAATAGCTTCAATTTACAGAGTTTAAGTGACATGCTCACAGTAAGGAAATTTAGGGTCACACCCTTATGAAACTTTGCTTGGAACATACGATTCTACCCTGTGCATTCTATGTCGTCTGGAATTTTACAATGAACACGTATAATTCCCCTGACTACTCCAGCCCACACTGAGTTCTCTTATCACTAAACTTTTATACTTAACTTTAAATTTTTTATATTTTAATAATTCAGTGACTAATTTTAAGTGTACCTGATTTTTTTTTTTTTTTTTTTTTTTGCGGTACGCGGGCCTCTCACTGTTGTGGCCTCTTCCGTTGCGGAGCACAGGCTCTGGACGCGCAGGCTCAGCGGTCGTGGCTCACGGGCCTAGCTGCTCCGCGGCATGTGGGATCCTCCCGGACCGGGGCACAAACCCGTGTCCCCTGCATCGGCAGGCGGACTCTCAACCACTGCGCCACCAGGGAAGCCCTAAGTGTACCTGATTTTTATCCTCATCCAAGGAAATTCTGGGTAGGGATCATGTCATACAATTTCTCCCTGTATTTTCACTACGCTGGGCACATAGAACATGCTTTTAAAAAGATTGATTAATTGATTGATTAGTTAAAGGAACTCATAATTTTTAAAATGTCATGGAAATGCTGTCTATGGTCATGGACAAACACATGCAAACATTTGCAGAAATCCATTTCTTCTACTAGGTTATTTACAGTTGTGTTGAGGGGCTGGGTTTCCCCAAAGCTGGTTTCTTCTTGCTAATAGTGGGCTCACAGAGATAGCTTGTGAGATCTCAGAACTTAATTGCATTTGTGTGAGAAATTTTAGGTACTAAACACACCAGAAAATATAGAATCTACAACTTTTTGTCATATTCTATTAACTTTATAACCTCACCAGTGTTTATAAGTGGATGGAATTCGCCATGAAAGATACAGGAAGACTACATACAACACACCATCCAGAATTCCTTAAATTGGAATCTCCACCCGACATGGGAGCAGCAAGAGGATTTTGCCTAATACCCAATAAGGAGCAGCAAATAAAGCTTTGATTGCCTCTGACTTTAGAAGTTTTGTCCAATAATTGAGAGTCTGTGAGTTCCCATCTCCTTTGCAAGTCAGCTAATTTTTGCCTCTAAATTGACTACAATCAAATGAAATACTCTCTTCCAGTTGCTATAAACTGCTGAGGTTAAAACACCATTCTTAAAGTAGGCAGATACTAACACAGTTACTATATATTTTCCACTATGTTAGTGAGCTAAGGAATTGTCTATGTCATTTGTTGTAAAATTTTTTGTTACAATTTTCCCTGTCAAAGTATTGTATCTGTTCACAACATAGAAGGGGAGAATGGATATTGGGGAGGCAATCAGCCTTCTAGTGTCACCCCTAATATGTAGGGATGACTTCAAATCAAATGCTTTCACAGACTGGGAAAAAAACCAAACCTACACATTTTATTCTTCTTAAATATTTGTAAAATATATTGGATCTCTAAGCCTCAGTTTCCTTACCTGATAAAAAAAAGGGAGGGATTATAAGCCTGCCTATCTCCTTGGGTTGTTGTGAGGGTGAAGCAAGCCAATGCAAGGAAAGTTTTTGCAGAATGCCTGGTATGTAGTATGCGCTCAGTAAAGTCTGGCTTCTATTTTTATTATCTATTCGTGAATTATGTAATCCGATGTACTTGTTCAGATTTCAACCTGTGGGAAGGAGAGGCTGCTGCTGGAGAACGATGCATGTCATTTTCAAGAACCTGGTTCATATGGGGTACAGTGGAAAGCGTCCCGCAGTGGGACTTAGTTAGTGGACTTAAGTTCTGTCCCCCACCTTGCAGACTTATGTGCCAGATTCAGAAAGTCACAGAACATAGAATTACAGGACTTTGTGGAAGGTAGATTTTGTCGAGAGAAGCCAGGACTCCAGAATTGGGCTACTACTGCTCCTTTCCCTTGGACTTTCTTTAAAACAAAACAAACAAAAAGTACCACCACCAGCAACAACTGTATTTAGCCTCTTGAACCAGTTTCCCAATCTGCAATTAAGATAATCATATTTTCCCTAACTCATATGATTGCTATGAAGATCAAATTGGATAATGTAAGTGAAATCATGAAATGACAGTTTTAATTGAACCTTGCTAAGTACCTTGAGCTTTCCATGCATTGTGTCATGTAATTCACCCAGTAGGTAGTTGTGGAAGAGACCGTTGGTGACCCCAATGCCTGTTCTCCCCCTTTTCCTTAGAAATAAGACCTCTGATTTTTAGCTGGGCTAAAGTAGATACAGAATATACTTCCCGGCTTTCCTTGCTAAGTGTGGCCAGAGGTCTACCTTCTGGCGAGTGAGATAGAAGTTTAGTGTGTTACTTCCAGGTAGTGTCTTAAGAGGAGGAGGACATGCTGTTGTTCCTCCCATCATCTGCCCTGTTGGGTGACTGGAATGGTTATTTGATGACTGGAATTTGAAAAGCCATATTAGATTGTGTGGTAGCGTAAGAATTGCAGGGCATCAAAATAGGAGGAAATGATCCATTCCTTGAAAGTTTTCTGATAATATGGAAGAGTCATAGTAACATTATGAATGAAAAATGCAAGTCTCAGGAAGACTACAAATACAAATTAGTATAAAGTTACAAAATAAGCAAAACTAAAATAACATATTTTTAAGGTGATGTGTGTGCATGTGTATGAGCGCACATGCATACACACATACATATATATTAAGGAATTTTAAAGAATTCATATATATATATTTTTTCCCCAAACCTCATGACAGGGATTTTAAAATTACTTAAAAAATTTTTAAATTCCATTAAAAAATTTTTGAGTTCTTAAAACAAAACAAGGGATTTCTAAATACCAGATTCAGGATAGTAGCCATCTATGAGGGTAGGCAGTGGGTAAGGGAGGAACATTTATGTAGATGTAAATTATTGATAACTGTCTTTTTCTTGCATTGAATGATAGGTTCATGGGTATTCACTATGTTCTCGATAAGTAAATGAAAATTTAAAGGCCCATGGACGGACCATTGATGATTATGTGTCATGAACTAAGGATTATGATTAATCCAATTCTGTGTACTCAAGTTCAGAGAGAAAAGATACTAGCAATAGCAATACATGCTTACTGTGTACTGGGCACTGTTCTTTTTTTTTTTTAGAGTAATAATTTTTAAAAAATATTTATTTATTTATTTGGTTGCACTGAGTCTTACTTGTGGCAGGCAGGCTCCTTAGTTGCTGCACGCCTGTGGGATCTAGTTCCCTGACTAGGGATCAAACCTGGGCCCCTGCATTGGGAGCGCGGAGTCTTATACACTGCACCACCACTAGACATCTTCTAAGCTCTTAATACAGTCAGGTGACCCACGGTTGGTTGAATCCAAGGATGCAGAACCTGTGGATACTGAGGGTCAACTGTGTGTTTTAACCCATTTAATCTTCCCAGTAAAGAGGTTCTATGATTATTCCCATTTTACAGATGAGAGAACAAAGGCCCAGAGAGATTAACAGTAACTCTTGAGACCCACAGCAGAGTTGGGATTTAATCCAGCCGGGCTGTTTCCAGAGTTCATGCTCTTAGACACTGCCCTATGTCTAAATAAATGAAAGAGATAATTGTATTAGGGCTTAGTCATGTAGGAGAAATTATAACAGAGGCTTTCTGTAACAATGTTAAAGGATGAACCACATGCACAGCTTTTTAAGTATACTAAACACCACTGAACTGTATGCTTTAAATGGGTGAATTTTATGGTATGTAAATTATATCTTAATAAAGCTGTTTTTAAAAATTCTACAAACCACAAATAAGTGACTTTATAATGCAAACTGTGTCCCAAATGATTGTTCGCTATTTTAGGGATTTCATATATGTCTATGGGTAAAATACACACTTTTTCTGTAGAGCAAACAAAACAAACCTTACTGTTAGGAGACCACTCACTTTATGAAAGAAAATGAAGCAGAAAATTTTAATCCACTACTGTGAGTGGGAAAAATTTTTTTTTAAATTCCCAGCTTCAGGCCTTTTTGTATCTGTCAGGGAAATCAAAGGGCTCTTGGCTCCCAAGATAAATTTCATATTGCAGTCATAACTGTCTCTGTATGTACTGAGGATACACAAACAGTAAAACCTAGGAAGGAAGAGGGTGGAAAGAACACATTTGATTGAAAACATACTGATACCTTTTAATTGCACAGCTTTCTTCCATGCACATAACTTTTATTTTGCTTTCCTTTTTAATCTAAAACTGATTTTAAAGGAGACGGAGAAAGCACTGCATTTAGACAGCTAGTTGTGGCCAATCTCCTGCTGGGTGCGGCCTCTAGGGCCTTTGAGTTGTACAGCTCCAAGGGGCCAACACTGACACCACAATGGGCAATGGCAGCTTTTCCTCAACACTATTTCTTCGTTTTCGACAAGGCACTAAAAGGAGAGATCAACATGCTGCTATGATAGCTTGGTAGCTTAACTCTGTTTTCATGACCACTGAAAGATCCTCCTCACAGTTAGTTATCCTCACAAATCTGGCCATAGATCACAAGAAGACCAGATGAAAGCCTGGACTGGACCTCAACAACTCGCTCACCAACACAAGAAAAAGTGTTTAAAGTCTTGGCCCTCTAAACCATGGGTCACTTTTATCCTCTCTCAGCTCTCTCTAAAGTGCATGTGTGAACATAGGCTGATACAACCTCACTAAGCCACTTCATACTTTAAAAAACACAGAGAAAATGAAAACAAAATAAATCACTTATTTTAAGTACATCTTGGATCAACATATCATGTCATTATTCAGTTCTGTCCTACCTACACACACACACACACACACCCCACAGGCTATATTTTGGCTCTGTTATTGATAATGGAATCCAGTCCTTTTCTGTCTACCCATTAAACTTACCAGTCCTCTTGATACCAGACAGGCTGTCAGCTCCCCACCCCTTAGATAAACCTTCCTACTGCAGCCACATGTGGGCAGTATCTTCCATCAAGTTCCCTAGTATTTCAAATGGCAAGCCACTAAGCCTAGCAGAGCCTCAGGCACTGCCACACATACTGGTATTGCTCTCTGACTTCTCTCCCTCAATTCTTGTGCTCCCTCAGTCCCTATGATGAGATTTGGGAAATTATACTTATTTGGTCCTTTTTTTTTTTTTTTTTATCAGTGAGTCATCTAAGCAGGTCAATTTAGGCCAAAAATAGTCACCTTGGATGGAACCTGATTTATTTGGATTGGCTATAACACTGATTAAAGTAATCAGATAATGGCTTAACTTCAACTTTGTGTTGTGTTACTATAACCTTGAAAGAGATGAAAACTGAAACCCCCTAACTATGCAAAGTTTTTTCTTTTGAATAATGTGTTTTTTTTAATTCCCTAGCATCCAGATTTCTATCTCTAAGTATCATTTCCCACTAAAAGGAACCAGAACTCCTAGGAGAAATGGCTGATTCCATGTCAGGGGCAGATAAGCCTGGAACAAAATAATGAAGAGGGGGAAGAGCAAGAGGACAGTGTAGATGAAACAAGATTGACATGATTTGAAAACTGTTGAAATTGGGTGTTGGGCACAAGAGAATTCTTTATAGCATTCTACTTTTGTATATTTTTTAGTTTTTCCATAAAAAGTTTTTAAGGAAAGCTAAAAATAATTGCTATTTTGAAAACAATGAAACAGCAATAGCATGCACATGGTAAACAAAAGTTTTCTTTTAATAATGCATAAAGGTATAGAATGAAAACTTGTCTTTTTCCACCTAGCCCCTCCTTAGCATGATCTCAGTAACAACTTCCTAAGTATTCTCAATTAAGTTTCTATGAATATATATTAAAAAATGTACAAACACATATACAGGTATATCATTTTTTAAAACCACAAATGGTAGCATATTATACACATCGTACTATGTCTCATGAAGTTATTTCACTACCTGGTTTTAATACAGTGACTATGTCTACACAATACAATATCATAGATATGCTTTTACATACTGGGCTTCTTTCAAGTTTTTTGATGTAATCAAGAGACAAAAGGCTCATATCTTCACCTTCCTCAAGATTACTTAATAAAAAGAAGGATGGCTAAGGCTGGGGTAAACAGGTTGCAGTCCCTAATCTTAAAAGTTTCAAGTTTAGGTTTCCGTTTGGGGGACCCTGTTACCTTGAAAAATGCCTTTAAAAAACATCTCACATTCTCTCCTTACAGACAGGATCTTGAGAGGTGTGGTTAAGAGGATCAATACAAGAATCCTCTTAACCTCTGCCGGGAGGATATCGGGGAGGACTGCAGAAACCTAACCCCTGTGATGAACTCAGCACTACCTCCCTTCACCAGACGGTGGGCAGCCGGACAGAGGCTGTACCTGTTATCATCTTGGTCTCCGGCACCTCGCGCAAGTGCTTTATCGTCTGACACGATGGAGGTCTGTGGAAAGAAAGTTGGGTTTTAAAGCGGTTAACGATTGAAAGAACTAAAAGAGATGGGTTTACAGACAGAAAGGTGGCTGTTCTACTGGGTTGTAGTATAGACTAACCCGGGGTGGGGTGACGTACAAGAAGCCACAGAAAAAAACGCGACACATCTGCATGGAGCGTAAATTGCACTCGATTATTCAACAGGGAGGGATACTACATATGAAAAACAAACGCAGCTCTATTACGGAACTACAAAACCCCAAATCCACGTAAATTTGCAACACAAAACAGGAAGCCCTGACCCCTCCGCCGTGGCCTGACAGTCCCCACCCCGCCCGCGGGCGGCGAAACTGGAAGCGTCGGTGACTCTCCTGGGTTGCCCGGGGGCACTCAGGCGAAAACGGAACACGCAGAGGAAGGCCGGCTCCTGAGCCAGGGCTGCGCCCCAGCTCCGCTGCGTCCTCGCTGCGGGACCCCAAGAGCCCACGTCCTGCCTCCGCCCCGCCCCTGACGTTAGTGTGAGCCGGCGCTTTGCGAACTGTGAACTCCCGGCCCCGCCCACCTGCCCCGTGGGCCCCAGAGCGCTTTCTGGCGCATGGGGGGGTGGGGCTTTTTCAGGCTGTTCCCGCAGAGGCCAGAGGGGCTAAGATGGTGTCCGGTGGGCGCCCCGCGACGGCTTCCTGAAGGGTTCGTGGGTCCCGACAGCCGGAGAGCCTGCCCAGACCCTTGTCCCACACAGGTAGGAAGTAGGAAGCCCAGAAGTTCTGAGGTCCGAGGACCAAAGCACAACCAAGTACGCAGCGGGACCGAACAAATGTTGGAGAGGAGAACGCAGAAAGCGTGGGGAGGCGGAACTGGTTTATGGTCACCGTCTCGCGACGTCTAACTGACGTCGCAGAGCAAGCGCGTATTCTACTCTTTCACCTTCAGGCAGCCTCCTCAGTGTAGGGGCCTACCCCTTTAAGCGAGTGATGGACAGTTATTTCGGCCTATCAATTTCCTCGTCAACGTCCAATCAGATTTAAACTTCTTTCAGCCGCCGGAGGAGCTGGAAGAAGGGGGTAGAAGGAGGGAACCCTCCCCCTCTCTTTTTCTCTCTCTCTCTCTCTGTCTCGCACTCTGTCTCTCTCGCGAGATCGCAGTGACCCGGCCTCTCAGAAAAAAATGCTAGAACATATGGCCCGACTTCCCAAATAGTAGGCTAAAGGACGGGGTCGTAAACCAATGAAAGGGATGAGGAGGTGGGATCACCGCTTTCACAGCGCAAGAAGTACCGTTACAGGGCAGACTTTTTGTCCAATCAACGCCTCCAGACTTCGGGTCAGGTGACCATAGAGTGCGGGGGGCGGAGCTACAGTCTGGCGCGAGGAACCGTTAAGATGGACAACGACTATAACCAATGAGGTACTCTGACTAGGGCGTTGGGAACCCAATAACAGTGGTCGGGCGGGCGCCTTCCCGGAGCGCGGGGAGATGTAAAGACAGACAAATAGTTTTCCCAATGAGACTGTAGAAGAGAGGAGCTAATTGACCAATGAAGACTGCGGGGCGGGAACCTCTGCCGCGGCGGAGTCCAAGATGGCGGCGTGCGGTTCCGCTGTGTGAAACGAGCGCGGGGCGGCGGGTTAGTCAGTTTCGCGGAGAAGACCTCCGACGACCCGCTACAATGAAGGGAAAAGAGCGCTCCCCAGTCAAGCCGAAACGCTCCCGTGGTGGTGAGGACTCGACTCCCCGCGGGGAGCGGAGCAAGAAGTTAGGGGGCTCTGGTGGCAGCAATGGGAGCAGCAGTGGAAAGACCGACGGCGGCGGCGGGTCGCGGCGCAGCCTTCATCTGGACAAGTCTAGCAGCCGAGGTGGTAGCCGCGAGTACGACACCGGTGGGGGCAGCTCCAGTAGCCGCTTGCATAGTTACAGCTCCCCAAGCACCAAAAATTCCTCGGGCGGGGGCGAGTCGCGCAGCAGCTCCCGGGGTGGAGGCGGGGAGTCACGTTCCTCTGGGGCCGCCTCTTCAGCTCCTGGCGGCGGGGACGGCGGGGAATACAAGACATTGAAGATAAGCGAGTTGGGGTCTCAGCTGAGTGACGAAGCGGTGGAGGACGGACTGTTTCACGAGTTCAAACGCTTCGGTGATGTAAGTGTCAAAATCAGTCATCTCTCGGGTTCTGGCAGCGGGGATGAGCGAGTAGCCTTTGTGAACTTCCGGCGGCCAGAGGACGCGCGGGCGGCCAAGCATGCCAGAGGCCGTCTAGTGCTCTATGACCGGCCCCTGAAGATAGAAGCTGTGTATGTGAGCCGGCGCCGCAGCCGCTCCCCTTTAGACAAAGATTCTTATCCTCCATCAGCCAGTGTTGTCGGGTCCTCTGTAGGTGGTCACCGGCACCCCCCTGGAGGAGGTGGTGGAGGCCAGAGATCACTTTCCCCTGGTGGCGCAGCCTTGGGATACAGAGACTACCGGTTGCAGCAGTTGGCTCTTGGCCGCCTGCCCCCTCCACCTCCGCCACCATTGCCCCGAGACCTGGAGAGGGAGCGAGACTACTCGTTCTATGAGAGAGTACGCCCAGCCTACAGTCTGGAGCCAAGGGTGGGAGCTGGAGCAGGTGCTGCTCCTTTCAGAGAAGTGGATGAGATCTCACCCGAGGATGATCAGCGCGCTAACCGGACGCTTTTCTTGGGCAACCTAGACATCACTGTGACAGAGAGTGATCTAAGAAGGGCTTTTGACCGTTTCGGAGTCATCACAGAAGTAGATATCAAGAGGCCTTCTCGGGGCCAGACCAGTACCTATGGCTTTCTCAAATTTGAGAACCTAGACATGTCTCACCGGGCCAAACTAGCAATGTCTGGCAAAATTATAATTCGGAATCCTATAAAAATTGGTTATGGCAAAGCTACACCCACCACCCGCCTCTGGGTAGGTGGCCTGGGTCCTTGGGTGCCTCTTGCTGCCCTGGCACGGGAGTTTGACCGATTTGGCACCATACGCACCATTGACTACCGCAAAGGTGATAGTTGGGCGTATATCCAGTACGAAAGCCTGGATGCAGCTCATGCTGCCTGGACCCATATGCGGGGCTTCCCGCTTGGTGGCCCAGATCGTCGCCTTAGAGTAGACTTTGCAGACACAGAACATCGTTACCAGCAGCAGTATCTGCAGCCTCTGCCCTTAACTCATTATGAACTGGTGACAGATGCTTTTGGACACCGGGCACCTGACCCTTTGAGGGGTGCTCGGGACAGGACACCACCGTTACTATACAGAGATCGTGATAGGGACCTTTATCCTGACTCCGATTGGGTGCCACCCCCGCCCCCAGTTCGTGAACGCAGCACTCGGACTGCAGCTACTGCTGTGCCTGCTTATGAGCCACTGGATAGCTTGGATCGCAGGCGGGATGGCTGGTCCTTGGACCGGGACAGAGGTGATCGAGATCTGCCCAGCAGCAGAGACCAACCTAGGAAGCGAAGGCTGCCTGAGGAGAGCGGGGGACGGCATCTGGATAGGTCCCCGGAGAGTGACCGTCCACGAAAACGTCATTGTGCACCTTCTCCTGACCGCAGTCCAGAATTGAGCAGTAGCCGGGATCGCTACAACAGTGACAATGATCGATCTTCCCGTCTTCTCTTGGAAAGGCCCTCTCCAATCAGAGACCGACGAGGTAGTTTGGAGAAGAGCCAGGGTGACAAGCGAGACCGTAAAAACTCTGCATCAGCTGAACGGGATAGGAAGCACCGGACAGCTGCTTCCACTGAGGGAAAAAGCCCTCTGAAAAAAGAAGACCGGTCTGATGGGAGTGCACCCAGCACCAGCACGGCTTCATCGAAGCTGAAGTCCCCTTCCCAGAAACAGGATGGCGGGACAGCCCCTGCAGCAGCAGCCTCTCCCAAACTCTGTTTGGCCTGGCAGGGCATGCTTCTTTTGAAGAACAGCAACTTTCCTTCCAACATGCATCTGTTGCAGGGTGACCTCCAGGTGGCTAGTAGTCTTCTTGTGGAGGGCTCAACTGGAGGCAAAGTGGCCCAGCTCAAAATCACTCAGCGTCTTCGTTTGGACCAGCCCAAGTTGGATGAAGTAACTCGACGCATCAAAGTGGCAGGGCCCAATGGTTATGCTATTCTTCTGGCTGTGCCTGGAAGTTCTGATAGCAGGTCCTCCTCTTCCTCGGCCACCTCAGACACTGCCACCTCTACTCAGAGGCCACTTAGGAACCTCGTGTCCTATTTAAAGCAAAAGCAGGCCGCCGGGGTGATCAGCCTCCCTGTGGGGGGCAACAAAGACAAGGAAAACACCGGAGTCCTTCATGCCTTCCCACCCTGTGAGTTCTCCCAGCAGTTCCTGGATTCCCCTGCCAAGGCACTGGCCAAATCTGAAGAAGATTACCTGGTCATGATCATTGTCCGTGGTGCGTCTTAAAGTCCATATGTAACTTGTATTTAGTACTTTGACATGGTTCCTGTTTTGTGATGTGTGATGGGATACAGCATTGGATGAAATTTTCTTTTTAATTAGTTGTTTAGTTGTAGCTTTCTTCTTTTTTATATTTTTATAAACCTCTTTAAAATAGAAGTCAGGAGAGTTTAGCTATTATTTTAAGTGAAAGGGATGCCCTAAAGGTAGCAGGCAAATGGATTTACTTTAATTAGGAGTTCCCACTCTTATGAGTAACTTTTTTCCTCTTTTTCTGCAGTTTTTTCTTTTTTAACCTTAAGCTTAAAAAAATCCTCCAAGTTACAAAACCAGAAATTTGAAGTCAATTTGGAAAACAAAGAGCCCACTGACTATATAAAGATGATAATATACACCTGAAAATGGCTTGATTGGTATGTAGGTAAATAATTCCTGTACCAGAAATGTTTGTGTGGCTGAAATTTGATCAGGAATCTCATTAGTATAAGCTGGTAAATCATATAGCATTGTGATTATTTTATTCAGGTATTTGAGTATTTCTCTTAAAATACGTGGTTTATTCCCAGAGAGTTTGCTTTAACATACACGTTTTTATCATTGGCTCTTGAGTTCTGTATCCTGTATATGCACTTTTGGTTTGTAGCAGTAACTGTTCAGTAAAAATTGAGGAGTATGTTACAAACCACATATGTCTTATGCTTACAGTAGTATGCAGGAAGTGAGTAGGTGCTTTTAAAATCAGAATTGTTTGGTCAGTTGTTGGTGTGTGGTGGTGGTTTCACTGACTTTTTCAGAGAGATGTCGCAGGTACAGTTCTAATTTAATTGTGCATATTTCAAAACTTGTGTTTTTCATCAGAGATGAGTTTTTATTTTTGTATCCATTCAAATTTCTAATTTCAATAATAGAAAGAAGAGTTGTCTGCAGGCTCATAAGTCATCTTTTGTTTCAGTGGGCATTAATCAGCCATATGTCATCGTGAAATGCCTTTGACATACTCTCCAAATTTTGCTTGTATTTTTATTTTCATATTTAAACGCTAGCAATGACATTACATTATTGAAAATATTTTGAATATCTTTGAAATTTTATGTTTATATTTTCACTGGTGTCCAACCACAGAAAATTGAAATGTCAGTTTAGGAAAACCCTTTTTTAGTGGTTTATTTTCTCAGACACCTGGAATTAATACAAAATAATTTAGCCCATCCTGACAGTTTTTTTCCAAAACTGAAGATTATATCAACTTCTGGTTCTTAACAAGGGTTTTTGCTGCTTAACAGTAATGAGTGTTTTCCTTGTCTGTCTTTTTTTTTCATCTACCCCCATCACCCCCACCCCTAGTTTCTCAGGTCATTTGTAGGTATATTTTCCCCCGTGATTTAAATGTTGAGGACTTTAGCTAAGGCCTTTGATATTTAATTATGATTAGAAACTTGAGGACCTTTGGATCATGGTCATGTTTCTAGTCTGTGTAAGTGACTTCTTGAAAGCCTGGCAGAACCCAACTGTTTTCTTTCTGTTATCAAAGCTGATAGTTTTGAAATAGCACCAATAATAACCCAGGGAAATGTCATGTAATTTTTAATTGTCCGTTATGACAGGTGTCTAATGCATGTCAGCATGAAAGCCTCATCACTCTGTGTCATCCTTTTTGGTTTTCACTATGCATTTGTAAATTTTCTTTTTAAGTTTGGAAGTTTTTGTGTTTTTTGTTTTTAAACTGGAAAAACTAGCCATTTTGAGAGAAGGAAGATACTAGGCTATGAGCACAAAGGTCCTTGGTGTGCCTGTAGGGAAAATACCTGAAATCCTACAATTAAGACTTTTGGTCCTTTTTGCTTTTAAAAGGCTTTGCTTGACATTCTAATGTGGAGTAGACACCTGTTCAGAAACTTCTGCAAGTGTGCAGTCTGTGCATAAGTGGGGTCAGAGTACAATTTGCGGCTAGATACATTTTTTCCAGTTTAAATAATCTCACTAACCATTAACTTTTGAATATCTTTTGATAAGATGGCTGGACAAATAATTTTACTCTTTTAGGGAGTGAAGTCCATGACATCTAATTTTACTCTAATCCAAAGTGTGTGTGGTTATTGTTTTTTTTTTTAAGTTGATGTGACAGCTTACCGAAGAGCAGAGTACTGTGGGTTTTGCTCCATGTTTGTTTGAACCTTAATCTGACATTGTGGCTTTTGTTAGATCTGGGCAGTTTGTGCTTCAATGTTTTTGAAACAATAGCTTGATACCATTTCTAAATGTATGTATTATAACTATGTTTAGTTTAGTGTGTACCTGCAGAGTGCCATCATTCAGATGAATCTCTTAATTTGTGTTGCTTGTTCTGTTGTGCAGGTTCATAATATTGGTAAACTACTTAAAGCTTCAGAGTGTAATGAAAACAAATGTCTAAAACTATCTGGTTCTAATTCTCATTAGCCAGAATTTCGTAATCTCAACATTGGATGTTCTTTGTAACAACCAATTGTTTCTTTTACTTTAAAAAAATGTATTTGTTTAATTGATTTTTTTGGAACTCAGTTCAAATGAATGGAAAGAATTTCTTCAGGATATCATTCAACGACTTATTAAGTATTACTGGTAAAAAAAAATAAAACATCAAGCTAATTTAGATTTTTAATCACAACTTCAAAGTTTATGAAAAATTAATCATTCAGCTCCTAGCCAATTTTTTTATATTATTTTGTTGGTTATAACTGGGATCCCTATAAAGAGTTTTCCACAAAAAAAATTTAAATTCCTGGTTTAAGATGTATATTTTGACTCTCACCTGAGAGTAGATAGAGTTTTCCCTTTAAGGATTATATCTTAAAATGTCCATCCTCTGGCTGGTATAAGCTCTTGTCACATTTTGAAGGTTAATATATATACTCTGGACCTTCTTAACTCAGATCATTTGAGGTACAATAGTAAAAGTAAGGTGTGTGTTGCTTTCTGAGTCAAACGCTTGTTTAGGTTTATTTAAAAACTATTTTATGAGCAGGTTTTCACTGACAATTTTTGTGTTTTTTGTCTTTTTGACTTTAAATCCACTTTCTTCAGACAGTGAAATTGCTCATTTGCAGATACAGCTTGAACTGCAGTTTGGTTCCCTATAGGACCCACTCACCAAAAACTGTGGTAACAGAACTAGGAAATCCTGTTGAGAAGAGGGCCTTAATGACCTTTTTTGTGAAAAAATTTTTGGAGAGAATTTCTGGACATTTTTTTTCTGTCTCTGCCACAGTGTTTGGTTTGGAGATAGGAGTTAGGTATGAGAACAAGAAGAGAAATGGAGCTGACCCTCTTAACATTCTGGTTATAGTGATGTGCCTAAAGGGAGAAAATGATTTCAGGTAACCACGGTGAACTGTCTAGCTTAATGAAGAGTTTTACATGTATGATGTAAACAGAGTTGGAAAGTAAAAGTCCTACAGTGTTCTTTGGCTGTTTAGCGATTGTTTGTATGAGGGTTTTCTTAAAAGAAAATAACAGCTGCTGTCTTTGATAACACAGATGAAGGTGGATTTTTAAAAGGCTTTGTATCTTGACCCCTTTGTACAGTAATGGAGTAGGTCTGTATTGCTCCATATAAATTACAGAATGAAAATAGAGGGGGTAAAAGTTTGACTAAACTCCACCTTTTTATAGTTTCATTTTTTAAGTTATATTTAGAATATATTGATTATAAATTGATTGTAAACTTGCTTTTTTCTGATATGTTTTACTCAGTTACATGAGTACCAAGGATATTTTCAGTCCTATAATCCTCACTTAATTGCAGTCTTTAAAAAAAAATCCACCCTATTGTTCTACTTGTTGTCTATTCATACAGTAAATTCATTTCAAGGTTTGTGCCAGTGGGTATTATTGGTGCTTTTTGAAGTCAAGGTGGACTATCCAGGAAGGTCTTGTTAATGTTATGTTTAGCTATAATGGCATAGGGGAAATATATATATTTTTAATATTGTAAACGTTTGTACTGAATAACCTTTTTCCCCTCCCCCCCCGCAAGCAAAACTGGTGAACAACGGATGAAGATACGGAATTCAAAGCTCTAATGGACCTTTTTGAAGAGAAGTTGTGGCTTATGTGGAGTTTACATGGGCCTCTTGATGGAAGAAAGCTAATCTGTTTAGTATTTGTGCATTTTACTAAAATGGCAGCTTAAAGTTGTGTATCTGCTATTGTGATGCCAATGCCGGTGTTTTAAGTGGAAAAAAAATGACCTTGCTTTGTGCTGTGTACACAAGATTTCTGGAAAAGAAAAACCCTTTTTATGGCTCACACAGCTTAAAAGTAGCTGTCACTCAAACGTGCGCTCACAGTTGAGCTGCTTTTGTTTTATTCTAAATAAATTGTTTCTTTTGAGGAAAATGTTTTTCTGCCTGGAAGTGAATTGACGGCAAACCTTTGACCCCTTTGTTTGCAGCTGAGGGGGTACTTGCTGCTGCTCAGATCTTGTATGTCTTGAGCAAGAAGCAGGGAGACCATCATTTTGACTATCACAGTGTGTCAATTCTGAAGGATCACTAGTGTTACTGTGACCCCCTTTGTTTGCAGTGAAGGGGATCGTTTGCTTCTCAGTCCTCAACTTGATGAGGAAATGGTGCTGTTTGCTGGCACGCAAGAAGCCGGGGCAAGCACCGTAAGCCTCACCACAGTGCACGAGTCGGGGGCTTTGCTGGTTTGAAGAGCCGGAGTTGCTGAAATTTAAGTTTTGATTTATTTTGTTCACCCATCACGTTTGGCCTTAGTTTCATTTTTAATTTGAAGAAAAGTTTGAAATTGCTTTATCTTGCTCTTAACATTTGCACCAAATTGCCAAAAGAAGGAGAAATGCTCCGCTTGCTTTTTAAATGTTAATGATGATGTTAATAAAGCCTTTCCTGACACATTTGAGGAGCTCCTCCATCTTCAGGGGCTTCTTACCAGAGTTATGCAGTGATGGGTTTAGTTCTGAATGGATGAAGAGTTCCTGAGAGCTAGCGTTTGTAATTAGAACCGTTACTTGGTATCTGTGCCTTATTTGACCTGTGGTTCCACATGCCTTGGATGTGCATGCACCGTGACGGTTTCATAGGTACGAACGCACACTCAGGCCCAGTCACTTCGGTTGGTAGTACAGATTGTGAGGAAAAAATGGAGGCATCCTTAAGGAGCAAAAAGTGTTTGCCTTTAGTTCCTGCATTATCCTGTACAGGGGCTCCTGAGCTTTGGAAGCTGTTTCCAGTACAGGAGAACAACTCCCCTGTTTGCAGCAGGAGACTTCGGTGCACAGTGACAACGCTGGAGTTCAAGAGGAAGCCAGCAGTGCTGCACCATTGGCTTCAGACACCATTGTTGTTTGCCAGTTTTAAACTTAACTAGTTGCAGACGAAGACCACCTTGAAATGCAGGCTTGTTGGGCTTGTTTTGAATTTTAACCTCGGATGGAAGAGGCCTAGTGCTGTCTGTCTCCATGCGGGATGATGATTACTTAGGCAACAGGTGATTATCAACAAAGGATGCCACGCTTATACTCTGCAAGGTGGTGTTCCAGTGGCAAACAGCTGTATAAACTCTTGTAAACAGGTAAGAGGGTTTTTAGAGGTCAAAATGCATTATAATTATTAGGGTGAGGGCTTTTAATGTTTTGGGGTATGTTTCTCTGATTGGAAGTCTTTAGGTACTCTGCTGCTGTTACTAGCTTCCTCCCCTCACCAAAGTGTTGTATTAACAAAGTTGCAGGCCAGAACTTTTGTTCTACTTGGTATTTTGAGTTTTTTAAGTTTTAAAATTTGTTTTAACGTTTGAAAAAATTATTTTAATGTGAGAGCCAAAGTATTAAAATCCTGGTTATGGATTTGGATCTACAAAAAATTGACGTTTTCTTTTAGCCATAGCCTTCACCCTTAGTGGTGATTTAATGGTGCTGGAAGAACTCAACTGGTGTAAAAATGTTGCTTATTACAAACACTGATTTCTAAACCTCCAAGTTAAGAATATTTTAGTATGTATAGCAAAAAAGTGTATTATCAGACTGGGAATGACCGATAACTTAGCCAAAATAGTTAATTTTTTTCTTTTTCCACAGGGAGATTTATTTAATTATAAAATTAGGTAGCTACAACGAACTTTAGGAGGTGAATGGGCAGTGTTGAGGAAGATCTAGCGCTTAACCATTTTCATTGTCCATTTAGCCCTGCCAGCCTTCTGAGCCCTTCCAGCCCCTCCCTCCAACATTAATCAGGTGTGAGGCTTTGGCCGCTTAATACAAGCACAACTTCTTGAATGTATGATACAACTTAGGTTTCCTTGCTTTATTTTAAATGGGATCAAATATTTTGAAGAGAATTTTTCTTTTTCATGAGATTTTTGTCTTTCATCTCTTTCCAAAGGGGAAAAGTGAAGTACGATGGTTTTTAGGTTCTCAGTATGTCATTTTCAACAGTTTTTAAAACATGAGTTGGTAAATGATCTCTCATGTACATTTCTTTAAACAGTTTATTCCTGTTGGAAATGTTAATTTCCAGTGTGTTTTCTTTCTCTGACTACTGAAAGCCCATTAAGTAGTTTTTACAATTAGTAAAAAAATATTTAAAATCACTGTGGCAATTTGAGGAAGATTTTGTTACACTCTACGTATTTCTCCATGTTTGGTATCTTTCTAAGATCTCAGGCTTCATCTTTCAAGAAGAAAAAATGTTGCAGACAGGGCATTTGTTTATTTGTATCTGAAACCATGTCATGCAAAATGGAAAGATACACAGTTTTTTGAAACTACTCATGAAATCATTTTATTTCCAGCTGCACCATGAAGAAAAAATATTAATTGGGTTGAGTATTAGATCTAGAGTTCTGGTTTTATAAATTGGAAGGTGCCCTTTGGAATTATATGTGTGGTTTTTCCAGTGTCTTTTGTATGATCTGAATTTAGGGTTCTACTATAAAGGAAATAGTTCCAAGAACACCCCTGAGTTGACTTGTGCTCATTTTGAAAAGTCTGGTTGTATTAAAATTGAAAATGGGGATTACCCTGAGTTTAGTAAAACAACCTAGATTTTATAAATTGCCACTTCAGTAGCTTAAGGCACATTATTATTTACAAGCTGTTTATCTGAGGCAATAAATTTAGTGCTTATGGCTTGTACAGCATCTATTTTTCTTCTTTGCAATAGGATATATGGTTATGGCTTATCTGACCATCACCACCATTTCCCATTCAAGTTTGCTCTTTTTAAGCTTTCCTAGTTAAAATAGGATTTTTACTTAAAAACTTGGATTATAACCTAGTTATACGTTCTAAGCAGAGGAGTTTATTGAGCAACAAAATTCCTTCAAACCTCAGACAAGATTGTTGCTAAGAAGCAACCAAAAAGAGATTTTGATTTTGAGGTAAAATTACTTAACATGCTTCTGTACCCAAATGCTGTGATATTAAGCATTCAGGTAGGGTTCCTGTATAAATTAAATGCTGGCTGTATGTTAAGAACTAAGATGCTGAGTATATAGAACAAAGTATCAAATAGTGTCTACCCCTGTCAGCAACTTGTACTCTAATTGGAGAAACTAGATATAAACAGGTAAATAGTTAAATATCAGGGGAAAAAAGTTCATAGTTTAATAAGACAACTATGAGAGATGTCACAGGTCAAATTTGATTGATTGAATTTTTACTGGCCATATGGGTATATGATTGAGTATATGAACTTTAAGCTGGGGTGGTCAAGAAAGGCTTTACAAAGTAATTTGTTAGTTAGAGAAGGATATAGAATGGTGGAGGGAGGTTGGGATTGAGATGTCAGGCCAAGAAGCATGAGTAATAATAGAAGTTGATACATGGAAAAGATGCAGGCTGAGTCTAGAAAACTAGTAACGTAGTTGGGTCAACAAAATAGGGAGTCCTGAAAGGCAAGCCAGTTTTAGGCAGGTGGGGAGTGAGGATGGATAATCAATTGAGGGGTGCTGATGTAAAGCAACAATACTAATAGCAGTCACTTATTAAATAGCATTCTGCCAAGTCCTCGACAAACATTGTCTCATCCACTTTTCACCACAGACCAATCTGACAGCTAGTAAGTGATAGAGCCAGGGTTCTAACCAGGCTTTTGTTCTAGCTAGGGCTCTTGGTCACTGTATTGTCATACCTCACTTTTTTCCAGCTGCTGGGATGGGATTAAAGCTGCAAACTTGAGAAAATGTCTGGATAGTGTATTTCATACTATAGTGTATCAGCATTTGAGGTTCCTGGGAAACATACAGGCCCTTGGCTCCAACCCCAGAAATTCTGGGCTTTGTTAGGGCCAACATGGCCCAGGAGTCTTTGTTCTTTTACAAGCCCTCCGGGTAATTCTGATGTAGTCTGTGGTCAGTGGCCATGGGTTGAGCAACACTAACCCACAGAGAGTAGAGTGTTGAAGTTATAAACTTGGGGTAATGTCATATTTACGGCATGGGAAGGGAAGATGGTGCTAGAAAAGAGGCTCAGGTAGGAGAGCCAGAATAGTGTTCAGATTCTGAAGCTGAGAGGAGCTTCCAGAAGATAAATTCAGAGCTATTGAAGAGACAAGCAGAATGAAACTGCAAATGCCGTGGAATTTATTACTTAAAATTGTCACTTAAGTAATTGTTTTATAGTCATGTAATTATATCTCCCAGGAATTCAGTCTAGCTTAGTATTTAATTTTACCTTATAACTGTCTGTGAAGAAGCGTTGCTGTTCAGTTTATGAAATGCTAAAGGGGTACCAGAAAAGTTTTATGACTTGGCTGAGGGGTACATAGCCAGAAACTGATTGAGGTATCCTTGAGTTTTCAGTTAATCTAAAAAATAATGTGATTGTAGTCTATCTTGAAATTGAAAGCAATTGTAGGATTGAGTGAGTATATGTGTATGTACACGACGTAAGTTGTTTTCCATCAATGAACCATCACTTTTCTCTACTACCTCCTAACTAGGTTACTAATAGGATTGAGATACAATGGAATTATAGGTAAAGTTGAGTGTATCTTTGACTTGTAAATGGTTGAAAGATTTCCCATTTTGAATTATCAATACTTGGTTTGTCTTTGATTGGTGTAGCTAATTATTTAATTCTTCAAATATTTAGGTACGTGTTATGTATCAGGTGGTATTCTAGGTCTTGGGAGTATATTGGTGAGGAAAACAGCTCCTTATGTCTCATGGAGCTCATATTCTGATGAAAGAAGGGAGGTAGGTAGTAAACTAAGTTAGGGCCTTGTTGCCAAGAACAAAGGGTTTAGATTGTATTCTAAAGCTGAATGCAGTGGAAAGCCATTGGAGGTTTTAAGCAGGGGGATGAAGTGATTTGATCAAGATTTGACTACGTGTCTCAGGGAAGTAACGAATAAATGTCTTTCAGATTTCTTTCAATTATTCCCAAGATCTAGAATACTGCCTCGTATATAATAGGTACCCAAATATTTGAAGAATTAATTAATTAGCTACAGAAATTGAAGACAAACAGTATGAGTAATTCAAAACAGGAAATCTTTCAACCATTTACACGTCAAAGATAAATGAACATTTCAAATTCTCTGCAAGACGGTGAATATGTTCTTGCTCAGAGATAAGCAGTGTTCTTTTATTTAAATACTGTAGTAGAGGTTTTATTTCTTCTTCAGGCTCATAATTGTTGACTACCCTGAGTTCTTCCTCCTTGTACATCCTCATTTTCTCAACATGTCATTTTTTATTCTTTCTGCTTTCAGCAAACTGTCATGACAGTTTACACTATAGTCACATATAGTTTCTGCTATAACACACTGACCGTGTTTTCTTTATTTCATAACTTGTAATTTTTCTAGTGGTATCAAACCAAACTTCCATACTAAAAATCAATTTAGAGGGTTTTTGTGGAATGGCTGTCATCCTGTGCAAGCCAGTTACATGTGTGTATACAGTTTTAAAGTACTGAATTAGTATCTGACCTTTCTCACGTAACCAGCAGATTTTCCTTTTACCCAAGCCAGGGGCTTAATGAAAAGCTGTCATGCATAAGCTTGTTATTGCATCTATGTTCAGGGTAGAAATATTATTACAGGTAAAATTAACACTTTGAGGCACCATATACATATATATTTTTATTACATATTTTTAAGGCATATTGAGAAAAGTGTTGTTTGATAAAATTGTATTTTAGCATATAGAAATTGACTGTCAGTAGTTTTACCTTGCTCCCAAGATAAGCATATCGTTTGTGTATATTCTTTTATAGAGAAACACTTCAATAAATACACTCTTTAGAATTTTTTTGCATTTTGTAGCAGAGGTCTCAAACCTGGCTATGCATTAAAATCACCCGAGGAACTTTTCAGTACCAATAGCTGGGAGTCTCTCGTAGATTATTTAAATTGATCTAGGTACAGTGGGGCTCTGCCAAGGCCCCACTGTTGTTTTAAGTGCCCACGTGATTCTAGTATGTAGCCAGGGTTGAGAACCACTGCCCTAGAGACAAATCTTAAACATACGGACCAACACACGCACAATCAGCCTCTTAAAAACTGAACATCAAAGCGAAAAACTTTCAGAGTATAATTTGGGTTCAGTAGAGTATGTATATTGTTTAGTCTTCTAGAATTTCTGCTGTTGAAAGTGTGGCCCTCAGACCAGCAGTAATAGCATCACCTAGATGCTTGTTAAGAAATGTAGAATTGCAAGGCCTGACACAGACCCACTGAATGGACTCAGATCCCTAGGTGATTCCTCTGTACTGGAAGGTTTGAGAAGTACTTACTAAAATGCAGATATATAAATGTCCTTTGTAGTAAAAATGGGTGATTAGAATCTTATCCCTCATGCATAAGATTCTCAGATTTGTGCATTAGTCAATGACATTTACTTTAAAGATTTTAAAAAAATATTTCAATAAGAAAAGTGAGAACAAGAGTTCATAGGTAGTGAGCTTCTGGTGACTACAGAATTACCAGAGGGTCTCTGCCACCAAGATAGGGGAGGGGTTATTGTTGTCTTTCCTAGTTGGTTGGTTCTTGCTTATTTTGTTACACTTATATTTTTTTCTCTCCCTCCTATTCTGTTCTAGCCCACTCTTTTCATTGTGAGATAGAATATGTTATTTTTTTATAGATACAGGTGAGGATATTTGAGACACTGTACTGATAGGTGCCCCATAATTTAGAAAATTTGGTAGAGGTAGGTTCAGAGCTTTCTATGGAGGGCATGGGCATGGACAGGACTGAGGAGTGGTTCCTAATTGCTTTTGTTTTTAATTGTGTGATAATAACTTCATTAATAAACTGATTTTCCTCACATAGCAACAAGAATCTAATTATGTTAAAGTTCACAGTGACAAATAATAAATATTAAGATTTGTATATATTGAAGGGAATGGACCAATGTGAATGTTCAGAAAATACTGTAAATTGCATGATATCAGTTTGGATACAGAAATGCTATTTTTAATGCATTATGATAAAATATTCTAAAATACATTAACCAAGCAACCATGTTGATATCAAATGAAAAATTGCAGCCAGATTATTCTCATCCCACAATTTTTTAATTTTTAAATTGGCATATGTGTTTTAGAGGGATTTTTCATTAAGCACAGCAATGTCAGCGTCTCTAGAAAACTTTTCTAGGGTGGTTTTATGATTTATAGATTTCTCCTGAGACATGAGAGGTGTTTTTTTATTTTTTAGTGGAGACTTACCTGTATCATTTATTTCTCCTGACAAATTTCATTTATGAAGTTTACCCTCTGCAGTGTTGTTAATCTTACTGGAAATTCATTCCACGAAAAGGATGAATTCATCTGAACTTTAAGGTTTGGTGGTTGAAAATACTTTATTTCTGTGATACATGAGTGTTTTTTTTCTTTAATATTAATGGTTTAAAGTTATTTTGAACCTTCAGAGACACCTTTTCTTCTATTTGCTGCTCCTTAAGTTTGGAGATGTCTGAAGCCCTAATTTAAAAAAAAAATTTAACCATGGTATTGGATCTACCTCCTCTATTTTTTTTTAATAGCCAAGTTTAAAGGAGGGAACATTTGTAAGTATAGTAATTGGTTAAAATGTCTTTTTTTCCTCCTGGGTTTCTTTTTAGGAACTACTGACAATCAAAAACCTATAGCCGACTTTGGGATATGGCTTTATTATTCAGCAACTAAAAGATGAGTTCTAATTGGCAGACTTCTGGCATTGGCACTTGTCCTTCTGTTACTGTAGAAACTGGGTTGGAAGTCAGAGCTGCACAAAGGGAAAGGGTAAGTTTCTTTTAAACTCCATATTTATAAACCCGTATTAACTGTGGCATGGTATCAGTTTTCACATAAGGATATATACATTAGTGTACTAGAACGCAAATATGAACTACTGATTTTTACTTGAGTGGAAACTGACATCAAGTCATTAAATGTAATAGGAGGGTTTAAATATGGATTTATTTTTCTCGTGACTCTGACTTCACATTCTTGAAGCAGTGAACTCAGTATGATAATTTTCACTTTCACTTATATCTCATTTCGGGGTGATAAAATTGGTTTTTATCCTCTTAGATCTTTATTGTCGTTTTCTGGTAAGTGAAAATTGGGGTATAAAATATGTACAGAGGACATTTTAAAAGGCTGCATGAATTGTAAGTCTCTTCTCTGGGGCAAAGTCTGATTCTTTCCATTATAAAACAAGTACTGTACAACTGACTAGTTTTTTAGCTTCTCTCCTCTCTTAGCCAAGCAGGACGAGGTCGTCTGTTGGGCACATACATGTGTTCTCATCCAGGCAGACACCCATTAATCGTAGAACCTAAGACACCTGCCAGTTGGTGAGTTATCTTATTACTATGGCTTCAGAGGACTGTGCTGCACAGCTGGGGCATTTAGGCTTGAAATGGTTTAATCAAGTGTGATAAACTCCTCTGATCTACAGGTTGGTGTTTGTAAATTAACTTATACTAAACTTTGGCTAGTTGGGATATTGAAGGAAGGTAATATTAGCTCTTGTTCTTTAAAACTTGTCTATCATTTCCTTGGTCATGAAATACTGCTCTTAAGGGATAGATTTCTCTTTTCCTTGCTAAGAGAATGTTGAAGTTGGTTGACACCAACCAAAGAGTGGGACATCTTGGCTTTATTTTGGCCCAAATTGTTAGTTTTGTAAAAATAGTGTAAAAGCGAAAGTTGGAAATTTTTCAATAGGGAAAGTTAATTCAGTTTTAAAAATTTCACTTCACAAGTCCTTGGTCAGTTAATGCCTGAAAGTAGATTTTCATTAAAACTGTATGCCTCCCTTCCTTAAGTACTACTGTGTATCCTATTTGTTTCTATTTGCTCCCTGGAGCTTGAATGATGTAAAAATAAATTGAATTTGTGACTGTTGGTAAATGTGGACAGAAAAAACTTTAGTCTCTAGCTGCCTGCTGTCAAGTATCCAGACATCCAGATGTGTCTTTACTCCTTAGTAAGGGTGGCCAACTTGTCCTGTTTTTAAAACGGAGAGTCGTAGGTCGCAGGAACTCACTTATTTCCAGGCAAGCCAGACAGTTGGTCACCCTGTCTTATTCTCTGCATGCCTGAAACAATGTCACTAGGTTGTTACTGATCATCGTTTTGGATAGAAGTAGATTTTTACAATATGTTAGCTTCTGTTGGAAAGTACCAGAGGGTAAGTTCTTCTTTTTAAAGAAATGATAGTCTTATTTGTCTCAGTGATCCTAGGTAATGCCAGCTTCCCTCTCATAGAAATAAAACATGAATTTTATTTTATTTATTTATTTTTTGTGGTACGCGGGCCTCTCACTGTTTTGGCCTCTCCCGTTGCGGAGCACAGGCTCTGGACGCGCAGGCTCAGCGGCCATGGCTCACGGGCCCAGCCGCTCCGCGGCATGTGGGATCCTCCCGGACCGGGGCACGAACCCGTGTCCCCTGCATCAGCAGGCAGACTCTCAACCACTGGGCCACCAGGGAGGCCCTAAAACATGAATTTTAAACTGATCGATTTAAAGGTGATTACAAGGACTTTTGTTGTTTTTCGTTTGTGTCCCCATGTTAAGACCATGGGTGATAAATGTGAGACATTTAGGTAGATATTTGTGGTGAATGAGTAGCCAAATGAGGCAAATATATATGTATATATGTCTTAAAGCCTTATACAAGTTGATTCTGTTTTAAGAGAAACACTCAAGGCTTTTAATAAGTATTGGGCTTTGGTTTTATAATGAGGTCCTCAGAGGAACTAGGTTTGGATTTTTAAAAATTACATCTAAAATCAAATATTAATACACGGTGTGCTTTTTTTTTCTCATGGAAAAAGCCAGTTTTACAATTAGGCAAGTTTATGTGCTAAGGAGCTAATTTTTTGCAAACAAACATAGCATCACATATGTTAATATGCCTAGATTATTTGAAAAATATCACAAATTATTTCAGTCCATTTAAGTAATTGTTGCTTTTATTATACTTTTAGAAAATCATTAAAGAAGAAAAGCCAGGGGCTGTGATCTAATCAGCGTTGTTAATTAGTTTTCAGAATTGGCTCCATTAGGACTAGCTTTGTAACTTTAGGCAAATAACTTGGTCTTAATTTGCTTTTGTCCTTAGGTGTAAGACAGGAATATTAATACCTATCCATCTTCCTCACAGGATTAGCATGATGCTGATGAGGTAATAGGTGGGAAAGAACTTTAAAAACTGAAAAGTACTATAAGGTGGAGTTTTATTTATTTATTTATTTATAAATTTATTTTATTTATTTTTGGCTGTATTGGGTCTTCATTGCTGCGCGCAGGCTTTCTCTAGTTGCCGCGAGCCGGGGCTACTCTTCATTGTGCGTGGGCTTCTCATTGCGGTGGCTTCTGTTGTTGCGGAGCACTGCCTCTAGGCGTGCAGGCTTCAGTAGTTGTGCGCGGGCTCAGTAGTTGTGGCTCACGGGCTCTAGAGAGCAGGCTCAGTAGTTGTGGCACACGGGCTTAGTTGCTCCATGTGGGTAGAGTTTTAGTATCAGAAATAGTATTTCATGAACAACGTATATAGAAAATTCCTTTTACAGTGGTGGTATGACATTTTCTTAGAGTAGGAACAGCAAGAAATGGTATCTTAATAGTTTTAAATATCTCAGCAAGTAACTGTGAAGAAAGTATTATTGAACTTTTATGTTCAAATTATCATGCTCTACTAAATATGTATATTTATAGATAATACTTTATAAACATTTCAACTAATATTTTAGTATTGAGGAATTATAAGTGGCACATACTTAGGCATTACCTCCTTTGGTCAGGGTTGGTGAATATTGGAAGACCTAAAAAAGTTCATTATCTTTAACAACTACATTATTATTGCATTGTAGCAGATGTGTTTTGTGACTTTAATTTGTTTGTTTTGGTTCTTAGGTATTTTGCATCCTCATTTTCATTTCAATCTAGATATTAAAAGTTTATGCCAATTTGAGTTAGAACGAATTTATTATAAGATAACTGCTTACAATTAAATTAGCTTCGTAATCTTGTGACACTGCTAAGAAGCCAGGGTTGTCTGAAGGGGAAAGTGTAGGGTTTTTTGTCAGTTTGAGTTTGAGTTATGACTCCTCTACTTACTGGGTGTTTAATTACTTTGACCTTAAGTTTATACATTTGTAAAATGTCATCATAGTATTTTCTTCCAAAGTTTGTGAATATTAAATTAAGATTAAATATAAAATGTGTCTGCCTCAGTGACTAGTATGTATTAGATGTTGAAATAAAGTTCTTCACCAGCCTACTTCTCCAAACACATGCTAAACCTCTTTGTTTCCTCTTTGTCCCATGGGATATCTTGAGGGGGAAGGAGATAGAAAATCGGTGTACTCTTGCTTTTCTTGAAACCCTGTATCTGTCCGAGATAGTATTTCTAGATTATGGTTACTTAGAAATGTGTTAACATCTTATAATATTGTTCAAGGGCAGGAGTAAATGAATAGGAACATTTAAAGTTGATTGTTAATATAGTGAATACATTAGCTCTGAAGTCTTTAGCTTCCTGTAGTCTAGGGAGTCAGTCTTTCTTGATCCACACCGCCCAGGTTTAGAGGGGCTATTAGCATGGAGTAGGATGAAGAACTGCTCTGTTGTGTAAGAATCATAAAGCCTATGTAAATCAGAATTCAACTTGGAGTTCTTTAGTTGGTTCTACTTTTACTGTTTTGTGGGTTATTTTATTTTATTTTTTTTTGGCCGCGCGGCTTGCGGGATCTCAGTTCCCCAACCAGGGATGGAACCCAGGCCATGGCAGTGAAAGCCCTGAATGCTAAGCACTAGGCCACCAGGGAACTCCCTGTAGTTGGTTCTGCTTAAAACGTATAGTTTGCTTTCATAGGAGGAAAGAAACTAGTTGCCCTAGGTAGTTAACGTCTTTTGAGAACAGTTATTGCTCAAGAGGGAAGGGGGGACGGATGAGAGTGGTTCCTAGTAAATCATTGATTTTCTTAATCTTGTGCTTTGATGTAGAAAGAAGAAGAAAGGAAATTATCAGCTACTGTGTATGAAGGGTATTTTGCTTGGTACAAGTATGTTTTCATTTAATCCTCATAGTATAGCTGTGAGGTAGCTTGGTGGTATCCTCATTTTACAGAGGAGGAAATTGGGACTCAGAGAGGCTAACTTTCACGAGGTTACGTAGTAACAGGTAGCAGAGCTTGGATTTATTATTATTTTTGCTGTTTGTGTGAGGCGGTACTGTTTCTGCTCTATTCATATTGTCTTACATCTGAAATGTAAAAGGAATGTTAGACATTTACATTTAAGTGTAAAACCTATACATTTTAAATAGGACCAACTGCAGTTTTTAAGATAATCCAGATGTGAACCCAGATTAGTTTGGTTCCAGAATTGGTGCTGGCCCTTGGGAAATAGATCCATCTTGTTGATCTTGCAGACTGATGGAAAAGATTGACATGTCAGCTCATATAGTGCTCTGTTAAAAGTTAGATGGGGGAAGGGTAAGCTGTGACAAAGTGAGAGAGAGGCATGGACATATATACACTACCAAACGTAAAATAGATAGCTAGTGGGAAGCAGCCGCATAGCACAGGGAGATCAGCTCAGTGCTTTGTGACAGCCTGGAGGGGTGGGATAGGGAAGGTGGGAGGGAGGGAGACGCAAGAGGGAAGAGATATGGGAACATATGTATATGTATAACTGATTCACTTTGTTATAAAGCAGAAACTAACACACCATTGTAAAGCAATTATACTCCAATAAAGATTTAAAAAAAAAGAAAAAAAGTTAGGGCTTCCCTGGTGGCGCAGTGGTTGAGAATCTGCCTGCTAATGCAGGGGACACGGGTTCGAGCCCTGGTCTGGGAGGATCCCACATGCCGCGGAGCAACTAGTCCCGTGAGCCACAACTACTGAGCCTGCGCGTCTGGAGCCTGTGCTCCGCACCAAGAGAGGCCTCGATAGTGAGAGGCCCGCGCACCGCTATGAAGAGTGGCCCCCACTTGCAACAGCTAGAGAAAGCCCACGCACAGAAATGAAGACCCAACACAGCCAAAAATAAATAAATTAATTAATTAAAAAAAAAGTTAGATGAGATTACGGAGGAGAGAATGACAATGCTGGGGGAGGTTTTTCAGAGGCTTTTGGTGAGTCAGATTGTGAAGGATAAGTGAGACCGTGCCTGGTGGAGAATGGCAAGCCATTGGGATTGTAACTGGTGGCACAGCTTGTACAAAGGCACACGTAGAGAGTGAGAGGGTGTGGCATTTTGGAGCTAAAACCAGGCTTTCAGTTTAGGATTTTTCTCTATAGGGAATTAATAGATATTTCAAAGCAGACAGGAATGGAAAGATGGAATAATAATAGTAATAATAGTCTTGAGGACCATTCAGAAGGAGATTCTAGAGGAGGTTGGTATTGCAGAGAACTCTAGGGTGGTCTTTTTTTCCTTTTAAAATCACCCGGATAATGAAGAGCTCTCTATATCTACATGCAGTTGCTTAGTCTAAGTGACATTAATTAGTTAACATAATTATTCCATATTTAAGAAACATCTTTTGGTTTATCTCCCGTTAAGAGCCACCTATTCAACTTTCATATAAAACTTGTTCTAAAGATATGTCTAGATATTTAGCTTGAACATTCCAGATAATTAGATATAGTGAAAAAGTAACATTGTTTAGATGAGTAGGAATACTATTCAAATGATCTTGCAATAAAGGTTTGTTGTTTGTGGGGTTTTTTCTTTTTTTAGCAGTTCTTATTTATTTTTTATTACATAGCATACATGTTTATTATAGAAAATTTAAGAAACAAAATAATGAAAGAAAACAAAGATTATCTCTAGTTAAGAAGCAAAGATAAACTATTTGGGGGGTGTATACTCTTCCAGTCACTAAACAATGTTTCAATGTTCATTCACATTCCAGAGTTCAATGGCTCTGTTTAATACTGCTTTATATGAAGGAAAATGGTTTTCTGTCTTTACATATTTTTGCGACTGAATTACCATGGCACAACTGAGAGTTTGGTTAATTTATTATTACAGTACATTCTGATTTTCATTTAATATCTAAAGTAACTGCTTCACCTGATTAAAATTTTAGCCTATTTGATTAAATACTAACAGAGTTTAATTTAAGTTGCTATTACTCTTTTCTTACCACCAGTTAGACATTCTTCAGAGTGCTAAAGCAAAAAGGAACCTTAAAAAATTATGTGGTTCACCTTCTTAGTTTACAAATGCGGGTACTTTTCTTCCGTGCTTTTGTTTCCAGTGACTTTCAGTTTAGACTTTCTTTTGTTAAGCTCTCACTTGATTGCAGTCCTCTCTCTTTCTGGTCAGACTGTTTTTCCATCTCTCAGCCAATGGTACAAAGAAAAGGGAAACTGAAGAGAGGAGATAGCATATGCCCGAGAGGTAGAAGGAGCCGGTGTATGTCTGGGTATAATCATATAACCAGCCTATACGGAAGGAAGGATTTCTGTTAGTGATGCAAACCTTTCCATTAGTAGTTCTCAGCCATGAACCGTTCCTTGAAGGAAGGAGCCTCCTGTACTTACTAGTCTGTATTGTGACCCATTAGAAAGTTAGTCAAGCTGCTTACCTGTCTTATTTTCTATTGATGAAGTTAAATCAATTCCATCTGAGTTAGGGGTTTAAACGTTGGGTTAAAAGTAATTGTGAACCCAGAGCCCATCTCCAGTCTTGTATTGGAAGTTGGAGAAAATTAGGAACACGTACCGTTTCATTTTACAATGAATTTTATTAGAAGACCACTATTCTTACGAAGAAAAGTATTGTGAATTACTATTTTCCAAAGAAAAAAATGAGAACTGATTATTATCTTTTTTTCCTTCACTGAACAGACATTTGAATTCTTACTGTGTTCCCAGCAACGTGCTAGGTGTTGAGGATATGATAATGAGCCAAAACAGACATGGTCCCTGCCCTCATAGACCATATAGTTTAGTGGGGATTTGGTATTAACCACATAAATTACACCTGCGATAAAGGCTGTGAGGGGATGGATGGTTCAGGAGGTTATGAGAACAAATGAAAAGGAACTGACTTACTTGGCCAAGTGGGTTAAACAATGACGATAATTCCCCCTGAAATCTCAAAGTGCTCTTTTAAAAGCAAGAATTGGGAGGGTCCTCAAAATCATTTGGCTAATGGCACATACTAGAACTTCTTAGGTGAAACGCTTTTTTTTAAAAAAAGTGTGAGCTTGTGGTGGCAAAGAATATTTGTGCAAGGCACCAATGTTTATACATTATTGCAAAAGTCAACCCTGTGAAAAAGGCAAATAATGTCTCAATATTATTATGAAAATAGTTTTGACCTCAGGCTCCCTAAAAAGGGCTCAGGACCTCTCAGGGAGTCACAGTCTTTTCTAGATTATTGTATGCATATTATGTTTGTAGATGCAAACTTACAATCTGGCTTTTATAAGTTTTTATATTTAAAATCTTGAAAAACCTTAAGTCAAGGATGTTATTCTGATCATTTATTCAAAAAATTTTGGTACTCTATGCCAGCACAGTTCTGGTTACTAGGGATAAACCCATGGACAAAAATGGATGAAAATATCTGTCTGCATGGAGCTTACATTGTATCTTTTGATTTTCACTTATGTCTTGGAACATGATTTCTCACTGGATGTGTAGAGTATACCCTTTTTTTTTTTTTTTTTGTCTGATTGTGTGTCTCTATCTCCTCTCCTTTTTATTCTCTTACTTGGCTCTGATAGAGACTTTCAATTTTTGTTTGTTTGCTTCATTAGCTTTTTGTTTCCTTTTCTTAATGTAATGAATGAATGGAATGTTTTATTTAAATTCAGCTAACTTTAACTTGCTTTTACTGTTTGATCAGTGACCTCAATTAAATGTTTCTTGGAGTTAAGCAAAATAGTGAAACTGACTGGGACAAGTCTTTGTATTATGTTGATTGACCTTTAGATATCTAAGAAACGGTTGACCAATCTGTCAGTTTTTCTAGAAATTTCTATGAAGGAGGAACTGTGGAAAGCAGCAGCACCCCCTCTTATCCTTTGTCATTCTTGCCTTAGTCCCTTAGTATAGCAGTTTACCAGTTTATATATAACCTGTGAATTGTAAGACAGGGGTATTTGAAGTAACACTCTAGGAAAAGACTACAAATTCTTGGAGAGGGAGGTAGATAGTGCTGCTAAAAGGTCAGGAGGGTAAAGCTAAAAATAGTGAAACTGAGTTGTTTTATAAATCCTGGAGGGACTAAAACAGTTTAAGAGAAAACTGCTTATAAGCCTTTCATTTCACACACATTTAAAGTCAGAATGTTGTTTCTGAAATGTGAAAGATTAAGATATATTTAGTGTATTTTCTTACCAGGGCAGGGAATTACTTAGCATGCTTTAGAACTGTTTCCATGTATTTCCATGCAAAGTTTCTATTTATTTATTTATTTATTTATTTATTTATGTTGTGTCGCACAGCTTACAGAATCTTAGTTCCCCAACCAGGGATTGTACCTGGGCCCCTGTCAGTGAGAGCGCTGAGTCCTAACCACTGGACTGCCAGGGAATAACCAATGCAAAGTTTAATGAAATAATTTGTTTTAAATCTGTTTCTCCCATTCATGCTTGATTGTTGAGAGATTAGTATATTTTAAAATTCTGTCTCTAAGATCTAATTGCCATTCCATACGATAATAATGTGCAGTTGAGTATTTAGTTTTGAGATGTTATTTATAATAGCAAATATGAGGTGAAATGTAAGATGCAGGACTATATTGTACTATTATTAATTAATTGTCCTATGAAAATATTAGCTTCATAATCAAGCTTAAATTTAAGTGGCTACTAGGTAAGTTAAATCCATAGCTTTGCTGCTCTAACCAAACATCTCTGTTTGGTTGGAATAATTAGCCTTTCCCCACCATTGAAAGTAAAATAAGACTGTATAGGGAATTGGCTGGCAGTCCTGTGGTTAGGACTCCTCACTTCCACTGCACGGAACGCGGGTTCGATCCCTGGTCAGGGAGCTAAGATCCTACACGCGACGTGGTGCAGCCAAAAAAAAAAAAAAAAAAAAAAAAAGAAGAATGTATATTTGATCTGATTTTATTAGGTCTTTGTACTTTTTTTATAATAGCACGAAATAGATGTATACAAATGCACTTTCAACCCTAAACAGTTTCAGGGTTATTGTTGGTAGTTCAGAAACCACTGCATTCTAATCATTTTCAAATGGAAATGCACGCATAAGTTGACATTCAAAAGACTGGGTTTCTTTGTGGTCATAGCAAAAGCATTTGAGTGGCAGAGAATACCAGCCACAGTCCAGGAAAGCATGCAATGGATCTGAGCCTCCACTCCATGCTAAGGAATACTGTATGTAGCCAGCATTCTGAGGAGTACGCTGCCTACTGGTGCAGACTTCCTAAGCTGAAGTCCCCTCTAAGCATTTCCTTGGTGTCTCCAGACTACCTGCATCAGATTCACTTAAGATGCATGTTAATTGTGCAAATTCATTGGCTTCCTAAGCATACTTCCTCCTAGGTGGCACCCAGTTGATTCTTACATACAGTAAAGTTGTTGTCCAAATTACTTCTTTATAGCTGTAACCCTTGTTCTGTGTAGGAATATCTAATAATGTTTCCTGTGATAATTTAAAACAACTAAGAAGATAGGCCTCAACTTCCTTAAACAGTTTTGCAAACCAGTTTTCTTACAGTCAACAAAAAAAGGATTGGAATAATCTTTTAAGTTTGATGTTTAATATAGAATCTAAATTCATTTTTTTAAATGTCAACATTTTAAAAATGATACTCTATATCATTTTATGGGTTAAGCCATACACGTTTAAAAATGAGTTTAACATCTTGTCTAAAAAGTATTCATATCTGATATCTCAGAAGTTGATTTTCAGCTGATTTATGAATCCTTTTCAATAGGATTACTACTGTAAGTTTATTATTGGTCATCTTGTTAAGATTTGAAATACCCCTAGAAGGCCCTTAATTCCAAAGTTCCTTGATGGTAGTTCAAATTAGTTGCTGAGGATTCTGTAAGTGACTGGCCGGTGTTGAACCAGAGCTTCTAGCTGTTAGGCTGTAGAATAGTGGCAGACTTCCAAGGTGTGCAGAGACAATGAACTTCTCACATTCTTGGGGTCACTGGAGCTGCCCACTGGCTGTTAGCAGCCTTGCCATTTTACTTAGAGTGTGCTGTACAAATATTTCCTGTATGTGCCATGAAGGGAAAAATCTTGGGAAACATGGTTTAGCAAATATAAACCTCAGTGCCTTTTAAGACAGGAGCTCTCTGAAGGCCTCATGATAGAAATTTGCCATAAGATTTACTGGTAGTGCTATAAGTATTGGCTCTGTGTTGTAAGTTTTATTAAGAGGATTGTGGTCTGTGTTAGGATTTTGAAACTTGATTCCTTGGCCTTGCAAGGAAAGGACTACCTCCCCTCTCTCCTTTTTAAACCACAATAGAGAGCTATTTGGAATTTATTTTTGATGCTTTTGTAGGGATTCATTAATCCTAGGAATGCTGTATCAAAGTAAGATTCTGTGGGTTTTGTTGCTTATGGGGAAAATAACCACTGGATAAAGAAATGATTTACATTGTTTCCTTTTGCCTCTTCAGGGTATAATATATTTCTCAGGATTTAAAGGACAGAGAACTTTGTTCTGCCTTCTCACTTGTCCCCCGTATCCCCAATCTCCAAAATGGACTTACAGCAGACCAAAAGGTTGAGTTGCTTGTGTGTTTGTTTTCCAAATAAAATTTCAGGCCGTAGAGAAATTCTCAACTGATAGGCCAAGATGACTGATAAAACTCTAGAGGGCATGGTTGATAAAAGGTGGAGTGAGGACTGGGTGGAATATCTGTTTAACATTGTATCTGAAATGAGGATGTAATAGAGATAGGAAATGACCTGTCATTTCATGAGGAGATGAACTTGTCTGTGTTCATGGGACAGAGAGACAAGCTTAGATGGATGAATTTCCATTTTAGCCATTGTCTTTTCTTGTAAAGCGCAGATAAAGAGTTAATGCAGGACTTCCCTGGTGGCGCAGTGGTTAAGAATCCGCCTGCCAATGCAGGGGACACGGGTTCGAGCCCTGGTCCTGGAAGATCCCTCATGCCGCGGAGCAACTAAGCCCATGCGCCACAACTACTGTGCCCGCATGCCACAAGTACTGAAGCCCGCGTTCCCAGAGCCCATGCTCCACAATAAGAGAATGAGAAGCCCACTCACTGCAACTAAGAGTAGCCCCTGCTTGCTGCAACTAGAGAAAGCCCATGTGCAGCAATGAAGACCCCACTCAGCCAAATATAAATAAAACTACATAAATAAATTTATAAAAAAGAAAAAAACTTGGAAAAAGTTAATGCAAAATTACCAGTTTTGCTCCATGGTGTTTCTGATGAATTGTGAGGTTGAATAATAATAGCAAGAGGGCTTCCCTGGTGGCGCAGTGGTTGAGAGTCTGCCTGCCGATGCAGGGGACGTGGGTTCATGCCCCGGTCTGGGAAGATCCTACATGCCGCGGAGCGGCTGGGCCCGTGAGCCATGGCCGCTGAGCCTGCGCGTCCAGAGCCTGTGCTCCGCAACGGGAGAGGCCACAACAGTGAGAGGCCCGCATAGCGGAAAAAAAAATAAAAATAAAAAAAATAATAATAGCAAGAGAGAGATGTACTTCTTCTTTAGGAACTAGTTACCTTTAGCTTATTCTGGAGTACAATCAACTTATAGTTATTTGGCATTAGAAATAACTCTCCTTGAATTTGTTGAAAAATATTATTTTTGTGAAATATCTGCTTGATTGAGTGAAGCTTTACTATATTTTAAGGTCATTTTTATTATACCAAAGCTTAGGGTGCCTTCATTTAAAGGTAAGAAAATGGAGACATGGGTTACAGTGGCTCAACCGAATTTTCAATTCATGAAGTGGAAGAAGAATGCAAGTTCTAACAATTCTCAGTTTTAGACATTTTAGACTAAGTCCTAATGTTAAGCAGTGTATGTGGCTGACAGAGTGAATGCTATACCATGATCCAATAAGGTATGAAAGAACATTGAACAAATAATTTTGTCTTCTCTTTGTCCATGTGGCAGCTAGTAGAGTTCTGTGCTAATAAGTTGCTTAATAATTATTGACTGAATACTGAGTTATAATCAAATAATTATTTGTGAACCAAACAAAAACAAAATAAATGGACAAACCAAACCAAACAAACATGTAGATACAGAGAATAGAGTAGTTGTTATCAGAGGGGAAGGGGCAGGAGGGAGGGCTAAATGGATAAGGGAAATCACCTGTATGGATGGAAAATAAATTTTTGGTGGTGAAAACAAAAACAAAATTATTTATGGCATTTTAAGGGAGTTTTCAGAGATTTGTGATTTAAATTTTTTATATTAAAATAAATATTAGCATAATATATGCGCTCATCAGTTGGGAAAGGGGGGTGTATGTGGAAGAGAGAGGAACTACATTCGGTGGTTTTGTTTTATAGGCAGCTGATATGGGCTGTTGGTGGTTTTATTTTTATTTATTTATTTATTTGTTTGTTTGTTTGCGGTACGTGGGCCTCTCACTGTTGTGGCCTCTCCCGTTGCGGAGCACAAGCTCCAGACGCGCAGGCTCAGCGGCCATGGCTCACGGGCCTAGCCGCTCCGTGGCATGTGGGATCTTCCCGGACCGGGGCACGAACCCGTGTCCCCTGCATCGGCAGGTGGACTCTCAACCACTGTGCCCCCAGGGAAGCCCAAGTGGTTTTATTTTTAAATGAAATTGAACAGCCATTAGCATTTTGAGCTCATGCGTCAAAATACCTCAGGTACAAGACTAGGAGTTTAACATAAGTAACTTATATCTGTCTTGTACATTGGAGAATATGACTGTATACTTGTTTTTTTTGCCGAAGGCACTATTTTTCTATTTAGATTGCTTTCTGCAGGTGTACTTTTGTTAACAGGGGTCTATTAGAAATGTATATTAAGTTTTAAAAATATTAATACTTTTTATTTTTCCACAACCTTCCAATGCTTCCATCTTGATGTCAGTGTATAGTTCTGGATGCCATCTACCAGCAAAAAAACAGCATTTGGGTTTGGATGAACAGTGACATTTGGTCTACCCTTGGGTCTACTGACCACCTAGGTCAGGAAACTAGAAAAACCCGGAAACTGGTCCAGTCTGAAGCAGGCCATATTATTAACTAAAATTGAATTTGTTGCTGAGTATTGGCAAGAATAGGGAGAGCTGTGGGGTGGAGTGGGCAGGGTGGTCGCTTGTGGGGAGTGGGGGGGGGATAATTTTTAAACTATTATTTATTTCAATCCCTGTCAATTTTTTTTTTTTTTAAATTTATTTATTTATTTATTTATGGCTGTGTTGGGTCTTCGTTTCTGTGCGAGGGCTTTCTCTAGTTGTGGCAAGCGGGGGCCACTCTTCATCGCGGTGCGTGGGCCTCTCACTATCGCGGGCTCTCTTGTTGCAGAGCACAGGCTCCAGACGCGCAAGCTCAGTAATTATGGCTCACGGGGCTTAGTTGCTCCGCGGCATGTGGGATCCTACCAGACCAGGGCTCGAACCCGTGTCCCCTGCATTGGCAGGCAGACTCTCAACCACTGCGCCACCAGGGAAGCCCAATCCCTGTCAATTTTAACCAAGATCTGATGGAGAATTTTGTTGCCACTGTATTTCTTATCATAATCACCATTACAAAAGATGTATAAATAATTTTCTTGCCCATATGCTCTATTTACGTTTTTTTAAAGAAAAAAGTAACTTTAAAAAATCTCGGTTATATGATTCCTTGGGTTTCCTATGCTTTATATTCCCCTTTCCTTGAATTTTTAAAATATGCTGTATAGAACTAACTTGTTTTTCTTTTTTATTTCCATACAGGAAGGAGAAAATTATTATTCATGTACCATTTTTAACTAGTCTTTTGACTGAGGATTATTGTGAAACATTTTACTGTTTGCTAGATTCCTTATTTTAAATACCTGTAATCTTTTATAGGAATTTCACCTTTTGTAATTTGGTAATAACAAGTCTAGGTAAGTAAAAAATGAGGATCTCATACAGTTCGGAAGATCTAAGTTTGGTTTAGAATTTAATATTTTATAACCAGTAAGCCTTTCGATTTAGTTAAAGCTAAAGACAGTAACGTAACTTGCCTGTACCAGTTGGGGGTTGAGTGGATCTGTAACTCAGTATTTCTGATGTTCTTTAGTAGTTGCTGCTGGAGTCAGAAGTTAGGAACAAATCTAATGGCCTTTGTAAAACCCTCTTGTCACTTCACAGAGCAAGGACCTACAGCAAGGGCTCTCCCGAAGTCTCCCTTCAGCAAGAAGCCTAGCACTACATTGTAGTCAATGAGAAACCGTGGTACAGAGCAGGAAACTAATTATAAACTGAATTATATATTATTATCATAATCTTGTTTAAGATACTCTGAGCAACTCCCAGACTGAAAACCTGTACTTAAGCTTTCAGCAATAGCCTTATCACTTCCTTTGACTTTTTTGTAGAACTTAAAAAATTTATGATTGCCTAAATAACATTTTCAGAGTTAGCAGGTAAAAATTCTACCATGAGCTCTGTCTTTATCCTCACATACAGTGCTAGGGTATCATGGACATTGGGTAAGAAAAGGCTTGTAACTTTTTTTTTTTGACTCACTAATAGTAAGAAATGTGTTTTACATCACATATGTTTTCTGTTACATAGGTGTGTGTGCGTGTGAAATAAGTTTCACAATAAAGTGATGCACTCTGATTTCTAATCTGCTCGTGGTCCTTTTTTATTTAAAAAAAAAAATTTTTAAAGATCATGACCAACAAATTGGTTTCAAGACCCACACATACATCTATAGCTTTTTCCTTTTAAGTAATACTCCTCACAAAACTTGCTTTGTCTTCTCATACATTGAACTCTTTAAATATTTTTAAATGTATACAAAAACATTTATCTCTAAACATGTAGTTTTGTTATTTGCCTTCATCATTTGAATAAGATATTCTGTGCCCTGGTATTTGTTACTTCCCTACACTTTTGGCCTAATACGCTTGAAAAGTTCCAAGACATCATTAGGACAGCCAGTGAAGAAGGGTCAAAATTGAAAAAATTCATCAGCAAACTGTATTTGAACTCTGTATTTCACTGACCTGGATACTAGCCATAGAGTAGCTCTGCTAGCCACCTCTGGTGCTTGGTCTTTTACCACTCCCTGTATAACAATTCTGGGCTATAAAATTCTAGCCTGTTTTCCAGTTACGAAGTATTGGCTGAGTTAGAGCTCATGGGAAGAGGTGTGTTCATAAATGCAAATAAGGACTTAGTTGTGTATTTGTGTAATTTTTTCCTTTAGATAGGTATACCTAAATTGAAACTCAGATAGTGGTACATTGTTTTACCTTCAGTAATAATTTCTTTTATTAAGTTTTTATACTTTTGATATTTGCCTTTAAGTCTTAAGTTCATAGAGGTGTAAATCTAATGTCATTATAAAACTTAGTTTAAAAAAATGATAGTGGGACAAGATCAGACCCTTTTTCTGTCTTCAGGACTGAGGGAAGCAGAAGTAAGTTTTAGGCTGAATTCCTTTTTGTGGATGATTGGAAATGCTGTACTAATTTGTAATTCAACTATATTGAGAACCTATAGTGTAAGATACTAAAGCTTAAGTCTGTTTCCTAAAGAAATTTGTGTGAGTAGGCAGTCTTTTAATAGTCTTAGATTAAATGTTCAGCAAGCACAAAATGTCCCAATAGGTAAAAAGTGAATGTAAAACAATGCTTCAGTCTTAAAGTTGACTTAAAAACAGAACTCCCCCAAGTTTTACTCTACTTGTATTTAATGTTCTCCAGTGGCCCCACATAGCCTCTCCACAGATTCTGGCCTTAATCCAAGACAGCTTTTGTTTGTTTTTGTTTTTAACCATCATAGGTCTTTGGGCATCTGATAAAACTCTGGATTGTCTCCCCAGAGAAGTAGATATACACACAATCCCTGCTCTAAGACTCCCAAGAGAATGTAAGAATCTGCCTAGTGCACATCTGTTGAATTAACCCTGAGATTCTCCTGGATTAGTGATGGAGTTGTGAGAGTTGGTATAGGAACAGCAGAGGTAATCATCAGTTTCTTTTAACCTGATAACGTCGTTACGTGTTACCATTAATCATGGATCAGCATTTTGTTTCATTGCTTTTGAAGTTTACTCAGAATGTGGGTAAGCTGTTACCTGCTAAAGGTGGTCCAGAAAGGACAGCCATCCCAGCAAAGAAACTGGCAAGCCCCAAGAACCTGTGTACCATAGAATTCCCAGACAGATCAACCTGTAGGGATTAGAATCCAGTGTTAGCCATATTGAGGGTGAAATTCTGTGGAGACCTTTGCCTACAGAGGGGCAAATACTGTGTATGTCATCTGAAACTGTGAACAGTTGACTTCTGAGGTGATTTGGATGGCATTTTACCCTGATATTATGAAAGAGCTGAGGCAGATAGGGAATAGTAATTTCAGTAGGCAGACAGTGTTTTCATTTTATTAGTAAGGAACGTTGGTTTTTGTTTCTTTTTTAAAATCTTTTAATTGGTTCAGGGATACTTTTTTCCCTTGAACCTCACTGCTCTTCTCTGTTAGGAAATGGTATTTACAGTTGGAGCTGACAGTGGTATTATTGAATCCACCTATGGCTGAATACCAACCATTGGTTTATAAGAAATCAGATATCTCAGGAGTTGATTTCAGCTTTAGAAAGTTTGATTTTTGCTTAAGCCTCATATAAGATCCTGCAGCACTTATGCTAATACTGATATCAGGTCAGAAGATTCCGGGGGATTCTGTTGCAGCACACTGGGGGCCTAGTTCTAAGAACCCATGGGGTTCCAAGAAAAACCCAGAAGTATTTGTATAACTCAGTTCTGTTCAGGTCTAGGACTTTATGTCAATTTGGGGTAAAGATGGAGAGGAGTTAAAAACACAATGTCCTTATTAAAGTATACAGAACTTCTCTCAACAAAAGAGAAGCCAGTGCTGGTCAGGAAGCCCTTTTTTCTTTTAAGGAACTCTTCCAAGATGTGTCTTAGAACCAAAGAAATTTCTTGACCTGAAGGAAAGAAGTGAACAGAAGTCTAACCTGGGAGACTGATAAGCAAAATGGAATCCTTCTGATCCCTATTTTGCTCTTCTTTCCTGTCCCACGTCCCACGGGGGGATAGTCCTCTCACCCCCCCCGGCCCCACCCCCCCAAGGTAAGATGAATAGCTGGATAAGATATAGCTACAAGGTTTCTGAGTATGTTTGTTTTTAATTATAAAATTAATACAAAATATGTTTTCTCTTTTGGGGAGGTGATTGTTAACACTTTTACTAAATGGTGTAAGAACATTAATGAGTACGTCTACTCACCAGTACAGGAAGTATCAATGCCAGGTAACCACCGGAGAAAATGGCAAAGAAGATGGTATAGGTCATAAGTAGTGGAAATGTGGTGGCAAAAGGAGCAAGCAGGTTAGTGATGCCGCAGAGGATGAGGTAAGACTTGTGGTAATGATACTTCTTGATCCAGTTTTGATCAGCAACCCATCCGGAGATAATCTGACTGACTGTCTCAATGATACCTGGAACAATATTGAAAAGGTCTTATGAAATCCTAATTCCATTTTCCTAGCCCTTTTGAAAACTGTAAAAGGCATCTTTTCCTAAGTAATATGACTTCATCCTGAGGCTGGGACATAAGAGAAAAAAAAAAACGGTTCCATTTGTCTATCAATAGATTCTGTCATTTACTTACCTATTCCAGACACATCAATAAAATACCAGAAAGGCTCCTTCAGAGTTGGGTAGAGGACTCACCAGGTATTTTTTCTGACTGTGTTTGGGAAACTCATACCACCAAACTGGGAATACCAGGTTATAGAGAACGCTGGGCTCCCTTGAAGTGGTGAGGAAGTGAGATTTCTTGAAGATTAGTAAACCCACAGGTTAGTGTCCTGGGGAAGTCATATGGTGGAAGACTGGAGTATAAATAATAAAGTCTTATGGTGAAGAAAAAAAACAGATGTTGAGACTCATAATTGTATATGAGGTTTTGGTAATTAAGTCCTTCTCCAAAGGCTATTACGTTTAACTTGAAAATATGTAGGAAGTCCGGAAATGGGAGATCATCTCTTGAACACTGGAACTATGGTGTAACTTGAATAAAATTTAAGAATAACATTTTTCACTTAGTTTTATGATAACAGAACATTCTTATCCTTTATCCTATTATATGTTAATGTAGCAGTTAAATACTGAAAGATTTTCACCAAGAGGAGCATGAGCTGCAGTTGTTTTATACTTAAAATTCTTCCTATGGTTCAAACATAAATTGCTCCACGAAAAGGAATTAAAAATTCATACTGCCATCTCTATATCTATTTTTACAGTTATTTCCTAGGATACATACTGAAACTTTATTATGTTCTTTGGTCCTGCTGTGGAGCCCTAATCTGATCTAAATTGATACTACCAGACGCTTTAGTGGAAAAAAAGTCAGTTTAGCTATGTATCTTTTTCTTGTGTACACAAGTTTTATTTGACTGAAGCAGTTGGAAATGGGGTGCAGTCAGTTTTGCAAGGGCTTGGTAAATAGGCTTTTCCAGAAATTAGCAAGGGAAAAGTTAATGTTGAGCTACTGAGAATTTCCAGATAGAGCAAACCAGTTCCATTTCATTCATTTTCATTTTTTTAGACTCCCTATTTTGTCAGTTGAAAGAATCCATCTCTTCTAGATCAAGCATTCTGTTTCCATACATTTTTATAAGTACTCAACTAAAATGATTTTTTTTTCATTCTAGTTCATTTTAAATGTCAGCCTACCCATTAATGACTAGCCTTAGTATGCTTATTTATCTTATCCTCTTACTTTGAGTTAAAGGGGGAAAAATTCTTAGCTACAAATACTACTAGAACATTATTGAATGCTTACAGTGGTTCATGTACTATTCTGAACTCTACATGCATTGCTTGCTTAATCCTAATAACCTTCTGAGAGTAGATGCTATTATTCATATATTACAAGGAAATTGAGACACAGAGAAGGCAAGTATCTTGCCCAAGGTCACACTGTCATACACTGCAAAAACTTGAAAGTCTAGCTCCAGAACCAATCCTTTCAACCACTGCACTGTGCAGCCTACCTAGGATTGTTTTTGCTTGCTAAGATGGCTGTTGTCACTGAGCACCAGCTTTCTAAAGTTCGGTATCCAACAAATACTTAGATACTGACATATGAAAATAAGACTTGCTTTGGGGTCCGTTGTCTGGTAGGGAAGAGCCTGTGTGCAAGATGCAGTGACAGGTTGGAGGGAAAGTCCTGCTGCTCCCACCAGCCTCAAAAAACTTGCTTTTCTGGCCTTCCCACAACTCCTTTTTTTAAAAAAATTATTCTTCTTAAGCTTTTTAAAAATTAAATTTAATAAATTTTTGTAAAATTAAGTTCATTTCTCCTTTTGAGGGTGAGGTTGAAGTAGACTTTCTTACCAGCTACAGAAACGAGGTAGGAGGCGTCCATGATATTAATCCCCAGTGTTTTGGCTCTGGCTACCAGGTGAAAGGTGGGGATGAAATATGCCAGCTGACTGAGGAGAAAAGACCACGTAAATATGTAGAAAAAAGGATTCTTAAGAAGAGAAAAATCAAAGAGTTTTTGTTTGCAGCTCCACAAAATAGTCTTATTCCCATAACTTTCTTCATTAGTTTTTTGGAAGAGTCTGTTCCTGTTAGGTTCATTGTTGAACTCTTCATTTTGATTTTGTGAGACTGTTAAACTTATAACAGGTTGTCCATCCTGCATAGTATTGTCCCTGATGGCAGACTCTTGTATCTCACTGCGGCATGATGTTTCTGTCCCACATGCTGCCTCTGGACCACTTGCAGAAAAGCTGCTACTTTTATCTTTAATATCGGAATTGCTCTCGCTTTTGATATGGGTGGGTCTCAAGAGCATACTAGAAGGCACCAAATGCAATGTGATTGCTCCAAATAATATAAGGGCACCTAAACAGGAGAGAGAAATTGAGAAGTTAAGCTAAAAATTACCTCTCTCATTTCACAATACTCTGTATGCTTAGGCTCAGAAGAGGCCCCACCACTAAATATTCAGTCATAGTGCAGTAATTCCTGAAAACACTGCTTTGTCCTTGTATTTAGCTGAAAGCATTTAAATCCATTGACTTAACTGTTAGCCGTACATACTGCTGTATCCTTGTGAAAACAGGGAGTCCTTGCAGATAGAAAAGGGGAAAGCTGTGCCACTAGGGGGCATGGAAGGAGAGTTATTTGTGCTAAAGGAAAGAAAATGGTTTGGGGTGGGGGGGAAGTCATTTCAAATGTTAGAAAATTACAGTGTGTTTTAAATGTCCTGAAGGGAGGGTGTAGATTTAGGTACAGAAAATACAGAATTAGGTAACGGGAATCATTTGGAAACTGCCTTAGAAGAGGAGATAGCCTGTCATCCCGTGATGTTTTAAATGTCCTCGAAAGAAGACATGCCAGTGTTGCCTTTGAAGCTGAGTAGTTGCTTGACTTCAGCGTGTCCTGACCAAAGCTGTGACTTGGGTGTGTTGCTTCTAGAGATAGAATTAGCTGTAGGTTCTGCTATCCTGTCTTATGGATTTGTCAGCTGGTCTTGTTCACCATGAGACTACTGGTGGTTTTTTTAATCAGGAAAGGAAAAGTTCAACAAAACTGCTCTGTGGATAGGAATAGGCTTATATATTCACATATATGTACATATACATAGATTTTTTTCCCCAATACTTTGAGGTTATTTTAATCCAAATGTTTTATCTCAGGTATGAAGAAAATTGTGGAGTGAATGGTTTTTATTCATTTGTGAAAATTTATAGTTGACAGTATATAAAAGATTAAGTATTAAGGAACATAATCCTCTTTTCACTCAATTTTTTTCCGTCTATTTTAGTGAATCTGATGGAGGAGACTTTTTTAAATGCAGATTTTTTTCTTAAAGAGAAAATTTGAAGAGAATGCTTTGAGTAGAGGATCCTTGTTTCCGCAGGAGTACCGCTTTCCCTGCAAAGGTGTGTTTCCCCAGCCGCATAGATTGCCCTCCATCCCCTCAGACTTGAACTCTATGGTGAACTCTGAGTTGCCTGCATGACGGGCAAAGCCTGCAAGTAGTTCAGAGTCTCTTTTGCCATATATTCTCCAAGGAAGAATACTTTACTTTAGAATCATGCTCACTTCCTCTGTAGTCATCATAGAGAGGGCTCAACATTAAATCTTACAGAGTTGATGGTTCAGAAACTTAGAATGACTCACCTGTCCAGTCATATAGATCTATCAGGACTTTTGTAAAAGGCGCCAACAGAAATGTCAGTCCCATCCCTGAACGGGCAATAGCTGTAGAAAGAGCTAATCGTTTTTTGAAGTATTTGGTAGTGACCACAGCAGCGACTTGGTACAGGAAAGCAGAACCCAAACCTAAAAGAAAAACATAATAGCTTGGAATCACTTTCACATTAAGTGGCTTGGTACTGGACAAGATATTCTCCTGGACCTGAGATAATATAAGTAGGCCTTTTGAACTCATGGAGAGTAAAAGGGAAGGTTCCTGGTTCCATTTTTTTTTTTAAGTCTTAACTTTTACAATGGACTCACCAGGTAAAAATCCCATAGTCACACAAAGAAAGGGAATGCTTGTAGCCCAGCTGCTGATCAGATATCCACCAGTAACAAGGAAAGCCCCAAGAATGGAGGCAGTTTTCTCTCCAATTATGTCACAAATAACAGCAACTAGGGGACCTTGGGAAAAGAAACAAATGCTAGTTAAATGTGCTCTGGCATCCCTTATCTTCTGGTGTGCAATTTAAATGGGCAACTGAAGGGAAATAAGAGGACTCTACATTTGTGTATCCTTCAAAAAGGTGTCTGTATTGAGTTTCTTAATATTCCCAGCCCCACACTATTTTGCTTTTAGGAAGAAGTTTTGTTGTTTTTTGTTTGTTTTAAAGAAAAGATTGTAAATAAGCAGGTTTGGAAAGGAAGCTTGCTGAAAATGCATTGTGAAACCTCTGCAAAAAACGGTTGCCTCTAGCGACCTATGACTAAGTTCAATTATTTATCTACACCATGTTCTAGCTCCAACTAGAACTAAAGGAAGAGGAATTGGTTCTGTCTTTTAGAGCTTTATGGTCGACATTCCAGTTGAGAGACTGGCTCACTGGACCTCTATTAAGACACTGTTGAAAGAAACAAGGCATGAAAATTGAATCATGGAATTAAATAGTTGGATTCTTCACCTTTCTTTGTTTAAGCACTAATTTTTCTAGTTTTTCCAAGTCAAGCGGAGGCTAAACACTGCAAGTCCTTTTCTCAGCTTTACATGTTGATAAATGAACCTGAGTTTTAGCAAAGCTTCAGTCTTGATTGACTGACAGGTGAGTCTTCTTGGGATTGTCCTTTGGTGGTCCTTTTCCTTGGACAGCAAGCTTATTGATGGCTTTATACCTGCAGAAAAACGAAGCGATGACATGATGGATCCAATCCAACCAGTTTGCTCTGAGGTGCCTTCAAACTCTTCTTGAAAAACCACAAAGAAAATTGCAAAAGTCTTGGTCATCCCCATCACGAATACATTTACCTAAATCAAAGCAGACCAAAGAGTCCAAGTCGGGTGGTGAGTAAGCCATTACAGGGGAGGTTGGAACTGCTGGAGGCTCTGATTCTCTGTGTCACCTGTATTTTACCAGTTTGTTTGCCAGTTCCTCTTTGTAACATTTTAAATTTTAGGGGCGGGTTGTCCACTTGGAGTGTCTAATCACTTTACATGAAAGCATCTCATTTAATTCTCATTACAAAGGCATGGAATAGGTGTGTCAATATTGTATTAGAAATTCAGGAAATTGAGATTTAGCTTAAAAGTTGCTCAGGATGGGGATGCTGGAGCTAAGACTTGAACCCAGATAGACTGACTCCAGACCAACCACTATACCATCCTGTTACAGTAGCATCTGTTAAAAACAGCTAATTCCAGTTACCTTTGTGAGAGATGTGTGTTGATCCAAAAGAATTGTTCTGTCAGTCCTTAGGTTAGCTTTGCTTTAACTCTGCTTTTGAGCTGAGTACCCTCCCTCACCTGGTATATAAATACGGCAACCATAATAATTTATCACCCAGTTGAAGCTCTTTGAGAGTGAAAAGTAGTGCTATTAATTGATGCCTGTACAGCAAGGGTAATGAGGATGTATGGTCACCTTACAGTTGGGTCATGTGCCCCACCCTTTTTTTCTGTCCCATCTAACCCTTTTGCCCGCACCACCCTCCTTCCTTCCACTAGGGGGAGCTCCTCTTTTGAGGTCAGGTTTTCTTTCAGTGGCGTACCAGCTGTTTGTTTCTTGGAATTCTGATTAGAAGTGGGGCAGTGAGGAGCAAGGTTCTGAGGGGAACTAGAAGGGAGGCCTAGCCAGGCTCTGCAGTCAGTCAAAGCCCAGGAGCCACATGTACTCACTCTTGTCTCCAGGGGCTTCTTAGTGGCCCCTTTCCTTTCCTTTTTTTCAGTGGCCTTGGTGTTTCAAGGCCACTTTCTCTGCTGTCAAGCTGGCTAGGCATTGTGGAAGGACCACAGATCCTGGGTTCCTTTTCACTGATTCTTTCTCTGTTCACCTGGTAAATATTTCCCCCTGTGGTTCTGCAGTCATCTCACTTTATACCTGCCCCATAGACAACCATTCAGTCTCAAGGTTTTAATTACCACCCTTGAACTCATGGTGTAGTTGTGAATACTGTGTTCCATCTGCAGTCAGCCTGCCTCGGCCAGAATCCTGGCTCTGCTTCCTATTAGGGGTGTGACCTTGGGCAAACTACGGAAGTTAAGCTTCCTCTTTTATAAAGTAGAGGAAAAGTAAATGTCACCTAGCTCATAGGACTGTGAAGACTGAGAAAATTCTGGTAAAGTAATACTTAGCACTTAATACTCAAACTATTAACTATGTTTTTGTTATCTTGTGTAACCATTCTGCTCTCCCAAGAGCTCGAGACTCATATTAATGTCTACCATATCTTTCTAACTCAGGTTAACTTATCCAAAACTAAACTCATCTTTCTCTTATCCCATGCCTACTCTTCCTTTTCATTTCTCTTGATTGGTACCATCCACCCACTCACCCAAATCAGAGACCTGCCTCCACTTAGGAACCTCCTTCCCTCAGCCTCTACCTACTGAATAAAATAACCAAGGCCTTCCCCTCCATCCTCTCTGCTAGACTCTTACTTCAGACTAGTATTATTTCTTGTCTGGAGTAAGGGACTAGGAGTCAGTGGTGGTGCTCCAAGGTTGCAAAAGATGGGGTGGTGAGGAGGAAGTCTCTTAATGTACTTTTTCCCATTCTGATTTGATAGAAGCTACAAGACTTTCCTTATTTAGAGTGAACAATGCTATGGACACCAGGGCTATATATGCAAAAATGAAAAAAGCATTTTATCAAGCACTTTGTAATCATAACGTGCCTTAAAGGCACCTCTATCAGGAAATGAGGCTAGAGAATATACATGAACCTTAAATGACCCAGACTTGTTTCTTTCAGTTTAAAATACAGGGCGGTGATTGCCTCCTCTCATGAGCAGGGAATGTGACAATGAGGCGTCATTCTGTAAAATTACCCTTCCTCTTTTTCTGTGGACATGGGTTCTGTGCTGGCATCTACACGATGCTGGCCTCTATGTTCTTAGCCATCTGAGTTTGGCTAGCTACTGGTCCCCCCAATTTAGCACCTTTCCTCTCTGGTCTTTCCTTGGTGTCTGGGCATAGCAGCTGTAAGTGGATATGACTTGTCTCTAATAACTGGGTCTGTGCCTTCCACTGTGTATATCATGAAGGCCAAGGACATAGCCTTTGTAGCCACCCTGCCTCCCTCCCTTAACTTGTAACCTTCCAACTTTGTTTCTGTTTTGACTCAGAGCTATTAAAAATCTTTTCCCCAAGGTCCAGATATTCCCTTAGTTAACTAAGCAGACTAGATAAATCTATATTATACTATTTCATCTCATGTTTTGGACCAAGGTTGATGGGTTTCAGTCCTGTTCCAGAGTCCACATCAGACACTGTACATGGGCTTACCCCATCATCCATCCATCCATCCATCCTCCCATCTGTCAACAGGTATATATTGAGTGCCTACTGTGTTCCAGGCTATTTACTAGGGCTTACAGTGGTGAGCAAACAGACTTGGCCCCTGTGCTCATGGAACATTCAGTCCTGGGACACAGGCTGAATACAGAAAACAATCATGCAAGTATGTAGTTATAAAGTATGGTAAGTTAGAATATGAGTCTTTTTTTTTTTTTAAAGTAGGGAGCTCTTGAAGAACATGTTATTGAGTTTTTCACTCATCTTTTCAGGAGCTCATCTATTATAGAAAAGTAGACTTGTAACTTATGCAGACACAAAAGCATCGTCATCTTAAGTACCCACATTACCACTGTGGGTGATTGGCCTGAGTTAACTGTTAACATTTTGGGGACCCAAAATGTTTTTTTTGTGTGTGTGCTTTTATAAGTAGCATCACACCCAAAAAAAGTGGGACATTGTTTATTAATCTGGTTGTTAGACAACTTTTCTTACCAGCAACTAAATTGATGAAATAACTTCCTATCCTCAGAGGATAATACAGGAAAAGGAAGGGTGGTTATTGGGGAGAAAGGTGGGAGAATTAGAGATCCTCACCAACAATGCCAGTTCTGCAAAGCCTGTGATGTGGGGAGGTGGCCCCAGTCACAGGAAGGCTCTCAGACTTAGGGTGTCCTTAGTTTCCTCTTCAGTAACACTTCTGGGAGGGAAAAAAAAGAGATTCCACATTCTTTGGTAATGAAGCTAATGTTTAACAAATAGTCCTGTGGTTCGGAGTTTTGTATTATGTATATCCTGGCTGAGGACTTCTTCCCCTCCTTTCCCCTTCTCTGTCATAAGGGAGGAGGTGTGGTATTTCTACGTTGTGGGCTTCAGGGTAGTTAGTAGTCACCAGGACCTGCACTCCCTTCCCTGGGAGCTTCTTACTGTAGGGCTGGGCTGGGGAGGAGGATCAGGAGGGAAGGGTGTCTTTGTGAATACATCTCAAAGTTAACTTACTTGGGAACACTTAAGAGGAATTGGGGAGCTGGTGCCATTCTCAGGGTGGTTTGGGATATAGCTGTGATGGGATTCACCAATCCCATCAGAATGAGCATGCTGAGTCACATCACCACTGTCTCACATAACGACCCCAAGAGCTTCTGGGAGGATGAAGGAAAGAAGTTAATTAAAAAACAGAGTGCGGAGTCCAGCTGCTTATGGATGAAGGAGAAAAATCAGGCTCCAGTTTCAGAATCCACATCATTCTCTCCCTTTCCAGACATGTCAGAAATATACATTGGGCCTAACTCTAGCATAAGTTATGGTTGGCGGGGATGGGTTGGGAAGTGGACAGCAGGCAGAACAGAAGAAAAGTCCCTGCCCCCTAGGAGAGACGGAGGTTGCTTCCAGCAGGGTTACGTCTATGCTGGGCTGAGCTGGGGGACTCCCTCCCCACCCACCCCTGCAAAAGCACTTTTTAGCGGTTTCCAGTGCTACTTCTGGGATGGTTAAATGTACGATTGTCCCCAAATCCTAATTGCCATGCAGCGAGGGCAGAGCTGCTGATAGTAACTGGAGCAGAGCACTCTGTAGGTTTAAGGAGGGGTAGGAGACAGGATGGAATGCTTCTGCTTTCACTCAAGGAGGACATTTTCAACTTTCTCTTGGGTTCATTGGCAGTTCCTGGCCTTGCTCTAACCCCCTTTCCATTCAAATGTCAAGGATTTCATAAGTGATCTTAGTCTGCTCTGAGCCTTTCTCAGGGAGCCTTCTTTCAGGCAGTAGCAAAGGGGAGAGTAAATTCTTACCAGGAAGAAATGAAACACAACCATCCATCCCCAACCTCCATCCAGGGTTTTCGTGTAGGGTCGGACCTTCCCCTCCCTCTTCAGCATGATGCTTCGTTTGTTTTAAATGCAGAAGATCCCTGTGACGAATCCAAGACAGAGTTGACTCAGTTGACAAAATGATCTTAACTTTTATTTCCTCTGTGGTATAAAACCACTTGTACTGTAATTTTTTTTCAGCCCACCTCTGAAACTAGATGATTTCTCCTCATTTCTAAAGTTTACAGACTCTCTGGAGTTTATAGACTCTCTGATCTCAACCTCAAAAATACAAGCAGGGCTTTGTACCATTTGGCGGATTTTTGTGGAGGTCTGCTGCCTGGCTTCCCCTGGAAGTCCACAGGGAGCTGACAGTTCTCTTGGAGTATGTCCTTAGTTACATATAAAGTCTGCCCGACTAGACTGTCCCCTTATCCTCGTTTATTCCATAATCATGATCCAGGCAGAACCATGGGAGAAATGAGAAAAAGATAACAAAAGGCTGTGATGTGAGGGACATCAAAGCCACCACATAAATCTCTCTTCCATAAATCTCTCTTGAATGGCCTCTGAAAGATGACCACTCAGTTCACTTCAGGCAGGAATAGCAAAGGAGTTGATCGCAAAGCCTGACCTCACTGATTGTGGAGTGGCCATTCCTTGCACTATTCTCCCCCCAGGTCTGCAAACCAAATCCTAGGGCAAGCTGTGCACCGTCCTCTGGGTAAGCTCTTGACTTTAGAGAAATAAAAAAGGGATGGGGAACTTCAGGCTTGGAAATTCCCTTTCACAGCACTTGCTAAAATGAAAATGTTCTAATGGACTAAATAGACATGACAACAACATGCAATGACTGTTCCTCGAATGGATCCCAGGCCAGAAAAAAGTTGGAAAGGACTTTAGGAGCTGCGTTGGGGAAATTGGAATGAGGACTGTATAGCAGACCAGGTTAGATCTCTTAGGGGTGACGGTGGTCTCGTGGTTCTGCCGAAGAATGTGCTTGTTCTTAGGAGGCATGTGCTAAGAAGCTCAGGAGTGAAGTGTCATAGAGTCTGCTGCCTTCTCACAAGTGGTTCAGTAAAATAAATATATATAGAGAGAAAAAGCAAAGAGAAAATGTAGATATTCTGAGAGAGAGGGCGGCATTCTTTATTTGCCACCGGCAGGTAGGCAGGCAGGCTCTTTCTTCCTGGGAAGGAGAATCTGCCAGCACGGCGTGTGGTACGGCTGTCTGTCTGGTGAGCAGGCCGCGCAGGGAGAGATGCCAGTTGTTCAAAACACTATAGAGGACCAACCCCAACACACAGTCCCATTTTCATCCTACCTTTGATGTGGTGTGTAGCAAGGGAATCCTCCACAGACTTGAGACAATCTGGGAAGAAGAAGAAACTATACAATTTTCCAGAATGTTGCTCTTTTTCTAAGGCGTTTCATTCTTCTGCCCTGTGAAAACAAGCAAGCATTGTGAGAGCCCAGGGTTAGAGCCAATTTAGGCACTCCTGCCAGTGGACTTTACTTCCTGAGGGGAGGAGGAAAGACTGTAATTTGACATCATCCTAGGCCCTCCCTCCACCCAAAAGCAAGCATCAGAGTAAACCAAGTAGAAAATCCTTTGGGTAACTGTTGTTGATTAAACCTGGAGGCCCTCACACTAAGGTGGCTCTAATGCCAAGTTGGCCTATGTTAGCAAACCAAAATCAAAACAGGTTACGAAATGGAACCTAAGGATGACCAGTCACAAACAGCCAGTCAGGAATTAAGCTGTGGCCCATTAATGACTTCCTTGCTTCGCTTCTGCCCTCTCTATAAAAGCCTCTCCCTGAGCTCCCGTTGGTGGAGCGCTCCTAACATCTTCCAGTTTGACACTGCCTGGTTTGAATCCATTTTTGTTCAAATAAACTCTTAAAATTTTTAATATGCCTCAGTTTGTCTTTTAACAGTTCTGGTGTCAGAAGAGGGAACAAAGGAAGGAGGCCCCGAGCAGCCACAGATAGGTATCTGCTGAGCCCATTGGCTTGCTGGTTTCTAGCTGCCTCTGGAGGTGTGGGTAAGTCCCTCTCCCACCCCAGCTCCGCAAGCTTTTGCAGTATGAACTGTCAGACTTTAGTTGAACCTTTCTTCTTCCAAACTGGGTCCAGAAACTGGTTGGAGTCAGCCTGGGTCCGGGGTCAGACTGGGTTGGACTTAAACTGGGCTGGTCCTGTGTGAGGTCTCAGGTGAATGAAATTTTGTTTTAAGGGTGAACAAGTAGGCTATTCTTACCAAAGATAATCTTGTACTACAGTAGCCACAGTTTATCCACTTATGAGGTGCCCTAGAGAAAAAGGGATCCCAGCCAACCCTTACAATAAGGGTAGAGGGAAAATTATTCTTCCTCCTCTACAGTTTCTGGTGACCAGGATGACACCTGCTGGGACACTCCACTTGCTTTAGAGCCTGCTGATGGGATCCCGGGAAAGCTGGCAGAAGCCCATAAAGGGTGAGAATTCTTACCAGAGTCAGTTCTTCTGGACCTCCACCTGTGGTGCCTGGTTGAGAGAGGAAGGTACAATTTCACAGTGTTCCTTCCATTCTAGATTCAGATTGGCAGGAGAAAAATGTTTGTAAGAATTAGATCTTTGGGGGCTTCCCTGGTGGCATAGTGGTTAAGAATCCGCCTGCCAATGCAGGGGACATGGGTTCGATCCCTGGTCCAGGAAGATCCCACATACCGCGATGCAACCAAGCCCGTGTGCCACAACTACTGAGCCTGTGCTCTAGAGCCCTCGAGCCACAGCTACTGAGCCTATGTGCCTAGAACCCGTGCTCCACAACAAGAGAAGCCACCACAATGAGAAGCCCGCGCACCGCAATGAAGAGTAGTCCCCACTCACCGCAACTAGAGAAAGCCTGCATGTAGCAATGAAGACCCAATGAAGCCAAAAATAAATAAATAAAATTTATTAAAAAAAAAAAGAATTAGATCTTTGAATGGTGGTTTGTGAACTTTCATTTAAGTCCCCACTTGTTCTTGGTCTTTTTACTCCCAGGGACAGCTATAGCTTTCTCATTTATCTTGTTATGTCCTGAGAACTTGGCTTGGCTTTCTGTCCATCAGGGCACACAGGTTGGCAGTTCTTACGTGTGCAGGCAGCTCAACTGTCACATTGGGGACCCCCAAAATGTGGCTGGACAGAAATGCGGGTTATCAGCTACCAGGTGAATTGTCTTTCTTTCTTTCTTTCTTTTTTTTTTTTTTTTTTTTTTGCGGTACACGGGCCTCTCACTGTTGTGGCCTCTCCCGTTGCAGAGCACAGGCTCCGGATGCGCAGGCCCAGCGGCCATGGCTCACAGGCCTAGCTGCTCTGTGGCATGTGGGATCTTCCCGGACCAGGGCACGAACCCGTGTCCCCTGCATCGGCAGGCGGACTCTCAACCACTGCGCCACCAGGGAAGCCCTAAGTCTTTCTTTCTTTATCTTTGGGAGTGGCTCTGGATCTTGGGGCTGGGGGAGTAGTATCTTTTGTACTTTCTTTGGGGATGCCTCTTGCATCCATGGTTAAACCATGGTTTTGTTTTTGAGTCATTTGATAGGGATACCTTTAGTTTAAAAGTAAAAGAAAAGTTTGTTTAGTATTGCCAGGAATAGTTACTGTTTGTCCCACCTAAAACGTGTTAATAAAATATTTAAAAGGATTTTTTTAGTGATCTTTGTGGTTAGAAGTTGGCCACTCTGGGGAGTTCCTTGATGGCCTAGTGGTTAGGATTTGGTGCTTTCACTGTGGAGGCCGGGGCTCGATCCCTGGTCGGGGAACCATCCCACATGCCATCCTGCTTGCTGCGTAGCGCGGCCAAAATGCAAAAAAAAAAAAAAAAAAAGTTGGTTATTTTGGAAGCTGATATTCAGAGCCTGATAGGAACTGTTTTTAAGGGCTTCTCCACCAAGCCGAAATGAAATTATGTACCCAGAAGGAAAGAAAAACATTCTGAGGCCACTGTGGAAGAATTTACTAAAACATTCAAAAGATGCACAGCTCCAAATCTGGAACATAGGAATCTTTTAATTTTCATCTTAGTTGGAAATCTCCCTGACATAAAGAAGCAAATTGAAGATAATATAGTTGGATGGGTGGGTTCACTGGGCCTCAGGTGGCAACCCAGTTCTTTGAGGAATAAAGAACAACTACTTGTCTTACAAATCGAGTTTTGACAAGAACAGAAATGCAGCTCTAGAAACAATGAAAAGTCTATCCTTTTTACCAATCTCAAAACCTCCCCTATTCAGCTCAGAAGGCTTACAGATATTATAAAACATCTGGATTTAGGGAATAAGAGTCCTTCTTGGTGGAACTTACATCCTTTTTCTGTGCCTTTGAGCTTTGAGATGTAAGCGTTCTGCATCTCAAGTATTTAGAGCCATTTCTTTGAAATGTGGACTTCAGGGAGGTGATTCTTATTAGAAGGACAAAAACAAAAGTATGTGGGGGGCGATTTGGAAACTAGGTGAAAGTTCTACTGAGTTAAATTGTGGATATTCATTGACTAGATCATTTCCAAGTAAGATAAAATACTGAAACATTAATTACTGAACACAAATTTATCTACTTTTGGCATTTTATCTACTTTGGCTTCTTATTACAGAGGAACTAAAGATATTTGGGTTTATTGGTAAACGTGTTTTATGCCATATCGAAAAATTTACTGTGAGGGAGAATATACTTCTGGAAATTATGAAATGTATTTATAAATGTGCCAATCCACAGAATGCTAGTGTAACAGTCCACAGTTGCTTGCTTCTTAGTTTTCACTAGGAAGTAAGGATTCTAAGGGTTACGAATTCTAATCGTTATATGTAATTTAAAACTACTAAAATACAGGGGTGAAAGGAAGCAACTGTGTGAAAAGTAGGAAGGAAAGTAGAATGTGTCTAGGGGGTAAGAAAAGGTATGGAAGGACTTTATTAAAAGTCTTTTTGTCATTTGCAGAGAGTTATTGTTTTACTCTGATGCTTTCACAGAAATGCTTCTTTGTCTTTAGAGTTTCATGGAAAGATCTAGAATACAGGTTTCTGATAAGTTTAAGAGCATAAAAGTGAACTGGGTAAGAATTTTCAGAGCTAATGAAAAAACTGGATTCATCCTGAACAAGAATTAATAACATATGATTAAATGAACTGATGAGGATGATTATAATGTTTTTTACAACTTTTTCTTTGAAACACTGCTGATTCCTTAATGTTTTGTTTTCCAAATTTAAGGAAACCTTTCTCTCTTAAGCTGTTTATGACTTAAGGCAGTTTGGTAAATTATACCTTTGTAAACAAAAGTGAAACGTTTTTTTCCCTACCTGATCCCTCCAGAATTTGGAAATTTGTTGTGTAGTCTTATTTTCATGGCAATATAGTGATTTACATAAGCCAAATAAGAATATGTTCTTATAACAGGACACAATTGGAAGCCTTGGTTATATTACCAAGGCTTTGACTAGAATGTCATATTTGAGAATATGCATAAAATCAGATATGACCAGACAGTTTTAAGGAACTAAGGCTGACTTTATGGAGGCAATAAAGCTCCTAAGAAAAACTGGCCTGGCATCTTGTTTATAGGGTTCCAAGAAACCTTACCAGGTGAGTAAGGAAGGTCACTTCCTGGCAGGCCTGAGAACCTCAGGATATCTTAGGGACCTTGAGAAGAGAGGAATTCACCCAAATCTATAGGTATTCCAGATGAAGTCTGAAATGACAAATCCTTGACTTGACTTCTTAATCTGGAGAGCCTTTAAAAGTTCAATCTAAGATTCCTTATGAAAAGTCCTAGCAAAACAGATTTAAAAAGAGCCTATATGGTCAATTACTCTTCCTACTGCACCTCTGTAAATAACCAGCCTAAGTTTTATGAGACTAGACTTATTCTGCAAACAAATTAGTCTTACTGTGATTATCTTTGATAGAAATGGGGGTGATTATAAAAAAAATTATGTTGCAGTAGAAAATTATAATACGATCTTGTGGATATCAGATTCTAGTCCTATTCACTGTCTCTGAGCTTTTGTTATATACCTGTAAACCGGACTGGATCCTGAATTGTTCTAGTTTTCTCAAATATCTGGCTACTCTCCAAACTAAGATTTCCAGTTTTCTCCTACCCTTCTGCTTTGAAATCACTAAGAACAAAGACTATCCTTGAACCTCCTTAGAAGGGACCGTACCAAGTCAGCAGTCAAACTTCAGGGCCTTAAACCTTGGGTCCATATCTCCCAGTTAAAAAGGGCTCCTCCAGACTCTTGGAACTGTACAACTGGAGACCTAAAATTAAAATTGGCTTCTGGAGGTTCCTCTCCAGAAGCAGATAGCATCTTGAGATGGACAGCTCTCCCGAGGTCACGGATCAAGATCTTTATTTCCTATTTGAAACCTTTATTCCTTTTGCCTTTTCACTACTTGCTTTTTTCTCTCTGTTAATGCACGGCAAGACAATGCTTCTCTGGCAACTATCGCTGAATCTTGCTAAGGCCATACCTACAAAACAGAAGTCCCTAGGTTTTCTTGGTAAAATAATTTGAGATAGTAGAATTGCTTTAGATTACTTGTTGGCTAAACAAGGAAGTCTGTGCCATAGCAAATACCTCTTGCTGTAGCTGGATCAACACCTCTGGTAGTGTAGCAAATGCAAGAAATTAACAAGCCACTTGGCTAAGGCAACAGGAGGCCATTAGACTAAGGTGGCTCTAGTGCTGTGTGGCCTACATAAGCAGACCAAAACCTAAGCTTGTAAATGCCTCAAGGTTATGAAATGAAAACCTAAGGACAACCAGTCACATACAGCCAACTAGGCTTTAAGCTGTAGCCAATCAATAATTTCCTTGCTTTGCTTCTGCATTTTCTCTGCAAAAGCTTCTCCTTGAGCTCCTGAATGGAAGAGCGCTCCTAACCTCCTCTGGTTTGTCAGCACCAGCTTCACATCGATTTTTGCTCAGATAAGCTCTTATCATTTTTAATATGCCTCAGTTTATCTTTTAACATTATGCTCAAGGCAGGGAGTGGGGCCCCAGAGTTGGGCAGTACGTTTCCTGGGCCATAAATGGCAATCTGCAGCGTATTTGTGTACCTTCTGTGTAATGACTGAAGATTCTGGTTAGTACTTTGGAGTTCCAAGCCCTCTTTTAATTACTTTTCTATACATGTTACCTTAACTCCAAACACCTCCCGTGAAAGGTGTATACTTATATTTAATTTTAATGAAACTTTTTTTTCTATTGCATTTTGGAAATGGTTAAGGCTGAGTCTCCTAGAACATTACTGGGACAATTCAGTTTTCTTATCCCATTTCCTTCCTCTGCTCCACCCTCCACATCAAAAAAGAAAAAAAGTCAACAGGAAATTGCCTTTCATCTTCCCAGCACCAACGTTCCAGGTTTTAAACCAGAGTGTATTTTAGGCTGATGTGTGTTTTTCTGGTTTTATCTGGAAAATCTGCACATATTTATTATGCATGTTCCTTAAAAGGTAAGGGGCTTCTCAGGCTCTTAAAACCAACTCTATAATATTTTTGATTCAAGCGCTAGCAGAAGCACAGCTTAGTGGTTTGGGAAGATGGCCTCTAAGTTAACAATGGAAAAGATTATGCAATTATGTGGGTCTGGTGGTAAGGATCAAACAAACCTTCAGCAGAAGACAAAACCCAAAAGAGGGAAGGTGAGTGTTTTTCAGAGAGTTATATGTAGTTACTAACGTAATCTAGAAAACATTTTTTAGTAAACATCTGTAAGACTTTGTTTTTGGTAGGTACTTGTTGCTCTTTTAAAGCAGGGCTATCTATGATTCTGATCACAGGATGACATGAGGCTAGCTTTGTATTGCTAGAGAGCTCTGATGCTGAGGGCTGGGTCAGATTTGAAATGTGGCAGAACAGAGTCATTCCCAGAGGCTAGGAAAGCTGCAAAGAAAGAGGCTGTCAGAGATGAACCCCTTGAAACATGTCTTTCATACAGAAAGCTTTGAGGTATAGTGGGAAATGCAGACTTTGTTAGAATCTCAACTTTGCCATTATTTAAGCCTGCACGCTCTGGGCAAGTTACCCTCTCTGAATCTGTTTCCAAACCTGTAAAATGTGGCTAATATTATTTACAAGTTTGTTGTGAGGACTATGTATATACAGTAACTGCACATTAACAGACCTGCTATTGGTACTTAGTTTATTAAAAATGGTTCTTATTAATCATGTGGGGCTTTATATCAAGAGCAAAGAGTTCTTAAGCCACCATTGGGATATTAGTTAAATTTTGACATCTGTACCCAATCGACTTAATAAAGCTTACACGATTTTTAACTAAAATAATTCCCTCAACCTCTGACTTTCTAACTCTTGGCCCTAAAGTTATTCAGCAAGGATGCAGCGTGATTTTCCTGTCACCACTATTACCCTCACCCCACTGATAAATACAGTCCATGAAACTTTTTGGCACTTAGGGACTTAAGTATAATACAAGCACTACCAAGATTTTATTTTCCCTGTCCTCACTCTTTGTGAAGAAATGAGTTAAGATTTGGGGAGGGTTCCCACCATTCCTTAAATTATAAGAGATCACTGTGCTTAAACTAGCACTTTATATATTTGTAGTTGCTTGATATTTTTGAATAAATGATATATATTCTTTGTATACTGTCAAATATTAAATTGCTAGACAGCAATATGAGCTGCATTCAAATTCAACAAAATGAAGTCTTTTGTATCTTCTTATGCACCATTCTGTTGAGAATGATAAAGCCTGAAGAGAAGATAATGTCCTATACTTTCAAACTGGTAGATTTTCTTCTGGCCAAACATACCTACTTCTGTAGTAGTCTGGCTGTTAAAAGTAAGGCTCTGACTTGGAGGCTTGGGTCCAAATGGTGACTCTGCTAATTCCTTAGCCTTAGTTACACAAATGCAAAATGGGTCAAATTAGAGTACCTACCATATAGGGTTTTTTTTGACAACTATTTATGAAACTTTTATGCTTCCCTGTAATATTAGAAAAGTTTGTCAAGTTTACAAAAAAAAATTCCTACTGCCATCTTTATTACAACACATTGAATTCAGGAAAAATTCTTTGCAGATTTGATATCCTTTTGTTACATTGTATTCAATATTTTGTATTTATTTAGTTCTGCTCAATTTTTAATGCTTAAGAGTTTAAACTTTTTCTCCATACAGGTTTTTTTCATCCTTTATTAATTCCTAAATGCATTATTGTTTTTGTCGCTATTGCAAATGTTTTCTTATTTTCTATTTTGAGGTATAGAAGAAGCTTTTTCACTTTTTGTAAGTTGATCTTCATCTTGTAATTCTGCTGAATTTTTTATTAGTTCAGGTGGTGTTTTTATTAGTTCATGTTTTTTAATTAAAACTGTTTTATTGTGGTAAAATACATAAAACAAAATTTACAATCTTAACCATTTTTTTATCTTAACCATTTTTAAATGTGCAGTTTAGAGGTATTAAATACATTGATATTATTGTTGCCACCATCACCACCATCCATCTCTAGAACTCTTTTCATCTTGTAAAACTGAAACTCTGTACCCACTAAACAGTAGCTCCCCATTTTTTCCCCTCACCCTAGCAACCACCATTCTACTATCTCTATGAATTTGACTGCTCTAGGTACCTCATATAGGTGGAATCATACAGGATTTGTCTTTTTGTGACTGGCTTATTTTACTTAGCATAGAGTCCTCCATGCTATATAGCACGTGTCAAAATCTCTTTCCTTTTTTAACACTGAATAATATTCCATGGTATGTATATACATTTTGTTTATTCATTCACCCATCAACAGACATTTGAGTTGCTTCCACCTCTTTGCTATTGAGAACCCATATAGGGTTGTTAACGAGAACTGAATGTGTTCCTGGCATATAGTAAGTACTTATGATATCTACTATTATGTTTTTATTATGGGGTAGGAGTATGCTTGACTTGTCTTATATATCCATGGATGTTTCTGTGAGAATCTATGTATTTCAGGAGCTTCCGAAACAGAATGGTTTGGAGCAGTTACCTTTTTAAGAAAAATTACAATTTGATAATTGAAAAAATAAACATTTGATAAGAGTTTAAAGAATTCAGAAAAGATCCAAGCTTTCCTCCAACCAGTTTTATTAAACATAACAAAATTCTGTATACAAAGTGACCTACACTTGCTTCAAAACATACTTCCCTTAACTAGTATTTTGATAAGTCAATTTTGATAAGTCAGAGTGTCAAAAAGCAGCTTACTCTAAAATTAATAGAAAAGTGCCTAATGCACATTACATGAATGGCCTAATTACTGGAACTCTAATAGCTCTATAAGATAATTAACATAAGGTACGATTGAGTCCCCGTGACAAGCTGCTGGAGAACTGATACAAGATGTCAAGAGGCCATTTTGTGCACTGCCACTGTGATGCCATCGTGTTTCTGGATCATAATGTTCCTGAAAGGCAAAGTAGAAGATATTCAGTAAAGTGTTGCAAGTGGGAGTCGACGTTAAGATTAAAGATGCTGTTTGGTTTAGGACACAACTAAAAAAATAATACTTACTTTTCTATGTATGAAAGCAATATCTAAGTACAATAAAACATTTGGGAAATACAGAAAAGTATAATATATAAGAATGAAATTAATTCTATAATCCTATCACTCAAAGACAACCACTATTAATATTTTCCTTTTTTAATATGCATGTATACCATATATACATTTTTTCTCACTTTACAGAACTGTGATCATAATGTGCATAGTTTATTTATTTAAAATTTTTATTTATTTTTGGCTGTGTCAGGTCTTAGTTGCAGCACAGTGGGATCTTTCATGGCAGCACGAAGGTTCTTCATTGCGGCACACGGGCTCTCTGGTTGTGGCACGTGGGCTCAGTAGTTGCAGCGTGCAGGCTTAGTTGCTCCGCGGCATGTGGGATCTTAGTTTCCTGACCAGGGATCGAACCCGCATCCCCTGCATTGGAAGGTGGATTCTTAACCACTGGACCACCAGGGAAGTCCCTGTGCATAGTTCTGCTTTTTTCATTTACTATTATTCTGAGGACCCTCACTTGGAATGTCTTTGGTATTTCTATTACTACAGACATTGTTTCTGTTCTTTGTTTAGTCTTCCTCTGTGTTATTTATTGCTTCTTTTATTGATAGTTCGTGACTCTTCATTTAAATGTCTTTGTGGTGTGAAAGCACATTAGCTTTAGAGATCAATCCATCTGCTCCTGTGGTCCAAAGGGTGGAACCTTCCTCCACGTACTTTGAGAAATCACTGATGAACACAGGGCAAGCCCCAGTCAAGTTTCCCAGGGATTGATTTTTCTGAATGAAAAGGAAAGGAAGGGATCTGCTGCCATCTACTCACCCATTATCTGATTCTAGACACACCACAGGAATATCAGTGGGGTCTGAGGTTAGCTTAGCTGCTTGCTGGGCTAAAACAGATATCACCCCAGCATGCTCATCTGACAGGGTTCCGCGGCCTGGAAGACAGAGATGATATCACGTTGCCTGACTGTCCAAAAATGAGTATAGACGTATAGTAGAACTGAATTGAATTATTCACAAAAAGAAGGTTCAGCTCATGGTCTCTTAGGTTAGGTACTGACATAAAATGATTCTGCCCTGATACTCAGTGGTTACATCAGTGAGAAAGCCAATAACAGCTTTTAAGTCAGTAAAAGGCCGTAACACTCAATTTTCCAAGTCATTCCCATCACCATCTCTAAACACCTTCTCAAGCATATAAGGAAGCTGTAATTCAAGTCAATCTGAAAGCAAACTGAAACGAAGAAATTCATAGGTGAGACTGACAAAAACCAGTAAGGGCAAGAGACTTGCTGAAACTAATTAATTCCTCATGGAAAATCTGATTTCCTTTTACTGAGATCAACCTCAAAGGATATAAAGATCTTTACTCGGGAGTTTGGCTGTAAGATCACCTTAACAGCATGTATAAATATTCTGTGAGCAATTATTTCCACTAGAATAAACTGGTTTTTCAAATAGCAACAGAATTGGCTTTTTACTAATGTTTGTTTTAGCCTGTAGATAATAACTAAATCTTGGATGTCAGGTACAAAACGTAATTACTAAGTTTACAATATCTTTCTGTATATAAAGGCAACACAAGCCCATCTGCCTGAAACTAACTCAGGTAATAGACATGCCAGTATGGCAGAGTTGGTGCATTTACTGTTGTTACATAAAACATTAACTGGACACACAGTGCAGTCTTTTGGGCGAAGTTTTCTTGAAGGAGTACATTTAGTTTTACATTTCTGCACTTGAATTTCAGCCTTTCCTTTGTGAGCCTGGCAAGTGCCTCAAAAAAAATCTGCCTTTTTTTCTTCCAACTAAACTGATTTGTGTGTAAAACCTGAGTTACAGACTACTTCCTTCAATTACCCTCCCAGCAAAAATTCAGAGCTTTAAAAAGTCCTGCAGTACAGAGGAGTAAGGAGCAAGGTGTCCTGAGTTTACCAGTTCTGACATTACTTAGCTGAAGGCTTCCATTGTTACCTTTCTGGATTTATTTTCTCATCAGTAATTGTTACCATTTATTGAGCATTATGTCTGGGTTCTGTGCTGAGTGCTTTACATATATAATTTTATAGTATTCTGATTAAGAGGCTTCTGAGCCAGACTCAAATCCTAGCTCAACTACTTACTAGCTGTATGGCCTTAGGCAAGTTAGTGAACCTCTGTGCCTCCATTTCTTTATCTGCCTAACAGGGTTGTCATGAGGATTAAATGACTTAGTATACACAAAGCACTTAGAACGGTGCCTGGCACATAGTAAGAGCTCAATAAATGCAATTCCATAATAATAATTCTTATTAAGCAACAACTCAGTAAAGAAACTGAGGCTCAGAAAGGTTCTTTTTGGTCCAAGCTGACACCACTAGTAAATGGAAGAGCAAGGGGTTGAAGCTAGGTGTGTCCAACCCTGCAGGCCCCATTTTTACTACCTACTCACTTACTCTTAAGTGAAGTTGGACTAAAAAGTAACACCACCCATCTAGCAGGGTTATTGTGAAAATTAGAGATAATGTATACAAAGCTTCACAGTCCCACCATATGGCATAAATTCAATAAATGGTAACTGCTGTCATTGTCTGAAGTCCTTTCTAGACCCAATTTAAAATGATTAAAATACTACTTTAGTAGAAACGACTCTGTAGTGCTAGAACTGCAAGGAACATTTCTCCCTTTATAGAGAAGTTTCAATTTCCTAATTTTGTTATTTGGGGATGATCTCTACGCTTGCAAAAGTCCCCAGAAAGTGGCAGGGTAACAGGAAATAAAAACTAGAGAATAATAGCACACTAGGCTCCCAGTCAACATCAAATGCTGTGCAATCCACCAAAGGGTTGATGTGAGATACTTACAGCCCAAATTGAGTCCTTGTGAATCTGTGCACAGGACTCCAACAATGGATGGATTCTTCATTCTAATTCCAGGAACGCAGGAAGAAGAAAGCAAATGATGTGGGAAAATGAATTTAAATAATTATAACGCAAATATGCTTTCTCTGTATCAGGCATTGTTGTAGTACTTGAAATCAGTGTTAATCTTTTTTCACTATCGCCCACTCCTGTCCCAAGAAAAATTAAATTACAAATAACTGATTTAAATAGTTAGACCAGTTTCTCTCTCATGAGAATAAAGACCGTGCCCAGGTACTGTTGAGCTCTGGAGGGCCACAAACATTGCAATAGTTGGGATTTTGTTGCCTTCGTTAAAACTGCATATGTTAACATACTCACTTGAAACAACTGTTGAAAAACTCTTAAGTAACACGGGCTGCCTCCTGGAGGGGTAGTGGGAAGCTGAGGGGCACTGATGCGAGGGAGGTGTTTCCCTGTACGCCTTCTATTTTTCCAACTTTGGATTTTCCGTAGATATTACTCATTCGAAAAATTTAACGGATGCCTTTCAGCAAGTAACTGGTTACACCCGGAAGGAAATACGCTGTGTGTGTTTATGTTTATAAGGCAGGGCTCTGCACAAGTGGTAGTTCCTTCTCCCAAACGAACCCGGTTCCTAAAACTCCTGAAGAACGACCCTGTCCGGACAATTTCAGCACGAGAGTCGGGTTTGGGCTCGGGCCGCGGAGACCCGCCCGGGAGGGAGTGTGCGGAGCCCCGGCGGGATTTAATTCCGGGTCATTTCGCACCCACACCGGAGGCCCCGGGACAGGGCGTCCCCAAGACGCCCGGCCGGCGCTCGCAGCTCGCGCCCTCTGTCCCGTTCAAATCCCCCAGCCGCGACCCCGGGACAGGCCGACGAGAATACTACTCACGTGTCCTCCAAGTGCTGCTCTAAAGTTGCCTCCATCCCGCCGCGAGTCGCCTTCTCCTTCGCCGCTGGTCTCGGGTGCCCCTCGGTCGTTCACATGACGCGAGCGGGCCGTGGGCAAGGACGGTGCCTCCAAAGGGACAAACTTCGTGGCGCAGCCTCCGCGTTGTGTCCAGGATGACATCTTTACGCGCCCGCCACCGCGAGCAGGGCGGAGGTTCTGCTGCCTGTGCAACAGGCGAGGGGACGGCGCGGAATGCCGCCGTAAGAGGGAGGCCTGCAGTCGTCCCTCGGAGCCGGCCTCCTGGCCTGTCCCTTTGTCTCCTCCATAAAGACCTTTGGATTACAATTCCACCGACTCCAAGAAGTCGGGCCAGACCCTGTTGAAGTTTTACAACAACCCGGGCGGTCCGACGGGGCCTCATACAGGCGGTGGGGCAGAGAGAGACAAGAGAGACACAGGACCCCGGTGAAGGGTCCCCAGGCTTATAGGGGAAAAGACTGGACACAGGGACTAGAGGACGAGATGGAACAATGCTAATAGGTATGGGGAAGGTGTCGGGATTTTAACGAAAACGTTGGTTCTTCCCCTTTGGCGAGGGCTTGGGAAAGAACGTGTCACTTGTGATAAATAAATAATCTTTAAAAAAGTTAATTATAAAAGCAGTTTTAAAAAATAAGGAAAGAAAGCCCACCCATAGCCTCTGTCCAGAGATGACTATTAATCCCTTGGAGAATATTCTTTCAGCCAATTGTCTTTGCAGATGTATGCTTTTAATGTTGTTGTTTCTTTTTTAAGCAAAATTGACACACATACTGGACATACAATTCTGTAGCTGACCCTTTTCACAGAATTTAGCATAAATGTCTTTTCATGTCAGTAAGTATTCATTTACACAACCTCTGTAACACTTACAAAATAGTCCATATTATAACTGTTAATTGATTTAACCAACCCATATCAATGTGCAGTTAGGTTGCTTATAGTTTTATTGTTATTTTGGGTTCTTTGGCTATTACAAATGCTGGATGAATATCCTTATAGCCAAATATTTGTGCAGTTTAAAATTTTCCTTATGAGTTACTAGAATGGAATTATTGGGTCAAAGGATATTGACATTTTTAAGGCTTTTAAAATACACTTACAAATTGCCCCGAAGAAAGGTGGTAACAATTTACACTCAGATTGGTAGCATTTTGATGAAAATGGGAGTATGTCCAGAGGTCACCCATCGCCCATAAGCCAATACCCACTCCTTGTGCTTAAGTCCTCCTAACATCACTCCTGGAGCTACCTTTTCTCCAACCCTCTTACCTCCAGCTTTTACTCACAGTCCACCTTCTGTTCTGGGGCCCAGCTTTAAGGCTTCTCTCGACTTGAATTCACAGTCCCTCTTCATTCCCTAGCTGTGATGGTGAGAAACTTGCAGCTGCCTTAAAATTCCAGTCTTGAATATTGTAATTCAGGAGTTTTAGACTCCTGCCCTAGAGAAATGATTTATATTAACCTCGGGGTCACATAATATGGGCCATTTAAATTTTAGAAAAAGCTGTTTAAAACTACCCTTAAAAGATAGCGTCAGAAAATGTGAGGAGCCGGCCTGCTTGCTGCTGAAGTCCTGCCCCAGGCAGCTCGGCACCACAGTACCGCCCCCTTGTGGTCCCAATGTGGTGTAAGCTTTGCTGGACTGGGGCATCTCAGCTCTGGCTTTCTAACCCTCAGGGCAGCGACGTCCAATAGCAACGGAATGTGAGCCAGCCACAGCTGTAATTTTAAATGGCCTGGTAGCCACGCTAAAAAAAGTAAAACAGGTGAAATTAATTTTAATAATATATTTTATTTATCCAAATACTATGTCCAAAATATTATCATTTCAACATGTAATCAATTTTTAAAATACAGAGATGTTTTGCATTCCCCTGCCCCACCCCGGACCAAGTTTTCAAAATCCGGTGTATATTTCACACTAACAGCGTGTTTCAATTCAGACTAGCCACATTTCAAGTGCTCAATAGCTATGTGTGTGATGGGTGGCTACCATTGGTTAATGCAGCTCTAGGATATCTGTGATTATCTCAAAGCCAGATCAGTGATTATAGGATTCCCGGAAAAGCTGGTGATCACTTTTTACGTGCTAAGGAAGGCCTCCAAGGGGAAAATGAGCACGTAGGAAGAGGATGACCGCTGGCTCAAACATCCTTGTTGCTCCGGAGGTGGGAAGGCAGGCTATTCCACACCACCCCCTCTTTCTGTGTCTTCTTGCTGTTTTGTCCCTGCAGAAGGAGCAGTGGCTTATATAAGCTGGGGAAGTGCTGTTGGCTGGAGTGATGGTTAGTTGGACAAGGTGTCTGACCCCTAATTGTTTTCTACTTCAGCTTGTGAGGTATTTGATGACTCTTTATTCTCAGTTTTGAGTACTGATAACCATCTTGGGTGTGACAGGAGAAGTCCCAGGACACCCATATCAGAGTACTTGCCTCATTGCATTGTAATTTTTTATATGTTTACTTTTCAAGACAGAAAGGGTGTTTTCTCCATTTCTGCATCCTGAACGCTGTGGAGCACAATAGGACTCCAGTAATATTTACTGAAGAAACTTGTTGGGTTTTTTGAGAAAAAGACTGTGTTATGTAAAGAAGCTTTTAAGTCTTCAACTTTAACCACCTTTATCCTCTTCTCCCTCCCCCACTCCATAAACAAGCTCTTGGAAAATGGAAATCCCAGGAGGGTGCTGCAGAGATTGCCCATGCCCACATGTCCTGACTGGGAAAGGGGAGATGAGAAGCTGGGTGGTGTGAACCAGACCTTGTAGGTCATCTCACGGCTGTTGGCCTGAGACCCTAAGCGCTCTTCTTTGACCTATCAGGAGCAGAATCCTCGGGGCGGGGGCGGTCCATTTAAAAAGTGACACTCTAGTGTCACTAGCCCTTCCCCAGGTGCAGAGGGCCCTGCTGCGCCAGGGCCAGCCCCCTTGGTCACTCTTTCAAGTGCTTAGGGGTCGCAGGCCTGCAGTGGAATGAGCCTGAAGCCGGGCTGGGAACGAGCCCTCACATGCCACCAGGGGGCACCAAGGCCATGGAAAACTCTGCTCAGGCTGGAGGATCCTAAGTGAGTTACAGGGACCCACGAGCCTCCTGAGCTGGTACAGCTTGCTGAGGACAGCACTAGGCTAGATTGGTGGCCTCGGAGTCAGGCGATGTAGAATTGGATCCTGGCTTAGCCACTGCCTACACATGTGACCCCCAAGCCTCAGGGGCTCATCTGTGACATGGTAACACCATTACCTGCCTCATCAGGTTGTGGGGAGGTTGATATGAGATTTTTCATGTAAGAGGGCCGGTGCCTTGTGGGAGTCGATCAATAAGGTTTGCTAAATCTCAGTAAGAAAACCCATATGTCTCCTCAAGTTGCTTACAGTCTAGGCGAGGACACACATGAGCAAATAACTAACAGTTCAAAGACGATAAGAGCCGAATGACCACTACAGACCTCAAGCAATCTAGTGTTCATGTGGGTGTGAGGTCGCAGGGCCGCATTTAAATGAGATGATGAAATATGTGTTATTATACTTTTCTAGGGTGTGTAAAGTTAATAAAACAGTGAGAAAAAAAAATCACCTGAAATCCTAGCCCTAACCCTAATGACATGAATGTGAAAAGCCAAATGGAATGGGATGGGATTTGGAAGGTGGAGATGGGGAAAGGCATGTCACAAGGTTCACAAGAGTCCTGCCAGCTAAAGCCTCTCACTCCACATGAGCTACTGGATAGGACACTGGGGTGCAGACCCCTGTCTTCCGATCGTGGTCACTGCCTGAGAGCTGAGTGCTAGATCCAAAGCCTAACTCCTGATAGTAATAAGAGCAGTAATACCCTTAGCAGTTCGTACACATGGAGGGACAGCTGCGTGCCGGGCATTTCACAGGCCTCATTAGTCCTGAGAACCTTTTTGAAGTAGCTATTGTCGCTGTCCTCATTTAAGAGTTAAAAAAACTCCCTGAGACTCAGAAGATCCATCCTTGCTCAGGATCAGCCTGCTTGTGAGTGGTGGAGCCTCACCATTAACCTGCCCCCTGTGCTGCCTCAACTTCTCTTACGTCATCAGCAACACAATCCCGGCGACGTGAGAGGGTTCTGGAGGCCCAGTCCACCTCTCTTATTCTCTAGAGAAGAAATCTGAGGCTCAGAGAGGGGAAGTGGCTAATTTAGAACTTGAACATGGAATTCTTAACCCTCCATGCAGTGTTCTAACTATATCGTGTTGCTACAGGTTGTCTTAGAGCTTTAGTTAAACCAATTTTATTTTATTTTATTTTTTTTTTTTATTTTTTATTTTTTTGCGGTACGCGGGCCTCTCACTGCTGTGGCCTCTCCCATTGCGGAGCACAGGCTCCGGACGCACGGGCTCAGCGGCCATGGCTCACGGGCCCAGCCGCTCCGCGGCATGTGGGATCTTCCCGGACCGGGGCACGAACCCGTGTCCCCTGCATCGGCAGGCGGACTCTCAACCACCGCGCCACCAGGGAAGCCCAGTTAAACCAATTTTAGAGACACTCGTGTTGAATTGTGTCTCCCCAAAGTTCATATGTTGAAGTCCTAGCCCCCAGTACTTCAGAATGTCACCTTATTTAGAAACAGGGTCTTTACAGAGGTAATCAAGGTAAAATGAGGTCATAAGGGTGGGCCCTAATTCGCTATGACTGATGTCCTTATAAAAAGAAATTTGGACACAGACATTCATAGAGGGAAGACAATGTAAAAAGACAGAGGGAGAAGACAGCCATCTCCAAGCCAAAGAGAGAGGCCTGGAGCAGATCCCTCCCTCACAGCCCTCAGAAGGACACCTTGATTTTGAATATCTAGACTCCACAACTGTGAGGCAATAACTTTCTGTTGTTTAAGCCATTCAGTTTGTGGTACTGTGTTATGACAGCCCTGGGAAACCAACATACTCATATACCCATAAAGTCTACAAGTCAATGTCTGTGATCACAGGCGTTTGGCCGCCCTTAATTATAGAGAAACTGGTTGGGAGGCTCACCCTCTCAGAGGCAAAAGGGTAGGGCAGATAATCATTCCAGCTTGCTTCCAGCCTTGATACTTGGCTAACTAAGATGTTTTTCTTGCATTGGCCAACAGTGGTGGCATGACGCATTTGACTGTGGCCTTCTAGAGCCTGTTTTATATCTCCCTGAGCCTGGCCTATAAAAGGTGCTCAATAAATGTGTGCAGAGGGGATAGTGGGAAAATAGGCTTCTGGCCACTCTGGTCCAAGCCTCTCCAAGCAATGGGTTGGGCAGGGGAGTAGGGTACAGGCTATCAGTGGATGGAAGGTGAAATTGAGCACTGCCTCCTAAAGTTTATAGCTAAGCCCCAATTTTGGAAGACACAAGCAAAATATATTTTAGATGACTCAGGGTGGGCCAAGGACATTTCAGTTCAGGAAGCTGTTTTCCTGCTGCTTTATTAATTTTGCTACTGAGGACAGATGAGATGCAGACTTCCATATCCAAGTCTTCATTAGATGCCCAGTTGATGCAGCCATGACAAATGGGAATGAGACCCTTATGAATAAAAAAAAGATCAGCCCAGTATAAAAAATTGTAGACTAGAGAAAAGGAAATTTAGAGGAGCTGATAAAATACCCTATCCTTAATTAGACTGTCTGCATCACACATCAAATCAGCCTTAATGCCAAGATTTATTGGCCCTTGGGATTGTGTAAATGAAATAAGTGCTTGAAAATGAATGGGAAAGAAATTACCTGTATTAAAATGTATTTGCAGTGCCGACCTGCACACTGATGCTTTTAGTTAAATGCAGGCTTTCAGCTTCTTTGACTACCCCTCACTGTCTACCCAGCATGGACTCCCTTAGCCCCTGGGGAGTTTCAGAAAACATGCTTGTGGGGTAACAATGTGTTCCCTTGTCAATCATGTCTGCCACTGTCCCGGAAAAATCCTTCTTGGGCAGTGAAATATCTTCGTGTCTTTATTTCAGCGTCTACGAACTTAGTGAAGTGTTACTGGTCCTTACTTCAGAGTAGAGAATGTCGTGAAGACAAGATGACCCATCTAGTTCTGCACATCCTGCCATGAAGAGCAGAGCGAGAAGCTTTTTTGTTGGCTGCCACCGTCTCTCTTGGAATCTGAATTTAGCTTCGGGAGCTTACCTATTGTTACAACACTGAATTACCCTCTTGTAAGACCTTGGACAAGTCCTCTAATGCCTTGATATCTCAGATTTTTTTCAATTCTCCCTGAAGATAAGAATAGTATCCACCTCATAGCAGTGGTGTGGGAACTCCATGAGACGATGCATGTGAAGGCCCTCACACAGTCTCTGGGGCCACCGCAGACAGTGAACAGGTGAGAGCTACTATTGTTGCCAGGACCTCAGGAAATGATAGCTGAGGCAAAGTTGAACTAGACTGTCATTCAGGGCTCTTAGTTGCAAGCAACAGAAGCTGACTTTGGCTTATAGAGTAGGAAAGGAAATTTTAAAATGACACTGGGTAGCTCACGGTTACCCAATTGTTGGGAGGGCTGGAGAGCTCAGTCTAAGCTTCCAGTGACAAAGCTCCAAGCCCACCATGCCACCCCTGCCACTGGTCTCGTGGCAGCCCACAACAGCTTGCGGCACCAAGGCCATTACTGTGGCAGGAACCTAACCCTATGCCCGCTATGGCCCCGAAGCCAGACCCCCCCTGCTGCTGCCCTTGCCAGCAAAGTGGAATTTTCCCAGAGCCTCTGAATTGAAGTCTTGTGTGGGTAAGTTTAAGCAATGCAGCCTGAATCACATCCCTGGCTTTAGTTGCAAAGGAGGCTGAAGAGGAAATGTCTGCTTTCTATATCTGTTCTGCAAGTGCCTGAGCAAAGCAAAGGTATTCACCTGGGGCCGGGCAGCAAGAGAGCATTTCAAGTGTCTCCTACAGGGAGGGGGCTTCCTTCTTTGCGTGAGGGAGAGCTCTTAGGTGAGGCACGCACAGCTCCTTCCATACCCCAGAGAGCAACTTTACCGGGCAAAGTTCCACGCCCTGGCAAGGGGAGGGGAGAGCTATCTGCCCTTTCTTCTGCTTGAGTATAAGAATATGGAATTCGAGAGGTTGGTCATTTTGCTTTGTGCTTCTAGAGATAAGGGCCATGAAATGCATCTCAGAGTATGTATGTCCGCCAGTTTCGTGCCGTGTCCTCACTGTAGATCTGTAGTTTCATTTTTTAAAATTGATTTCTCACTCCTAGTTTGCCAAATTCTATGTGGGTAGTAGTAATAAATCAGGCAGAGCTTCCTCACTCAAGGAGTTTATGTTCTATACAGTAAATAAGCTAGAGATCATGGAAAAAAACAAAACAAAACCCAAGTTTTATTTTGGGTAAGAGAAGCTGTTCGAACCAATGATCATTACCAACAACAACCTGAGTGTCTGGCCCAGACCCGAGTCTGGGGCCACATTGTAAGGAAAGGACTCAGTGGGGCAGGCAGAGCTGCTTCTGGGAGGGAGAAGACACACGAACGAGTGAGTGAGAGAAGGATGAAAAGAGAAACACCAAACCCTCAAGGTCAAGGGCTTATCAGAACTTGAGTGTGTTGTCTTTGCCCTCCACGGTCCCTAGGAAAGCATCTAGCACACAGCAAGTGTCCAGCAAATGTTCTGTTAGGCCGGGAATCCCTTTGAAAATCTCAGGAAAGTGACCCTCTCCAACCCTTCATCTGTCCATTATTCTAGCTCCCAAGGAACCAGTAGAAAGTGGGGGCAGGGACGCAATCACAGTGTCAAAAGCAGTGAAGGCAGTGGACAGTCTTCATAACTTACCTGACTGAAAATGGATTTCAGGGCTTCCCTGGTGGTGGAGTGGTTGAGAGTCCGCCTGCCGATGCAGGGGACACGGGTTCGTGCCCCGGTCCGGGAAGATCCCACATGCTGCGGAGCGGCTGGGCCCGTGAGCCATGGCCACTGAGCCTGCGTGTCCGGAGCCTGTGCTCCGCGACGGGAGAGGCCACAATGGTGAGAGGCCCACGTACCGCAAAAAAAAAAAAAAAAAAGAAAATGGATTTCATCTCTCTAGGCCTCAGTTTTAATATCTGTAAACTTGGTTGGTTTCTCACTCAAGAACATTGCATTTACTCTTGTACTTAAAGATAAAAAATTAACATTTACAAAGCACATCTCTTCACACACAATATCTCTTGTTAATTCCACAGTCATCCCATCAGGGATCTCCATCCTCATTTTGTGGATGAAGTAACTGAGGTCTGGAGGGGTCTATAGCTTGTCAAGGCTGTAGAACTTGAGAGTGTCCATGGCTTTGGGACTCCAGAGCTAGGGCTGGCCAGTCTCCGGGATGTAGATCCCAGGTGAATCAGTCTCTCTGCAACTGTCTCCTCAACCTGTCCAGACAGCACAGGCCTGTGAGCCGGACCCAGAAAGTGGCCAGAGGCTGCTCTCTCCCCATCTCCCCTCCCAGCAGTGGGACGACTTGTCTTGTCTACTCCTTTAGACACCAGGAGTAAATCAATTGACACATTAATTCTGGGCTGTCAGCATTTCCCCCAGGAGAAAGTCAGAGTCAGGGAGACTAATGTCTCATTGATCTTTCCAGTTGCCAAAGGGGAAGGGAGATGAATGTAGTCCCATCTGTCAAGGTGGAGAAGGGCCCGTCTGAACGCAGGCTGGATGACTTTAAGGAGATAACAGTTTATCACTCTCTGGACAAGCAAATATGAAAGTAGGACAGCCTTCTCTATGAGTTGGTAGAAACATTGGTCAGCAAAGAGAAGGCCTGGAGAAATGAATTGCACGATCTCTGGCCTTTGTTCCACTTGTCCTTCCCCTAGGACTTCGTGTTCTTTGTGTACACACAACTGCACAAGTGGGACAAAACCCACCCCTGACCCCCAAGAAATAGTTAACATTTGTTGAGGATTGATTATTGCCAGGTGCCGTACTAAGTGTTTTATATTTACTGTCGAGCAGCTTTCTGAGGTGTTATTATGAGCACCATTTTACGGATGTGGAAACTGAGGCTCAGAGAGGTTGAGTGATTTGCCCAAGGTTGCTGAGCTAGTGAAGGGTGAAAGGGTGGAGGCTGGCTCACCCTGAGTCTGCCCTCAACCACTCAGAGAACGCACTGGTTACCCAGCCAGGAAAGTAGCCCAGCAGCCCTGCTTCGAGATCACTGAGTCTTCACTCCACTCACTCCTTCCTTGGTCAGCCCCTTAGGGAGCCCTGCTGACCCCAGCGGGGAGGTGTCTTTACCAGTGGTAGAGGCTGAGCCAAGTCTGAGGGGCTGGGATGCCTGGAGGCCTCAGTCAGGGTGTCTGGACAGCTGAGGCTCTGGGAGCGGTAGAGGAGTGGGCAGGCCCAAGGCCATGGGTCTCAGCAGCACACAAGGCACAGGCTCTGCTGAGGCTCCTCTGGGTTACCGCTGTGCATGGGTTCCCATGGAGGAGGGGGAGGTCAGCGACAGCCTCTCAGCAAGCCAGAAGCTGGGACATCCAGTGTCAAGCCACCGTACAGGCTGCTGTGGCCGCCGAGAGCCTGAGGAAATGCCACGGCCATGGGCTAGGAAGCTCAGGTGGGAATGGCCTGGGGGCCACAACAATGTGATCTCAAAAACCCAAGGAGGGGGCTTCCCTGGTGGCGCAGTGGTTGGGAGTCCGCCTGCCGATGCAGGGAATGCGGGTTCGTGCCCTGGTCTGGGAAGATCCCACATGCCGCGGAGCGGCTGGGCCCGTGAGCCATGGCTGCTGAGCCTGCGTGTCCGGAGCCTGTGCTCCGCTACGGGAGAGGCCACAACAGTGAGAGGCCCGCGTACCGCAAAAAAAAAAAACCCAAGGAGGAATGTGCACACCTGAGATCCTCAGGGAACACAAGTCTCAGCGTTAAGTTCAAGCGGGACAGAAGCACCCTGCAGAGTAAAGATCCCCAAAGAGAGGGGCTTTGCCGCCAGCTGTGGCTGGGGACACTCTGCCAAGGCAAAGGTCACTTGAGGGCGGCAGTTCTTATCCTCTGTGGCCAGAAGTTAAGTTTTCTAATTAATACCACTTTGGATCAGACAGAGGTGGCTGCTCTGTCCCGGGCTTGTTTGCTGTTTATCCCTGTGATTGATGCTGGTAACCTTTAGAGTCTGTCAGGGAGATATTTCATGGAGGCCCCATGTGGTGGGATGGAGACAGCCAGGAAATGCAATTCCCTAGTTAAGGCAGAATCAGAGATGAATCTAAAGTATGGATGGAAAGGCCTAGGCCCTTTCTTGCCTCTTGTCAGGTAGGGGAAGGGGGTGCGGTGGAGGTGGAGGCTTGAGAGGACTTGGAGCTGTAGCAGGGAGCTGTCCTGAAGAGAAATGACATATGAAAGAGGCAAGAGGCTTTTTTTTCCCTAAGGCTTTCTCATGGAAAGTGTCACATCTGTGTTGGCCAATAGACTTTGTTGGCTAAGACACACAAGAAAGGAAGCAAACAGGAAGGAAAACACTCTTCCTGCTGTTTCCGCGGTCTTTAATGTTCGCTCCAAACCACCATGTCTATCTGCCAAAAGTCTACCCATCAATCATCAGGCTGATTTCAAAAGTGAAAAGGTGTTTGAATCCCTCGATTAGAGATGATCTTCACCCCGACACCCACAGCACTTTGTATGTTACTGTCAAAGCATAATGTTCACACATTTAAAAACATGGCTCTCATAAAATATGGAATGGGCAGGTGTCAAAGATTTAGTAATTCATGAATGAGGGAACCAATAAGTTGGCAAAGCTGGTTCAAAGAGAATTTTGAGGAACTGGGTATTTACAAGCACTTAAAAGGAAATGTTCAAGTAAAATATCTAGGTTAAGAACAAAACTGGTTGCCCTCACATGTATGGTCAAATGATTTTTGGCAAGCATGCCAAGACCATTCAATGGGGAAAAGATGGTCTTTTTTAACAACTGGTGCTGGGAAAGTGGAACACCCATGTGTAAAAGAATGAAGTTGAATTCTTACCTTATACCATGTACTAAAGTTAACTCTAAGCAGATCAAAAGACCTAAATGGAAAAGCTAAAGCTATCAAACTCAGAAGAAAGCATAAGGGAAAAACTTGATGACGTTGGATTTGGCAATGATTTCTTGGATATGACACCAAAAGCACAGGAAGCAAAAGAAAAAAATAGATAAGTTGGACTATATCAAAATTAAAAACTTTTGTGCATGGAAACACACTATCAACAGAGTGAAAAGATAGCCCATGGAATGGGAGAAAACATTTGCAAATCATGTATCAGATAAGGGGTTAATATCCAGAATATATAAAAGAACTCCTGCAACTCAACAACAAAAAACCCAAACAACCTGGTTTAAAAAATGGGCATAGGACTTGAATTGACGTTTCTCCAAAGAAGATATACAAATGGCCAATAAGCACATGAAAAGATACTCAACATCACTAATCACTGGGGAAGTACAAATCAAAACCACAATGAGATACCTTATACCCATTAGAATAAAAAAACCAAAAAGTAGCAAGTGTTGGGAAGGATCCGGAGAAATCGGAACCTTTGTGCACTGTTGGTGGGAATGTAAAACAGGACAGCCACTGTGGAAAACAGTATGGTAGTTCCACAAAAAATTAGACGTAGAGTTATTATATGATCCATCAATTCCACTTCTGGATATATATCCACAAGAACGGAAAGCAGAGTCTCAACAGATGTTTGAACACCCAAGTTTATAGGAGTATTATTCACAACAGCCAAAAGGTGGAAGCAGCCCAAGTGTCCATGGACAGACGAATGGATGAGCAAAATGTGGTGTATATGTACAATGAAATATGATTCAGCCTTAAAAAGGAAAGAAACTCTGACACATGCTACAATATGAATGAAACTTAAGGACATTATACTAAGCGAAATAAACCAGTCTCATGGACAAGTACTGCACGATTCCACTAATATGAGATATGTAGCATAGTCAAATTCATAGAGACCGAAAGTAGACTTTGGTTGCCAGGTGCTGGTGGGAGGGGAGAATGGGGAGTTATGTTTAATGGGTGTAGAGTGTCAGTGTTGCAGGAGGAAAGAGATGGATGGCGGTGATGGTCACAATGTGAATATAGTTAATGACACAGCTGTACACTTAAAAATGGTTAAGATGGTAAAATTTTATGTTATGTGTATTTTATCCCAATTAAAAACAAAACAACTGGTTAATGTCTTACAAGGCAGTTAAAAAAATCAGTCTTTAATGTTATGCTTTCTATTGAATAGACATTATTTATATCTTTACTGGACATGATCTACAAGTTAACATATAACTTCACAGAGTCTGAGCCCTTAATTTATGGTAAATAGCCATTAAACAAAGATACCTTCCCCTGGGTGATTAAATAATCCTTGGGTGGACTTGCGAAACAATGACCAAATGACATTGGAAGGACTTACTGTCCTCTTGTGGCCTTATTTCCAGGTTTTGAATTATTAGTATTATTTCTTAACATCACAGTCATGTACATCCTTGCTTTTCCCACCAGCCCCTCGAGGGTAGGGGCTCTGTCTTATTCAGCTTTGCCTTCTCACTGTGTGCTCTGGTTTGCTGAATGGAACTGAAGAAGGACCAATGGGATAGAGCCACTTGGGAGCAGAAGACCTGCATTTAACTGTGTCTGTGACCATGACCATAGTCCTACCCATCAAATGAGGACACGGCACCTGAGTCCTGGGTGCAATGCTGGGCACTGGGGGTGCTGTCTAATCTCAGGGTTTCCGTCCAGCTCTAAGATGCTCGGATCCTAGTTTGGTCATCATCAACAAGAAAGGATGCAAACACATAAATGAAACATATAATGAACACACACAAGCGCCTTTTTCAGGTGCACATAATACACAGAGGCATTTTTTTCTAGCTTTTCTTAGAAGAGCCATTCTTGATGCCACGTGATGTCTGTGGCCCTGGCTCCTGGGTTGGGAGGTGCACAAAGATGTGCTGTTTGTAGCTTTGCTAGAGAGGGAAGAGCTACAGTTTGCTGGAGGCCGGAGCACCTCCTCCCAGCAGCTGGGGGCCCCTGGGTCAGCAGGCCTCAGAGGGACAGTACCCGACTTCCAAGGCTGCCCTTGAGAAAGGAATTATATTGTCTTATTTTGCTGTTTTCAATTAATTTCTTGACAGATTCTGGCTGTTCCTCTTCTTGTTTTTCTTAGGACAGGGGGACTCCCGGTGATTTATTAAGAAGGTGAAATTATGTGCCCAGCTGGGAACTCTGGGGAGCTCTTGCTGAAATTGAGCGTTTTGGAGCCAGATTTCCACGGCAGAATGGACCTGGGACTGCTCCTTTTGGCAGAAGCTGCTGGGCCACTGTGGATGATCTTTCCCACGTTGCACGATGTCCCCAAAGCCCTTGGAGCCATGCTCAGCCCCATCCTGGTATCCCCTGTGTCCCTCGTGCCTCTGCCATGGAGGTCCAGCCACTTTACTTGGCTGTGGGTCTCAACAACTTGCAGGTGAATCCCTCTATCCCCCCTCCCAGCCTGGCTTGGCCCCCTACTCATAAGCACTTACACAGTATTTCACAAAGAAAATGTCTGCTGGCTGTGTCCCAGACTCTTGAATGTCAGCTCACATTAGTCATGGCCACGGATGCGGCTGGAATCTTGCTGACCAGGTCCCAAAGGTCTCTGCTGGTCTGCACTCCCCATGCTTGGGTTGGAGGCACTGCGGAGGGTTTGGATGGTGAGTGTGGGCACCCCCCAGCTGCACCATTTCCTGGCATCCACCAGGCTGCCTCACGTCCACTCTAGACCCTCGGTCTCAGCAGGGGAAACCAAAAATCTCTCCCTAGCACCACAATCATCTTTTGCTGGCTTCTAAGCACCCTTGCTCTGAAAACAATAACCAACCACCATAAAAACAGTAGGTCTGCCTTCTCTGTCTAAGCATGTACTGTATAGGTGCTTTAGGGAGAGCACCAGAGGCCAGGGAGGATAATTTGTCCAAGGACACCAGCTAAGATGGGACAGAATGAGGATTATTATTAGTTCTAAATAATTCCAATACTCATGTTCTTTTTTATTATTCCCTTTCCCACTCTTTTATAATTATTCTAAAGTAACACTTACTTCATTTTCTATTACCGAAAGAATGTGTGCGCAAATAGAAAACAGAAAATGTAGAAACGTATGAAGACAAAAGAAGCACCAAGACAAATAAACCAAATCCAGGGTCATTAGCAGTTCCTCCTTGCCAAGATAAAATGTGAACATTTTAGTTCCTCTCTTTTCCATCTTGTTCTTTGTGTGTGTCCATGCCTTCACACACACACACACACACACACACACACACACACACACACACGTGTAAAATGGGGATTACATTGTATATTCTTTTTTGTTTCCAGCTTTTTCCACTTAGCCATATAATGTTAACATTTCCCCACATCAATAAAGGAGCTTCAGTCCTGGGCTCATTAACTCATCCAAAGCATTTTCTGCCCAACTTTGTTTTCTTCTGTGTCCAGCCATATGCCTCCTCTCTGGGCTGCACCCCAGGGGGACACGGAGCCTTTTCCAGCAGACTGAGCTTGTTGGTACTGAGGGGTTTGCTTTGCAAGTGACACATACTCCTTTTGTCTGTAAATCTATCGAACTGTATTCAGGATGGGCCTGTTATCTTGTTCAAATCCTATGAGAGAGAGAGAGAGAGAGCGCCTTTCCCACAAGGATGCTCCAAGACTGTGTGCACACCCCTCTGTCCATACTGGATTTGGAACCAGAACAGCAAGAGCAGAGAATGGGGCCCAGCCCTGTTAGGATGGCTGACCCCCTTCCAGCCACTCCAGTCCTGTTTCCTAAAGGGAATTAATTGTTGGCCTCGGGGAAAGAATTCTCAAAGGACTGTTGCATGGACATGGTAGGAACTGTTGACCTTGAGACCTGCACATGCTAGGTCTTATTTTCAGCTGAAATGAACCACTAACTGAGGAAAAGAAGAGTATTTCACTTTGTGGTGAATCCTCTGAGCCTACGGGAATCATCTTGGCCCATGTTTATGTGTCACCTGGCCTCTGCCCAGGGTGGCCACCCAGGGGGGCCACGTCCTTAGAAAGGATTGGCAGTCCAGGAGGCAATGTTCCTGGGCAGCCTTTCCAAGGTTCAGCCCTGACCTCTTTGCCAAAAGGTGTTTTTGTTTGTTTGTTTGTTTGTTTGCGGTACGCGGGCCTCTCGCTGTTGTGGCCTCTCCCGTTGCAGAGCACAGGCTCCGGACGCGCAGGCTCAGCGGCCACGACTCATGGGCCCAGCCGCCCTGTGGCATGTGGGATCTTCCCAGACCGGGGCATGAACCCGCATCCCCTGCATCGGCAGGCGGACTCTCAACCACTGCGCCACCAGGGAAGCCCTGTTTGTTTGTTTTAAGCAGTTTATTTCATGAACCACTAGAGCTGGGGAAAACGTTGATGAGTCATAACCCCATTCCCCGCACCAACAATCTATAGCTCTCAAAGGAAGAACTGTAATTCCAACTCGTTGACCTGAACCAGGAGGCTAAATGCACTGCTAGAATTCATTTCTGTGATTAGAGACAAAAACGTAACTGGGGCCTCCTACTAGGAGTTGAAACTCCCTTGATCCTGAGCCTTCGGCTGTTATCTCATTGATATTTTCAAGGATAAATCCAGTATAAATGGATTATTTCTGAACACAGTCCCGTGATTAGAAAATACATGGCACGTGTGCCAACAGTTTCCCATCCTGTACGCGTGACAGACATCACCAGTCAGTGCTGGCGTTCTCTCCCACGGAGCCCAGAGATTACTTCAGACCCAGCCTCAACACATTCCTCTAGGCAGCCATTATAATCGATCAGCATTGGCGTATGGAATGAAATCATTTGACTTTCCTGAATTAGTTTATAATCATAGGCAGGATTTCCTGTTTTGTTTGTCTGTTTGTTTTTCCCAATAAGAATGAGGGCAGAGTATGGAGGTTCCTTAAAAAACTAAAAATAGATTTGCCGTATGATACAGCAATCCCACTCCTGGGTATGTATCCAGAGAAAAGTCTAATTCAAAAAGGTACATGTACCCCAATGTTCATAACAGCACTATTTACAATAGCCAGGACATGGAAGCAACCTAAATGTCCATCAACAGATGAATGGATAAAGAAGATGTTAGACATGTATACAATGGACTATTAGCCATTAAAAAAAGAATGAAAAATGCCATTTGAGGTGACATGAATGGACCTAGAGATGATCACGCTAAGTGAAGAAAATCAGAAAGAGAAAGACAAATATCACATGACATCACTTATATGTGGAATCTAAAATATGACACAAATGACCTTACAAAACAGAAACGGATGCACAGACATAGAAAACAAATTTATGGTTATCAAAGGGGAAAGAGTGGGGAGGGATAAATTAGGAGTTTGGGATTAACAGATACACACTACTATATATAAAATAGATAAACAACAGGGTCCTACTGTATAGCACAGGGAACTATATTCACAGTCCTGTAGTAAACCATAATGGAAAAGGATATGAAAAAGAATATGTATACACCTTGCTGTACATCAGAGACTAATCCAGAAAGGTGGAGGGAGATGGAAGAAGTTGGGTTAAGGAGAGCCACGCGTCTTTTTCTGCTCCTACCATTTTCTGATTTAAGACTTGATATGACTCTTCTCACGTTGCCACAGGCAGCCTCTGCTCCTGCCTGTTCCTCATCCAGCCCTAGGACTTTTTCCATCTCTAGGCAGGGCAGCTTGAAGCGGGGCTGGGGTTTCCTTCTTCCTGAGGGTAAGCAAGGGGCAGAGCTCTGTCCCTGGTGATTTGCAGCTGGCCCATGCCCTCGGGTCGAGTAATGACCCCTGGCTGGCTGTGCTTCCCAAGACCCCCTACTTTAAAGGATTCAACTGTGCCACTTCATACCCTGCTGATCTCAAGATGTTCTCAAGAAAAGTTATGTTCAGTTGCTAACTCTTACTATTATTATTATCATTATTATTATTTATTTTTTGCGGTACGCGGGCCTCTCACTGTTGTGGCCTCTCCCGTTGCGGAGCACAGGCTCCGGACGCGCAGGCTCAGTGGCCATGGCTCACGGGCCCAGCCGCTCCACGGCATGTGGGATCTTCCCGGACCAGGGCACGAACCCGTGTCCCCTGCGTCAGCAGGCGGACTCTCAACCACTCGCCACCAGGGAAGCCCCAGTTGCTAACTCTTACATGAGAAAAAAAAATAGAGGAAAGTAGAAAATGTCCCTCGGCTGAAGAGGGTCCCCAATATGCCACCAAGAGAATTGTTTTTAATTTAACTGCTTTTATTTAATGAAATATTTCAACATGGGTTGAAGAATAATATTAAAACAATCACCCACATACTCTCTGCGGCTTCAGAAATTGAAGGATTATTCTTTCATGAGAAGAAGAGAGTAATGCAGGGCCTGAACTGGGCCAGGGGCCCCCCGGGGCTCTCCAGGAGGATGCAGCTGACTTATTTCAGTGGGAAATTGGCCAGCTCAGATTTATGACCCAATATAGAGCAGCTTCCATTTATTGTATTGTTCAGTCAGCACCGGCTGGAAATGATACCTGCTTCCTTTCTGTGAGGCCCTGCCTCTGTGTCCTCACGGGCTGCGTGGGCAGGTGGCTCCTGCAGCTGTCTGCTCTGATGCTCCATCATCGCCGTGTTCGGACCACCCTGAGTTTTTACTTTCCACGTGTTTCCATGGCTCATCCTGTGTGAGGGACTGTGGAGCTCACTCTTTTCCGGGGACTGGGAAACAACCATTTGCTTCCTCACGGCAGCTCACAGACCACAGCCTTTTGGGTTTTTAATGGCATAGCCCAGAGCGGGCAGGAGGGCTGTGTTGGGTCTTGAGCTTATATTAGCTCTTCCAGGTGGATGGGTTCCTAGTAGGAGAAGACGAACTATTTCATGTTTTCTTTCTTGTGTTTTCGCCCTCACCAGGGACCTGGACTTTGCATCCCAGCCAGGTGGGTTGGGACCTTTCTAGCATCTGCAAGTGCAAAAGCTGCACTCAGAGAAGCTTTTCACAGTACGTGTTGTTATAACGACCATCTGGGTGATGCTTGCTAACATTCCCTCTGCAGCAGGCCACTCCAGAGCACACCTGACTATGTTCTTCTCTCAAAACCCTTCAGGGGTCCCCATTGTCTTGAACTTGATTAAAAGTCCAAGTTTGGGCACTCAGTTCCTTCATGAGCTCCTGCCTGCTTACCCACCGAATCTGGTCTCTCACTCCTTCTTGCATTGAATTTTTAACTAAATTAAAAAAAACTTTAAACAACACTAAACTGAGTTCATTTCTGCACATTCCCACACACGCTCCCCCCTCCCTCCAAAATCAGGCTCTGCTCCTTCCCAGGATGCTTTTCAACTTCCCTCACCTTCCAACCTGCCTAATACCACCCCCCGCCCCCCACCCGGCCCCGGCCCACATCCCACTAACAACGGTCTGCGCTCAGTGAGGCCATGTGGATGGCTCTGTTGTGGGGAACTGTCACACTTACCCTGGTGGCCATCTCTCCGAACACAGGTCAGAGCCTCTAGTCTTGAGCACAGTGCCGGTCACGTGGTAATCCTATTGCACAATAACCAGTATCAAGGCTGCAAAGAACAAAGAACTTTATTTGGGGTCTTAAGAATTGCAGTTTGGGAGAAAGATTTGGGTAAAACTGAAAAAGTGTTCTGGGGAAAAAAAACAATCAGGGGCTTATAAAGGCAAAAGCCATGAGGCTGCCTTCTGACATGAGAAAGGAAATATTTGTCCTTCAGGGATAGACCATCACGGGTTGTTTTAGGGCTAGGGTCTGATAAGCATCTTGAGTTTCTGGCAGAAGTTCTGGATGTCTTTGTCAGGACACTAAGTGGTCAAAAGTTCAGCTTCCACCCAGGCTGGGACATGCATAAGTCACACTTCCTCAGAGGCCTCCTGGCTCTGTTTTAGAGAGCTCACTTACCAAAACCGACTCCATTTTGATTTCCTTTTCACAATCCCTAGTAGGTGTCCATCGAGTGGACGCAAGGTCTTGGGGTCATTCCTCAGCCTGAGATCCTGACTCCAACCCCAGGTTGTCTTCTACCTTCTGCTGGAGCCCACTGACCAGTCCCCCAGTTCTCAGAAGCAGATTCTTCAGTTTTGACTTAGCCACTCAACCCACGAGGACTGAGTAGGTGTCAGCCTAGCTGGGCAGGGGGTGGGGACAAAGGTGTTCACACTTTGACTGGAGCCACATGGAAACAGTGACAACAAAATCCAGTGAGAGAGGTTGAGGGATAAGTGCTGAGGAGGCCAGAGGAGGACGCTGCCCACTCTCTGGTTGCTCCTTCCCAGTGTCCTTCCCTGGGCTCCTTCCTCAACCTCCCCCAGGTCCGCAGTCTCTCTGCCCCTACTACACATTCTCTAGGAAATGGCGGCCACGGCAAGGTGTCTACCTTTCCACTGATGACTCCTAAGTATTCAGGCCCAACCTCTGTGTGAAGATCAGAGAGGTTCAGTGACTTGGCCGAGGCCACACAGTGACGAGCAGCAGAGACGGGGCTTGCTCTCAGGCAGAGTGCTGCACCCCTCTAATCTGCTCTTTGCTCCTCAGGTCCACTCCCCCACTTCTTTGCCTTGCTTTGCCTCCTGGAGGCTGACCTGGGGAATGGCATCCGTGGGCTCCTGTGCTGGCTGGTCTCCAGTTGGCTTTGGCTAGTAGGTCCCTCACATCACTGGAGGAAAGGAAGAAAATGGAACTAGGCATTTACTCCTCTGGCATGCTCCCGGTGAGGTCACCTGGGTTGGCAGTCCCTTGGCCAGAAGGTCGCAGAACCTCTCAAGAGAACTCCTCTACGTGGCTCTCTCCTTCTGGTCTATGCAACTGTCTTCTCCCTTGTCTTCTGGCCTGGAACTCCTCCCCTCTGCCGTTACCAGCCCCAAGTTGCTGCACTAGCCCTTGCCTTTCCCCTACACCAAGCCCACACACACTTTTATGAGAAAACTCTCCCTGCACTGTCCTAATTTGGGTCCCTCCCCGCTTCTTGCGGGGACCCTGACAGATGCGTGTTCCTTCTCCCGCACGCCCTGAATCGGTGAATTACATCGACTCCTACGCATTTCCCCAAACGTCCATTATCTGCTACTCTCCCTCCCCCTCCACCCACTCGCACAGCCGCAGGTTTCTCAAGCCTGTCCCACGGTCCCACCCCACCTCTGCCACCTAGGGCTGGGCTCTCTCCACGCTCACCCCATCTATTGACGTAGCCTCACTGGTCGACAGAGCATCTCCACACTTGACTCCGCTCATCCATCTCGTCCTTGCTGAAGATTCCTTCAAATATAATAGTCCTTCATCATCCACAAGAAGAAATCTACCTGTATCAGCATGCCTGACCAGGCTCCCGTCTCACCCCTGCTGCTCGTCACTTCCAATCTGTACCCCTGTGCACTGCCCCCAAATGCACTGGGCTCTGTCTGTCCTTCTGCCTTCATAAACATGACTCGTGCTGGCTGGAGCTTCTTCTCTCCACGTCTGTTGAGTAAACTCCACTCAGCCTCTGGCTCCAGCACCCCCTCCTCCAAGGGGCCTGTTCATTTGGCCGCCGCTGAACCCAGTGCTTTGATGATAGCCTGTCCATTTCCTGGAATGGATCGTCTGTTTGCTCACCAGCTTCTCCACCTGATGTATGGCAGAGCAGGAGTTGAATCCAAGAGCTGATTCCCAAGCTTACGCCCCTTCCACCACCCTGTACCCTGCTCCCCACAAGAATAGCTACTTCATGGGATTATTGGGGATAATGCCTGAAACACAGCAGGAGCTCAATACATACTGTTATGAATGAGAGACCAGGCTGGGAGTCCCCCTATCTCATCTCTTATTTTCTGTGCATCTCCTGGTCCTTCTGGTCTCCTGCCTCCCACACCTAAAGTACGTTTCTGGACAAACTGCTGAGCCTCTAGTCAGAGATGAAGCTCCATCAGGAAGATCGGATACTGGGCCAGCTGTCAGGAAGCCTGGCTTGTCAGGTCCGAAATTGAAAATGTTAGTGATGGGCAGCACTTTGGGTGAGTCTGTGTGTGTGTGTGTGTTTGTGTTTGCGTCAACGTGCTGAGGAGGTGCTATCCATCAGGGGCAGGAAGATGGATCTTGCCCCCCAGCAGTCTTGCCTAGCTGCTGGCCTCACTCGACTCTATCTCTAAATTCCTACTTTCTTTGGAAATCCCACATGGGTCCTTCCCAGAACCAGAAAAATTATTTTTCTTTCTTTCTGAAATAGGGCACCTTAATTCCATGACTCTACTTGCCTAGCATTGAGAGACCTCGACCACCTCCCATATTTTGTTATATGTGGTGGAATTTCATTTTTAGGGAAAACCCCTACAGTTCAGCCTGTAGAAGCTGAGGGAAAGAGCAGATAGCCGGTCATTATGGGGACATAGGGAATTACAGGGCTCCTTCTCCTGCTTAGTGGAGATGTAGCTGATGAAAGGGATAACTGCTATGAACCTCATCTCCTCTCTCCTCCCAAATACCAAGAACAGAGAGGAGCTGCTTCCTGAGCTCAGCCTTGCTGCTCGCACACCAGAGCTCATCCCCTTAGAGACCCGCATTTGCCAGGCTGGGCTGTTGGGTGGAGTGAGGGGAGATTGTGCCTTTTTTCTGATGTCCCTCACAAGCATCAGTATCTGAGTGAAACCAGAGAGCCCCTGCCTCAGATGGCTGGGACCTGAGCATCCTTTTCCTCCTTTCCCTCCTCCTGGCCCTAGTAGGAACCTGCAAGTTAGAGGTGGAAACAAGTCAAGGGCTTTGGTGAGCCTGGCATTTTTCTTAGTCCTCTCCATCCTCCCTGCCCTTCCTGTCATGGTGCCTGCTGACAGTAATTTCCCAATAGATTGTTTCTCCTGGATAAAGAAGATGTGGTATACATATACAATGGAATACTACTCAGTCATAAAAAAGAATGAAATAATACCATTTGCAGCAACATGGCTGGACCTAGAGATTATCATACTAAGTGAAGTAAGTCAGAAAGAGAAAGACAAAAATCACATGATATCACTTATAGATGGAATCTAAAATATGGTGAGCTGTGACAAAGTGAGAGAGAGGCATGGACATATATACACTACCAAACGTAAAATAGATAGCTAGTGGGAAGCAGCCGCATAGCACGGGGAGATCAGCTCGGCGCTTTGTGACCCCCTGGAGGGGTGGGATAGGGAGGGTGGGAGGGAGGGAGACGCAAGAGGGAAGAGATATGGGAACATATGTATATGTATAACTGATTCACTTTGTTATACAGCAGAAACTGACACACCATGGTAAAGCAATTATACTCCAATAAAGATGTTAAAAAACAAAACAAAACAAAACAAATGAACTTATTCACAAAACAGAAATAGAGGCGCTGACATAGAAAGCAAATTTATAGTTACTAAAGGGGAAAGAGGGAGAAGGGATAAATTAGGAGTTTGGGGTTAACATATACATACCACTATGTATAAAATAGTTAACAACAAGGACCTACTGCATAGCACAGGGAACTATATTTGATAGCATGCAATAAACTATAATGGAAAAGAATATGAAAAAAGAGTATGTATGTATGTATCTATCTATCTGTCTGAATCACTTTGTTGTATACCTGAATCTAACACAACATAGTAAATCAACTATACTTCAATAAAAATACATACATACATACATACATACATACATGAATAAATAAAAGGATGCTCCTCCTGGCCTCCCAGTTCATGGCAGTGTTGGTAGGGGTAGGGGTGTGATGTAGAAGCCTGGGGCGTGGGAGAAAGAGGCCTACTGGAAGGGTCTGGCTTTTGTTGCTGCTACTGACTCAGTCCCAGGCCTTTCCCCGTATTTCCAGTTCATCAGCCTAATGTCCCCAGAGCCAGTCCCCACCCAGGCCTTCCTGGAAATGAAGTCACATCAACAGACTCACAGGGGTATTTCATGGCTGCCTTTCTAAGGAGGTTATGTAGGATGTCAACATGCTCTCTCCCTGCCCTGCTGCCCCCTGCCCTGCTGCCCTCAGAGCCCCTCACTTATCTCTTTTCCCTGCTTCTCCTTTTCCTTTTTGGTGGTAAAATATACATAACATAAAATTTATCATTTTGATTAACTTTTGAATGCACAATTCAGTGGTGTTAAATACTCTGTTTTATCCTTGCGCTTAGCAGCCTGAATGAGAAACTCTTTCCCGGGTCAAAGGGGAGAGTCAGCTTGGATGTCCGATATCTCCCATTTAAATTAAGAGTTTCTGTTCCGTGTTAAAAAGAAACTGAGGCACATTAAAAATTTTCGAGCGTATTTGAACATATATCCATCCGAATCAGGCAGCACAAAACCAAAGGTGGTTAAGAGCACACCACTGACAGGAGCTAGGGGCAAACTTTTTATAGAGAAGATGCTGAAGCAAAATGAAGAAATTATTTGCTTGGCTGTAGCTGAAGCAGTTGCCTTACTTGGGAAAGCTCAGTTGGCTGTTTGTGATTGGTTGTCCCTAAGTGTCATTTTCTCAGATTAGAGTACATTGATTCTGACTTAGGCTTGGGGGTGTTTATGTAGCTACCAAGGCATCAGAACCACCCCAATCTAATGGCCTCCTTGTCTAATTACCCAATAATAGCCCGTTTGATAGATGTAAATTTCCTGCTGAGCCTGTCTTTCATCAGCTGAAGGCTAATGGGAGGCCTTTTTATTTTTTCAAATAAAAAATTGAAGTGAGTTGGTCCTGATTTCAGAGTGTGCCAACCTACTCTTCCCAGCATGTATAAGGGAAGACTCAGAGCCTACAACGCCCTGAAGGCCACTGGTTTCTGTAGCGCGGGTACCGCTGGGGGAGAGGGGCACTGGTCCGTGGATGTGGAGGCTTGAGGCCTCAGCTTCTTAGAGCGAGGATGGGTCTTTCGCAGGAAGCTTGAACCTGTTTGGAATGGAGCAAGGTTCCATCTGTGGATGGAGGCCCAAGCCCCCTGGTGTCAGGGTAATTTTGGCCACCAGAAATAGAAAGCACTGACTTAAAGCAACTTAACATGTGGTCAAATCAGGGATCCAGAGTCTTTTCATCTTTCCGCTCTGTCTTCCTCAGCACTGGGTTTTTCTGAAGACTGGTTACCCTGATAGGCCCAATCCTCCAATCCCAATGACGGGAGAAACAGGCACCATGCTCCTGGGTATCATCTGGGAGAAAGAAAACACTCTCCAAGCACAGACTTTACGTCCTTCTCTTTAGGCTGATTGGGCCATCTTAAGTCCTGCATCCACCCTGGAACCACAGTGGTTACTGGATGAGTGATGTGATGGGCTGATTTGATCTATGTATACCCAGCGCTGGTACGAGGAGTAACTGTCACTTTCCTGAGTCACAGTTTATAAGCTCCCTGGGGGTTGTGCTACGTGGAGAAGAGGTACACACTGAACGAAATTTGGTTTCTGTTAGGAGGAAAGATGTGGGAAATGGTCTCCTAGAGCAGTGTTTTTCAAACTATGGTTTAACCCATTGGTGGTCATGAAATCAGGTTAGATTATGGCCCACAGGCCAAATTCAGCCCACCACCTATTTTTGTAAATAAAGTTTTACTGGAGCACAGCAGGGCCCATTTCTTTTCTGTCGTCTATGGCAGCTTTCCCACCACAATGGAAACCTTGAGTACTTGCAGCAGAGATTATATGGTCCTCAAAGCCTTAAACAGTTACTAACTAGACCTTTACAGAAAAAGTTTGCTGATCCCTGACTAGAGAGTTGCAACAAGCATTAAAGGATGAAACAGACTAGAGCATCAGAAAATATCAGAGTGCATTGCATGTGACAAGAATGAGTATTACTGAATGAAAGCTTTCAATTTTATATAAACATACATCCATACTTGTGGGTGCTGGGCTATAATTTATTTCTTAAGGTAGATCATGGTAAAACAGTTTGAAAAACTGCTCTAGAGCACTGATCATTTTCCTTTTTTCTTTCTTTCTTCCTTTCTTTCTTGTTTCTTTCTTTGTTTCTTCTTTTTCTCAAGGTATAATTGACATATAACATTATATTAGTTTCAAGTGTACCATGTAATGATTTGATGTTTGTATACATTGTGAAATAAAAGCACCATTCATTTTTCACATAGAAATAGCTTCTTTTTTTTTTTTTTGCGGTACGCGGGCCTCTCACTGTTGTGGCCTCTCCCGTTGCGGAGCACAGGCTCCGGACGCGCAGGCTCAGCGGCCATGGCTCACGGGCCCAGCCGCTCCTCGGCATGTGGGATCCTCCCGGACTGGGGCACGAACCCGTGTCCCCTGCATCGGCAGGCGGACTCTCAAGCACTGCGCCACCAGGGAAGCCCGAAATAGCTTTTTAAGGAGGTCTGTTTGTAATAGTGCTGTCCCTTTGTTTGGGTGTCACCTACCTACCTGAGAGGCTAGGTGATGAGAGGCTAGGGCAGATGCCTTGAGTTAACAAGAAGGGCCATGAAACCGGTTTTCGGTAGTGACCTGGGAGTGCCGGCTGAGCAGGAGTCTGGCAAGAAGAAAGCTGGCCGGCAGAGTCAGACTCAGGAAGGTCCAGGCTGGGAGGCGGAGGCATGCCGGGCTGGGGCAGGAGTCCCGGCCCTCACTGTAGCTTCCACCACAGCCCAGCCCAGCAAGTCCCCTGCCTCTTGTCAAAGTGAAGGAAGACCTCTGAGCTGCTGCTATCCTAACAGTCTGTGAGTTTCAGAGGGACGTCCACCTCATTCCATGGATGGAAAACCAAGGACCAGAGGAGATCCCCCTCCGAGAACTCAGGGGCAGGATTAGGGGCTCTAGCCACTCAGGGGCTTTCTACCCACCTTCCTCCTGACCCTGAGTTTTCTTTGGCTCAAGCTCCATCTATGCCTAGGAATTTGCTTGTGTGGACCGGACCAGATGGGAACTGTCTGGGAGTACTGATCGCCGGGTTTTCCTCTCCAGAGGACCCTGCTCTGACCTGCACAAAGGGGAGGAAATCTCTCCAGCTGCCCAGGAAAAGGGGTCTGGCCCACCACAGGTTTCCCTGTTTCTGGGCCTCTGGCTGTTAGCAATTGCCTTCCTTGTCCTCCATCTCTGGGCCATCCTCTTGCTGAGCTGGGAGTAATTAGAGGGCAAGCAGGCTGAAGTCGCGCAACTGTCTCCCAGACCTCCCTGCCCTGCTGTTAGCAAGGCAGCACGAGCCTGTTTATGGCTGCTGCCACTTCAAAGACATTGCTAGGCTCCCATAGACGGGTGGCTTTGACATTTATAGGGGAACCAACCAGTTCATGAACCAGAGAGATTTCTGGTGCCTGGGAGATACTCTTATGGGAAGAAGAAATCCATCCCAGATAGGAATGTTCAGAAATTTGTTGGAAATACCCAGCCAAGGGCACATACTAACCCCATGCTTCCTCTTTTTTTTCTTTTTTTAACGTCTTTTTTGGAGTATAATTGCTTTACAGTGGTGTGTTAGTTTCTGCTGTATAACAAAGTGAATCAGCTATATGTATACGTATACCGCCATATCCCCTCCCTCTTGCGTGTCCCTCCCACCCTCCCTATCCCACCCCTCTAGGCGGTCACAAAGCATTAGCTGATCTCCCTGTGCTATGCGGCTGCTTCCCACTAGCTGTCTATTTTACATTTGGTAGTGTATATATGTCCGTGCCACTCTCTCACTTCGTCCCAGCTTACCCTTCCCCCTCAAGTTCATTGTCTACGTCTGCATCTTTATTCCTGTCCTGCCCCTAGGTTCTTCAGCACCTTTTTTTTTTTTTTTTTAGATTCCATATATATGTGTTAGCATACGGTATTTCTGATGTAACCTCATGATGAGACAGGCAGAGGGCTCTGAGCATGTCCATGGAGAGGAGGCTTCAGTAATGCCACCCAGATGAGGGGGCTCCACCTCAGCAGGTGTTCTGGGGGACTGGGCTCTCCTTTCTAGAACTGCCTCTAGGGCTTTAAGGGACAATTCAAGACCAGTTGCCTAGTGGTCTTTTAACAAGTCAAAGCACAAGTCCTTTGAAAAAGTGAACTGACATGGAACCCCAGAATGTGACGGCTGAGGGTAGCTGCTCTGCGGGACAGGGTAGGGGCCCTTGGCTGGACCTCACTAGCCGTGGGAGCTCCCCCTCCCCCAGGAGAGTCCCTGAGGCACAGCGTCTGCAAACTCCTATTTTGTGGAGGATGCAGATGAAGTCTGAACATGGTGAGTGGCAACCTGGCTTGGGTTTCCCCAGAAACAGAGGCTGAGACAAACATGTGGCTGCTGGTGGTTTATTTGGGAGGTGATTCTAGAAAATAGGAGTGAGGAGTAGGGGAAAGGAGGCAGGGACGGAGGGGATGCTAATGAAAAATGTGTTCTCTCTGATGCAGCCTGGATTCTTCCAGGGTCTTCTAGGTTGGTTGGAGCATTTATCGACTGGCTCCCACCCTCCTGGTTGAAGGTTTCTTGGGACTGGGTGGAAATTAACTCCCTGTACTTGCAGGCTGAGCTCCTGCAGGGCAGAGAAGATGTTGGGGTCTCAGATGGGAAGAAGTTGTCTTCCGGAGACCGACCCTGTCAGCACAGGTAAATCTGAGCTCGTGTGGAGCTTTCCATCTCAGCTGACCCTGAAATCAGAGACAAGCCCAGGGGATGTGACATCTGTCGTGAGGCCCCAACAGAGCCTGCTATGAGGGACTTTTCCAAGGTCAAGAAAATCAGTGAGCTGGGCCTAGGAGCAGGGCTTACCAAGCAAGAATAACAGGAGGTTTCTGCCTATGTAACTGACTGTGCACCATCGGACACAGACATAAAATCACAGACACATCTCTCTCCCTGTCTCATACACACACTCAGACATTTGACCCTTAGCATTTGCAAGGACTATGGAAATGAACGAAGACCAAAGGAGAGAAGCAGAGACTATTTATTCTGAGCTTACTATTGCAAGGGAGTCAGCCACCAGCCTTGGGTTTTGGCAGGGACACAAAGGCAGGCAGAAGAGTGGGAAAGCTCTATAGTGGGAAAAAGAAGGCTTCAGGTGTGCCTTGTTTGGAGACCGCTGGCTGAGGGAAGCTGTAGGTGAGCCGACAGGGGGCATCCTGTGTGATTGGCTAGGGGAGTATATTTGACTTTCTCTGGTTAGTCAAAAATTAGGGAAGCTGTTCGTTATTAATCCAATCCTGGGCATCTGGAGCTGATTGTTTATGCAGGTTATCGTTGGGCTTCTTGGACTATTGCTAGAGACAGCAAGCACGCTTCCTACAAGCCTGACTTCTAACCGGCTTGCTGGGCCAGTTACTCTAGCTAAGGGGTGAGTTCCTGGGCTGGTGGCTTCAGATATTGGGGGTCAGAGTTCTCTTTTTATATATGGTCTGGCCACTGCCCATTGGTATATTCAGTCTCTTAGGATCTTAAAAGCTACCAAAGGCAAGAATTGTCTCTGCCTCTCTCCCAGACAGTAAGCCGTGTTCCTGTTTTGAACACATCTGGAAACAAGAGGCTCCCTGCCTCTGTGCAGCTCATATCTCTACCTGCTGGAATCATCTTCCTTGTCCCGGGCTCAAAACATCTCCCAGTAACTTCCACACTGTCATCCCACTTTTCGCCCTCTAAAGCAATGCAGAGTGAGCTTCAGCCACCTTCCTTCTAGCAGCCTTTCTCCTACGTAAGAGGCCGTGTAGCATGGTGGTCGGGAGTAAGCGTTTAAAGTCAGACTTGGGATCAGATTCCAGCCCTGTGACTTGCCATCTGTTTGACTTAGATAATTACCAAGCTTCTATTTTCTCAGCTATGAAGTGGGTAATTATACCTCCTCAGGACTGTGGTAAGCATTAAATCAGGTGATACTGTAGACGGCTCAGTAATGAAGCGCTACTGAGGTCGCCTTCCTGCCTGCTTTTCCAGGCTTAAGCATCTAAAGCCCCCTCACCTCTCCCTTACTTGGTTGCTCGGTTGCCATTTCAAGACCTGCCATAAAACAGCCCACATTCCCCCTCTGGCTACAGATGGGCCTGTGGTGAGACGGGGAGCCAGCGTGGGTTCTGGGACTCTGCCATCTAGGGCTAGAGGGTCTGGAAGCTGAGGGGTGAGGGTGGTGGGAGAGGGGACAACTCATGGGCTGTCTGGAGAGACAGGTGGTCAGGAGATTAGCAAGCAGCACTTCTGGGTGGGACCCAAGGACTGTAAGGCAGGTGGGATAGGAAACTGTCCTGCCCATCATCTAACCTTCAAACTCAACTGGGATCCCCACAGTTTGGGAACACAGTCTAAGAGAGAAGGGCCCCCAGGCATTCTCCCCAAGTCCAGACCGTGGAGCAAGCCTCTGGGCTCAAGGCCCCTTGCTGTCCTGTCCCTCCTGTGCCCCAGAGTCCCTCGAATATGAACCTCCATGGAGCAGGGAAAGGGCTGGACTGGACAGCAATAAGCCTGGCTTTGTGGGTGGGTGGGAGAGCCCCAGAGTGGGACAGGGGAGGGGCCATGGGATGGAATAATGTGGTGGGGCTGGGAGAAGACAGTGGAGTTTATTGATCTCCTCTGTGTCCCTTCTTCAGTCCTTACTGGCTGATCTGCCAGCCTGGCAGTTCCCAAGTGAGCCCGCATCCTGGGTCTGATGCTGGCCAGGCACTGAGGCGGTACAAGCACGGCTTATGATGGGCGGGCATGGTCGCCTCCTTTCCAGGCTTCTGCCAAATCAACACGGATTTTCTTTAACAAGAGTCCCAACCCCAAGACCTGAGAAGATGGTCATGTTACTGTCGTTTTCGACTTTAGACCTAAATGATGGGGGCTCCCTCTGGGCTGAGGACCGATGTCCCACTTCCAGGAAAGACATCACAGTTGGCAAGTGTGTTAGCACGCCCTCTCCCTTTGGGCGTCTCAAAAACACGGGAGGGGAGGAGTGAGGGAATCCTGGCTAATGTAAGTGGCGGAGCCAGGATCCAAAACCAGGCTTCTTCGTTCTACACCTCCTTCTCTTCTTCCTCTGCCATAGCTGGATGGAGAGTTTGGGCTCTGCTGCTGTCTTGCGATGTGGCTTCAGGAGATTCCATAACCCTTCTGAGCTGAGCTCCTTCTCTGTGGAGTGAGGAGGTAGGGAGACACTAGGTTGCCTTGGGACTCAGACTTGAGAGTGAAAATGCCAAGTGATACCTACAGTGGATGCTGGTGAGAGTGGAACGAAAGGCCTCTCCTTCCCATAGCTGGCTTCTTCCAGACGCTGTTGGCCAGCCCGGGCCTATCATAACTCTGGGCAGTGACACCAGTGTCCTTACAATGCCTGGGACTTTAAGCTCCTATGTAGACCCTGAGGAATCCTGATGGAGGAGTTTAGTCAAAATAATCAGATGCCACCGGGCCCTCAGATTTCCATGAGGAAGAAACAAACAGGGGCTTCCCTACTGGCACAGCGGTTAGGAATCCGCCTGCCAATGCAGGGGACACGAGTTCGAACCCTGGTCCGGGAAGATCCCACATGCTGTGGAGCAGTTAAGCCTGTGCGCCACAACTACTGAGCCTACGCTCTGGAGCCCGCGAGCCACAACTACTGAAGCCTGTGAGCCTGGAGCCTGTGCTCCGCAACAAGAGAGGCCACCGCAATGAGAGGGCCGCACACTGCAACGAAGAGTAGCCCCTGCTCACCGCAACTGGAGAAAGCCTGCGTGCAGCAATGAAGACCCAACCCAGCCAAAAATAAATAAATAAGATAAATAAATTTTAAAAAAGAAAAAGAAATAAACAAACAAACATAAGCTGTAAATTCCTGGGGCGTCTTCAAGAAGCCAAGATAAATGAGAACTAGTCATCCTGTCTGACCCCTGAGCGGTGAAGCTGGTGGACTATCTGTTTATTTCTGGTCCCCTGGGTTCACTTGCTCTGGACCATCTGAGAAGCCTGTTCGCTTCCCGAGGTGAGGGCAGAGCAATGTCTCTATTCAAACTTGCTCTTCAGAGAGGCCATCTCTGTGGCGATTGCTTGTAGAGGAAATGGGGTGTTTTGATGTGCTGTCAAGTGGCCAGAACCTGGCCGTGTGGGTCCCCATTCCAGGAGCATCCCTGATGAGACCCCCGCTGGAAGAGATGAGGAACAGAAAGAGATGGATAGCCTTTGCGTGAGTGTCTGTGCTAGTTTCCTACGGCTGCCTAACAAGTTGCCCCAAACCTGATGGCTTAAAACAACAGGAATGTATTCTCTCACAGTTCTGGAGGCCAGAGGTCTGAAATCAAGGTGTTGGCAGGGCCATTTGCCCTCCTAGGCTCTGGGGGAGAATCTTCCCTTGCCTATTCTAGCTGCTGGTAGCTCTTAGCATTCCTTGGCTTGTGATAGCATAACTCCATCTTCACATGGCCTTCTCCTCTTTTCTCCCTAATAAGGACACTTGCCATTGGACTTAGGACTCACTGGGTAACCCAGGATGAACTCATGTCAAGATCCTCTACTTAATTACATTTGCAAAAACCCTTTTTCCAAATAAGGTCACATTCACAGGTTGGAGTGGGATGGGGTCATGTCTTTTGGGGGCCACCTTTCAACCTGTAATAGTGTCTAAGCACTCTGGCCGGTTGTGTCATGTACTTTTCACAATGCACCTGGGAGGAGGGTATCATTCTCATTTTTCAGAAGAGAAAACTGAGGTTCAGAGAGGTGTGATAACTTGTGCAAGTTTATACCCATCAGTAAGTGGCTGGACCGGGATGGAAACCTAGGGCTTATGCACCCAGACAAGAAGGAAGGAGACCAGCATGTGGAAGGCATGGAGGAACCAAGCAGATTGGCCAAGGGAGGAGCTGTGAGCGGTTTTGTGTTGCTGGAAAGGGGAATGTGTGAGGGTGGGGGTGATGGAGATGAAGCTGGAGGGGGAGCAGGGCTGGGCCATTCATACCCTTGGCTGCCGGCCCGAGGAGTTTGGGCTTGATCCTGAGGTTGGTGAGGACTCCTTGGAGAACTTTGAATCTCCGAGAGTGAAGACCAGATCTCTGGGCTGTATGGAAGATGGGTAAGCCTGGAAGGAGGGGGCCAGTCAGGAAGATGTTAGGAGACGCTGGTGGTGAAGATGGAAATGGTGGTAGAGTCTGAGGTCCAGGGGAGGGCTGAGTGACAGGATGACATGACTGATGAAAGCAGGGAAATTCAGGAATCTAGGAAACTCCCAGGTTGGGCCACTGAGTGTGTTGCGGTGTCACTATTGGAGAAGGGAACACAGCAGGAAGGATGGGGCAGCGGGCACCCATGCTTTGTAGCTGCGCGAGAGCTTTGAACATCTTCCCTGTGTTCAGTTATGAGTTGATTACTTCCCAGGGTCCTTGCAGAAGGGCACGTGTGGGACCTGCGCCCTGTAACCAGCCCACGCGTGCCTTCCCTTCTGTAGGAACGAAGCAGCAGGAAGAAAGTGGCTCTGCGTGGGGCCTGGATGTCAGCCGATCTGCCCCAGGGGAGACACTTTCCTTGTTAGCTGATTCTGTGGTGTGGTTCTGGGCACTGTTCCTGGATGTGAAGCTCCATCCTATTTCTCCAGACCCCAAGCCATTCAGTAAACTACTTACTAATCTTTATTAATTCCCTTTTGCTTAAGCCAGTGGACTGACTCTGTTATTTGCAACTAAGAACCCTGAGCAATATGAGTGGGTTTAGGCGTGAGTGTGATAAAGGATGCTGGAGGAAGGGGCATGTGAAAGTGAGGTGCCCGGCTATCAGCGTGTGGCATCCAATGGGCTGCTGGCTAGACAGGCAGGAGCTGGGGTGGTCGGGGTGGAGAAAAGTCGGGGGTCATCAGAACGTAGGTGGCTGTGAATCTCCCTTGGGTGCGGGTGGAGGGACAGGGGGCTAGTGGGAGTGCAGCTCCAGGGCATCTCTGGAGGAGATTGAGAAGGGTGGGGGGACCTGGAGAAAACGATGTCATGAAAAGTAAGAGAAGGATTTAAAGAAAGAGTAGGTGCCTGTGTCAACACCTGCAAGTGTGCCAGATGTGGATTGAAAATGGCGCTTTGTATTTGGCCTTTTTTTGCTTTTTATTATTTTAATTTAATTTTTTTTCTTTCTTTTCTTTTTTTTTGGCCGTGTGGTATGCAGGATCTTAGTTCCCTGACCAAGGATCAAACCTGCACCCCCTGGATTGGGAGTGCAGAGCCTTAACCGCTGGACCACTGGCGAAGTCCCTATTTATTTTTTTAAAAAATATTTTATTGAATTAATTAATTTATTTTGGCCACACCTCATGGCTTGTGCTATCTTAGATCCCCAACCAGGGATTGAACCTGGGCCCTCGGCAGTGAACATGGAGTCTTAACCACTGGACCACCAGGGAATTCTCTATTTTTTATCTTTTAATTAAAAAATTTTATTGAAGTATAGTTGACTTAACAATATGGTGTTAATTTCTGCTGTGTATTTGGCATTTAGAGGACAAGGGCAGCTTAGAGGAAGTGGTTTCACTGGTGGGGTAGGAAGAGAAGTGAGGCTGGAGAGGGCTGAGGAGGGGAAAGGAGGAGAGGAAGGTGGTCTATCTACCTAGAAGCTCACTGTGTGGGGAAGGAGAGGAACAAGGTGCAAGCTGAAGGAGAGAGCAGGGCCGCGTTCAAGGGTAAGTTCAAGGGCAGCGGCTGTGAGCGAGAGCTTGTGACGCGGACAGTGTCAGGGTGACCGCGGGTGACGGGTCCAGGTTGTGGGGTGTTTCTTCTTAGGTACTTGATAGTCTCTGATACATTGTAATCATGTCTTCCATTTAACTACGTCTTCCAGTTGTAGAATAAAGAGGTCTTGTGATCAGTCATTGGAACCTCAGACAGTTGGGTTGGAAGTAACTTGGTGGGGACTCAAGATTCAAGGACTGATGGGAACCTGGTCCTTGGTTTTTAAAAATCCAGCGAGTTCTGAAGATGAGGTAGATGGGGTACAAGTTGTCTGTGGGTTAGGGAGACTCAGGGGCCTAGGATGGAATCTACCTGGATCCAGATCAGGAGCCAGTTCACCTTGTGACCCCTTCTTGTGGGAACGGCCACTAACAGCATTAGTCCTGTTGTTCTGTGTGACCCCAGGCAGTGCACTCTGCCTGCTCTAATTGGCCGCTTCAGCTGCTTCTGCGTCTTTTTGACAACTTTTCCCCTGAATGCGTCCAGCCTAAGGTCCTAGCTAAGTTTGGCTAGCCTGAACCTATGACCCTGTACCTCACTAAACCTAGTCTCTTCTCTAAGTGTCCTCAGTCTGCTTCCGGAGTTTTTAGGTATTTTTGTACTGTGGGCACCTTGGAAGCCCGTGACTCCCACTTAGAATAGTGTTTTAAAATGTATAAAATAAAATATGTAGGCTTAGAAAGAATTATATATTATATATATTTATATATAAATATATTTATATTGAATATATAAATATATAAATATTTATATTAAAAACAAATTTGTGATGTGGTAATATATGTGCTTCCTTATTAACGTACCAAATAACACAGTCTAGACTAACAGCTACCATGATTTCAATGCAGTGATGAGCAGAAATAGTTTGAGCTATGCGCAACAATAGCCATATGGTATTAAAAGATCTGTGATTTCTCTTGGTGACAAGAACTCAGGTACTATTAATACTTCTGTGTTTGTGGCCTACGGTTAGAAGAGAAGAAAGTGTTATAATTCAGTTAGCAGTTAGTGATAATAGGATGCAATTATTTTTTCTACCCAAGGTCATGGATCCTCTGAATTCTGTTCATCAACTGCTTGGGGAGCTGTGACCACAGGTTAAGAACTTCTGGCCTGGATGCTCCAGTTTCCATTGTTTGATTGCTTATTTCTTGTTTTGGCCACACTGCGTGGCTTGCGGGATCCTAGTTCCCCAACCAGGGATTGAACCCGTGCCCCCTGCCGTGGAAGTGTGGAGTCCTAACCACTGGACCACCAGCGAAGTCCCTGATTGCTTATTTCTTTCTTCAGTGAGTCAGAGTCAGCTCTTATTTAATCATTAACTACTAACGAACCACTGATAAAGTGATCACATGTGTCACTCTCATGCAGGAGCAGTATGGCCCCTGGACATGTACTCGCTTTCTAGTTTGCAGAGCCATGGCCTCATGGTAGAGCTGGAAAGAGCCTCGGACCCTCTAGGAGCCAAACTTATCCCATGTAGGAGGGTGAGCGACCTCAGGGACTGTGCCAGGTCAGGGCTACCTGGGCCTGCACCTCCGTCCCAGGGCTTTCCTACGCCATAGGCTTTTCCTATGCCCGAGCGAGTGAGTGGCCCTTGCTCACCACACACACACACACACACACACACACACACACACACACGGCTGTAAAAACAGTCCTGCAAAATGGTGACACTGGCACCACAGCACTAATGCAGAGAAGCAGGGGCCCGGCCCAGACACGAGGCAGCTCTCTCCTACAAACGCCCACCCGCCTCACTCCCTCTGGCCATGGAGGAGGTGGGAAAGGTTTGCCCAGCACATCTTCTCCCCAGCTTTCCTCTCCCTCAAGGGAGGCAAGTACCGCGTCAACACTTCTCACCATTTGCCCGCTTTCACCACTGTCTTCACCTCTGACCTCCTGCTACGGTCTCCGGTTCCTGCCGGCTTAGCTCAGGGCCCGTCTCTCCTTACCACTCTCCTTTTCTGCACTACATCTGTCAGCCAAAAAGTAACCCTCATCTGGCTAACACATGTCAAGGATACTGTTGAAATCCACCTGGCAGAGGACAGGAGAGCTCTCAGTTCCGGAGGGAAATTAGACCCGACGGCTGTGAGCTCCTGGCCCTGACTTGTGGAAGGCTCTCTGTGAACGTCTGCTTACATGAGTTATTGGGCCCAAAACTCCAAAGCTCCCTGGAGTCTCCTCTGGGGTTTCCACCAAGTCACTGCCTATCCCTCGCCTTCCTCTAATTAAACTGGCTTTTCCTCAAGCACCAGTATTCAAGAGAAATAAAGTGCTTTCAATCAATGTTATTGGTCCTGTTTGCAGCGGTATTTCTTGTTACCATTCTTCATGCCATTGTGTGGGATAATTAGTTTGGGGGGGTTGTGGGGAGCGAGGGAGGGGGTGAGAATGGGAGGTGAGGGCGGAATGGGGGTGTTAGCCTGATAATCGCTGTCATCTAACGTTGTCTCTTGGGATGTGACCTGTGTGAGGCGGGCAGTCTGTGTGGGGCGTCCCGAGCGCGCAGGGCTGCCTCTGTGCCCCCTCCCAGCGCCTGGCACCATGCTGCCTTCTCCCTTGGTAAGTTGCTGGCAGGTGGTTATGTCTTGGTTCTCCTGTCGTGTGCCTGGCTCAGTGCCACGGTGTACGGATGGGCTGTAGACACTTGTCATTTTGATTCTCACCTTGCAGGAAAATTTCATATGGAGGCAGACAGGCCCATCTTTTTACAATAGAAATTGCCAATAGTTGCAAATTCTGCTGTGTGCCAAGCGTTGTGCTGAGAACTTCACAAGCATCATCTCACTTAACTCTCCAGAATCAGCCAGAGAGATCCTTCAAAGTGTAAATCACATCCTGCCCCTCCTCTGCTCCAGACACTCCAAGGGCACCTGTCACACTTGTTGTCAGGCCCCTACCATGTCCTACAAGGCTGGTATGGCATGACCCCTGGCTCCTGCTTCAACAGCATCCCCTCCTCTCCCTTCCCCTGTTCACCACGCTCCTTACTGCTCCCGGAACTGGCTAAGAAGGGCCTGCCACAGGGCCTTTGCACCACTTCTTCCCCCCAGGCTCTGCCCAGCTCACTTCTTCACTTCATCAGGCTTCTCAAGTGCCTTTTTGGAGAGACCCTCACCCCATCTAAAGTACTACCCGTGTCACGCTCTGTCGTCTTCCCTGCCTTCCTTTTTCTTTTTTTTTTTAACATCTTTATTGGAGTATAATTGCTTTACAATGTTGTGTTAGTTTCTGTTATATAACAAAGCCTGCCTTCCTTTTTAATAGCACTCGACAAACCTAACCATGTTATTACAAATCTATTTGTTTATTTGTCTATTACCTGTCTCCCCCACATGAGGGCAGGGACCTTGTTTTGTTCACTGCTCTATTTCCAGCACCAAGAACGGTGCCTTCAATATAGTAGTTGTGAAGAAATATATAGTCAACGAATAAATAATGGACGAATACTCACAAAACCCCATGATGTAAGTGCTACTCTTAACTCCATGTTATAGATGAGAAAACTGAGGCTTAGAGAGATTCTCGCTATTCTCAGGGTCATGAAACTAATGACCCTGGGTTAAGAAGTCAACGCCCCAATCTGTCTCTGGGGTCTTATCTGAGCTGCTGTGCTGGGTCCTCTCTCTTTGCACTCATAAATGCCTGTCAGCGTGTCTATGTGGGAGCCCTATTCCCCTGAGACACTCCAAGAAAAAAGCGTTTGGTGGATGGATCTTTTTAGGAAATAACTACAAGTTGCATTTCTCTGCTTGGTTTTTCAAATGCTTGTTAGCATATGAAAGGCTCTGAAAAATCCTTCAGTAAAAAAGCTAGTTGAACTGTACAATCAGTGTTTCCCAGAGCTTCAACTGTGGAAATCTTATGTTCATGTATTTCTGTGCATAACACCTATTAGCATATTGGGGGACGTAACTTGGGTGCCAATGGCTTTTATCACTGTGGAGAGAAGCGGGGATTGTCTGGTAAAGGGTCCTGGGAGCTCTCTGAGTCGGCTGGCATGGGGAGATCTGGGCTAGGCGCTTCCACACACAGCAGGAGGGGCCGTGTCCAGAGTCACCTTCCCTAGGACTGGTGTCTGCACCACGGTGTTTGTTCGCCCTTGGATAAGGCCGCTCTCAGGCTCAACGCATAAAACAGGAAGGCGCGTGGCTCCTGGTACCTTTTAGCTGCAGCCCAGCCCAAGCACGCTTTTCCACAGGGACCTGTGGCCTGGCTCATCTTCTGCCCTCTGGTTCCTGAGCCTCTTAGAGGGCGATTCCTTGTGAGTTTTTCAGGAACATCAACCCCACAAACCTGGCCTTGTTTTCTCACTGTCTCATGTCTCCCCATTGGAATTTTAACCTTCTAGGGCACCAGGGACACTGCCTTCCCACTGTGTCCTCTCAGCCCCCAGCTCGTGCTGAGTGGACAGTTAAGTGCCCAGATTATTCTTGTTGGCTTGCGTGTGACGGAACCGATGATCCTGAGCGTCTGTCACACGGTTTGGCGCAGGGAAAGGTAAATGGTGATGCTGTAAATCCCTTGATTTATTGCCAAAGCCCTCCCCACCCCGCCCCAAGCAGAATAGAAGGATGTCCCAGAGGCAGAGAGTACTGTGGGGTACGATGCACAGAGCCGACTGGATCTCTGCGTCCTGAGAGTCAGAGCAACCGTCACTGCCGCCGATGGTTCATTTATTGGTTTTGGTGGTGATTTGATGTCATTAGGGATTCAGGTCTCATCTCCATCTCTGAGATTATCTGAATAACAGTGTGAAGAGGAAGAGAATAGAGGAGACAGGCATCCATGGGCAGCCTGGATTGGACGGTATAAATCTCTGGGGAGAGCCTGGCCTTCCCAGCTGGCGGGCTTGAGGCTGAGCGGAGACGGCAGTGTTTGCCATCACCCCAAAGTGACCATGAGAGGTACCACGCGAGTCTCAGTCATGCTCCTCCTTGTGACTGTGTCCGACTGTGCCGTGATCACAGGGGTAAGTCGTCCAATATTCTCTACTCCCTGGGTTTTGGGAGGACGTCAGGGTCTGCATGGGTTGTGAGCCAGGAACTGAACAGGAGGCAAACCAAGGGCGTGGGGAACCAGCCGCCAGACAGCACTTCCGAGAGGCATTTCACAGAATTTTCACGTTAGTTAGACCTCACTCTGCTAAAGGGGATTTATCTGCTTTTGAGAAACTGTGTGTAAATCAAATTCTGCTCTCAATGCATTAGGAGAGCATTGCAAATTCTGAAGTTTGGAACTTTGGTCAACAGAAGATTCCTATTGTGTAATAATGACTTCTTTTAGAATGTGGATTAGCACCCCCTAATCTATCTTTTGTGTAAACTTTGGTTTTCATATATGATCTAGACCACATGTCAAGTGTAATTTACGTAGCAAGTTGACTTAAAGACTGTGACCTTATTTAGCTTCTATTGGGTACGTTTAATCTCTGCTTTCTCTACTCTTAAAGAAAGCCTGTCCTGAAACTCTTTCCTTCCCTTATGGTTTATGTGTTTTCACTTGGTGCCCAGGTCTGATAAGAATAAGGGCGACACCAACATCTGGCTGAGTGACCCATAAGCAAGTGTCGGATAACAAGTAGAAATCCGGTCCCACTGTGGGCACACCCGGGCGGGCACATCATAGTATTCGAGACACCCCAACTGTGGTTCTCTCTCAGAAGTTTGGCTTCACCTGGACCTGCCCTCACATGGGCACATGTTGTGTGACAGTGGTGGGACAATTCTTACCAAAACAGAAAGTAATGGCTTACCTGAGAGTTTTCCAGATAAAAGCCACCAGAAAAAAAAGAAAAGAGGGACATTCACTTTTGTTTCAACTTCCTCTAACTTTTTACACAGAGAATGGAAATGTAGAGAAAGGCCAAACCATTCCTGGAATTGGATTAATTTTAATGTTCACAGAAAGGGAAATTTCTTTCTTCTCCCTTTTAGAGGAAAAAGACTGAGTTTCAAAGAAGAACAAGTATCAAAGGCAAGCCAATGCTTTGGAGACCCAGAGCATAAATACAACTGTCAGGGCAGAATTATACCTAATGAATGTAAACCACCAAAGGCCGTCTTCCTATTGTGTAGCTTGGAGATCAGGAGGGTAAGAGCAGAGGATAGAAGCCGTGGTTACCCCGTCGAGAGGGACGGGTGCAGCGGGTTGACCCTGAGTCTGGCCCGGGATGGGGGAGCGGAGGGGCGTGGGAGGCAGGTCTGAGAGATGAGGAAATATCTTCCTAGTAAAGGCTCCAGTTTGACGCTTTGCAAAGCACAGAAGGAGAGGAAGCTGCGATAAGAGGACACACATGACAGACCCGACCACAGGTAGTTAGAACTGTTCCCTCTGTGCTCCAGGCCTTGCTGCTGCCCTGAGTCTGACCCTCAGGAAGAGGCTGCGTTCTACCATCCCCGCACTCCCCTGCTCCCAGGACTGTGACCATCCCAAATGCAGGTCTGGGGGGTCCCTCTTCCCAGAGGGCGACAGCGATGCCCCACCTCTCTGGTGGAAGTCAGGTGGGGTCTACTCGGCCCTAACCCTGAGCTTTCAGGGACCGGCTGGTGTGTGAGAAGTGCCCTCACTAGGCTGGAGACCTGAGTGGCAAGGTGACTGCCACCTACACCTCCTCTGCGTGACGAGCAGCCTCGGCATCTCCCACTTTCCTCCTGGGGCCGAGCACATTGCGGGTCTTACAGTTCCTGCCTTGCCCCACAGGCAGCCAGAGGGCCCTCCATGGCCTTGTGTTGGTAAATAAGAGCCCAAATCCCGCTCCCAATTTTGGCTCAGAAAAGCCGCAAAGCTTCTCTGGAAGTGGAAAGCCTGGGTGCTTCTCCAGTGTGGCCTCCTGTGAGTCTGGAGCCTTTCAGTTCTGTCTTTCCCAATCCAGGCTTTTGTTTAAAGTGGGCTTGTGTGGCTATACAGACGGCACCTTCCAGGTCACTTAGCCCCTGCTCTGGGAGCCCAGCCCAAGAGGGGTCCATCCCTCTCTGGGGGCCAGGCAGGTCAGCAGAGAAGCCCCAGGGGAAACACCTGTCAAGGGGTGCTGGACCCACAGATGAGGCTGGGCTTCTAGTGAGGACCGAGGGGGACACCATGGTCAGGGGAGGCACTAATCCTGAGTGCTGCCAGGTGAGGGCTGGAGAGTCCACATCCACAGAAACTCAGCACTGACACCCTGGGGTGCAGGCCATTGGGGTCCTCCCCCGTCTAAGGATTTGAATTAATTCAATCCCACCAGCATCCACTGAGCATCTCCTGGTGCTAGAAAAGCTCCATCTCCTAAGCTCTAGTCCCGTCAGAAGAGGACAGCCTCCCTACCGAGTGACCTCGAAGGAGCTTGGGGACTCCTCCGATCCAGGTCTGCTGCCCAGCTGAGCCCCGAGCATCCTGCCGAGAGAGGCGTGGGGGCAGCATTGCCCTAGGTGTCCCGGAAGGCCGCGGCCTGGGTGCTGTTCCCAGCACCTCTCTCAAGGGCTTTTGGATGTGCGTCCCTTCTGGTTTCTCTGGGATGGGCCTAATGGGCACTAACGACCCCTTTGTCTTCCACCCCCCAGGCCTGCGAGCGGGACGTCCAGTGTGGGGCGGGCACCTGCTGCGCAGTCAGCCTGTGGCTGCGTGGGCTGCGGGTGTGCACCCCGCTGGGGTGGGAAGGAGAGGAGTGCTACCCCGGCAGCCACAAGGTACTGCCCACACTTGCTCAGGGCACAAGGCCACGAGCCAGAGCCGGCACTGGACCACAGTGTTCTGACTCCAGTCTAGGAATATCTCACTGCCTCCTTGCTTTGGGGGTGGCCTGGGGTGCAGTGGGGTCCCAATCACACAGCCTGTTAGACCTGGGGGCTGGGACCCCAGCTCCTCATTTGCTGAAGGGTCCTGGGCATCAATCACCTCATGCATACAACGAGGGGAGTAGACTGACACGTCTGATGTTTGTTGCTGATCTGATGAATTCCAGCTCTGAGAGGCCCCTGAATGCCCTTTGCTGCACGGCATCCTTCCCTCAAGAACACGACGTGGGAAGACTGTAAAATGGGCTCCCAGCCAGGGCCTGGGGTGGGGGAGGGGCAGGGTGAGGCTGGCCAGGCCCCTGGTGCACACACTTTAAGGAGGTTCACCCTTCTGTGCCCCAGGTGCCCAGCGCATGCCTTGCTCCCTCAGGAGCTCCCAGCCCAGAGGGCACAGAAAGGCCACAAGGCCTTAGCTTCTGAACGTGAGGTGGACGCACAGCAACTGTGGGCTTGTACACCCTTCCCGGGGCTTCCTGTGCTCCAGGACGCCCTTCAAGCCCCTCTGGGGAGCACACCTGCACCCAGGGGCATCCTCCGGCTGTGGTCCTCCCTGGCAGGGTCTGCCTGGGAGTGAGGAGGTGGGGGGAGACAGACGGGACAAAGCACAGTCCTCGTGGCCTTGGGGTGTGTCAGGGGGTTCAGCCGCCGATCTATATTCCCAAAGCAGGCAGCAGAGGTAATACAAGCTAATGCGGAGTGCTTGCTATGTGCCACCCTTCGTATTAAGTGCTCTTTGTAAGTTTAAACCTCTTTAGGTTTATAGTGTAAACCCCTTTACAACCATAGGTGGTAGCCTCTATTATTAATCCATTTTACAGACAATAAATTGAGGCACAGAGAAGCTAAATAGCTTGTCAGTTGCCACACAGCTGGGAAGTGGCAGACCTAGGACTGGAGCCCAGGCTGCCTGACTACCTATGCTCTGAACCTCTCCTATTCAGCCCCTTTGAGGAAAGCTCAGTGGTTTCGCCCTCCTCTGGGTGTGAATCACCCGGCAGGGACCACGTCCTGTGTAGCTACATCCCCGGCACCCAACACGGGATGGAGAGTATAATGGGTGAGCTATAAGTGATATTCAGTTACGGATGTAGGTGTGAGTTTGTGAGTGATCACGTGTGCTGGGTCAGCGAGGGGCCCCGGGTGGGCAGTGTGAGGGCCTGTGGGGTTTTAGGGCTGTGGCTGATCACAGTGTGTCACAGCCAGATTGCCTGCGTTCAAATCCTGGCTCCTCCACAAGCTGGCTGTGTGATTTTGGCACGTTGCTTAGCCACTCTGTGCCTCAGTTTCCTCCTCTGTAAAACTGTTTTTGTTGTGCTGGGATGGTGGCAGAGAGACATTGGCCAGGGCTGGGCCGGCCAGAGGCTCCTCCCCTGAGGGCCCATCTCCCTTTGGTGAAGGTGCCACCCTCTCCTCTTCTCTCCCCAGGTCCCTTTCTTCAGAAAACGCCAGCACCACACCTGCCCCTGTCTGCCCAGCCTGCTGTGCTCCAGAGGCCGGGATGGCAGGTACCGCTGCTCCACTGACTTGAAGAACGTCAACTTGTAGGAGCTTGTCTGGTCTCCGGACACACACCGGGCCTCTTCCTGAGCACAGGCTGGGGTGGTCTCTCTTGGACTTTTATTTCTGCCCTGTGGCCCAATCCTGCAACCCACTGCTGTCGCATCCCCACTCCCCGCACTGCCTACCTACCCCCCTCCTCCCTAGCGCACACAGGTGCACCCACGAGACACACGCCACAGGGTGACCTGCAGGGTCTAGGCTGGTGGCTGTGGTCCTGGGAGTAGTCTGTGTGCTCTGCTCAGGCTGCCTGAGGGGCTGCAAGTAGCAGGAACATATTCCTTCCTCATGTCTCCATCTGCCTGCCCTGCCTCTCTCCGTCCTGCATGTACTCTTCTGCTTGAGTCGGTGAGCTCGAGGAAGGCGTGGGGAGCCAGGAGGTCAGTCGGCCTCCAGACGGCTTCTATGGGGCCAGCCTGTGGCCTGCCCCCCGGGCCAGAACTGTGGGCCTCCAAGGCCCCTCGTAGCGCAAGTTACGTTACCCAGCGATGCCCCCAGTCCCACCGCCTCCCCATGAAACGCAGATGGTGGTGGTTCAGTCTAAACCAGCTGTTGACATTTTAGGTGGCAATGAGGGAGTTACCTTCGACAGCTCCTTCCAAGGGTCAAGAGCAGGTCTGTGACCTTGAGGAGGCCTCTGGCATCTGGCCAGCTTGGGGAGGGGTCAGGAGCGGGGGTGGGGCAGGCCGATCACTGATTTCGGACACAGGAGGCAACTACCATCCAGGACCACAGCCAGGCTGCATGTGCCCCGCATCTAAACAAGTCATCTTCTCTAGAGAGTGAGGTCTGCCTGAAGTTCAAAGCAGTTTGTCTGGGTGTTATATCACTGGTCTCCATCTCGTCTGAAACACCAGCCTCACTCAACACCTCACATCTGGCCCCTGCCCGAGGCTTGCCCAGGTCAGCATGCTGATGCTGGAAGCTGTGCACACTGATCACTAGTTGCAGAATAAAAGCATGAAAAAGGGGCGAGTGGCCATGGTGTTCCTGCTGCACTGGTGTGGGGATGTGGGGAGGGGACAGGACTGGGCTGTGTACAGGTAGGAGAGAGATGCGACTGGAGTTCCTCCACCCAGCTGGGGCAATTTTTTGGAGAAAGTGGATTCAGGGTCTCTTTTAATGAAGGGCTCAAGGCAGCTCAGTGGGCTCTGGGCAGAGAGGGTGTGGTTCAGGTGGATTGGGTACAGGAGGGGGCTGTGAGCTGGCATCTGGGTGGGAAGACCATTAGTGAGCTCAGGATGGTGGCAGCTCCCTTTTCTGAAATTTAGCCCCTTTTGTTTAGTGTCAAATACTTGATGCCACTCAGTTCACCGTGTGTGGGTGAGAAAGTCCATATCAAGGATGGGCTGGTGAGGCCCTGAGCCTGTGTCTGAACCAGGGGCTGGGAATATCTCTTAAGTGCTAGGCTACTAACCCCATGGTGCCTTCTCACCTCAATCCCTAGTCTAGGAAAATGCAAAACATAAGATGAAAACATGAATAAAATATCTAGGAATAAACCTACCTAAGGAGACAAAAAACCTGCATGCAGAAAATTATAAGACACTGATGAAAAATATTAAAGATGACACAAATAGATGGAGAGATATACCATGTTCTTGGATTGGAAGAATCAACGTTGTGAAAATGACTCTACTACCCAAAGCAATCTACAGATTCAATGCACTCCCTATCAAACTACCACTGGCATTTTTCACAGAACTAGAACAAAAAATTTCACAATTTGTATGGAAACACAAAAGACTCCAAATAACCAAAGCAATCTTCAGAAAGAAAACAGAGCTGGAGGAATCAGGCTCCCTGACTTCAGACTATACTACAAAACTACAGTAATCAAGACAGTATGGTACTGGCACAAAAACAGAAATATGGATCAGTGGAACAGGATAGAAAGCCCAGAGATAAACCCATGCACATATGGTCACCTTATCTTTGATAAAGTAGGCAAGAATATACAGTGGAGAAAAGACAGTCTCTTCAATAAGTGGTGCTGGGAAAACTGGACAGTTACATGTAAAAGTATAAAATTAGAACACTCCCTAACACCATACACAAAAATAAACTCAAAATGGATTAAAGACCTAAATGTAAGGCCAGACACCATCAAACTCTTAGAGGAAAACATAGGCAGAACACTCTATGACATACATCACAGCAATATCCTTTTTGACCCACCTCCTAGAGAAATGGAAATAGAAACAAAAATAAACAAATGGGACCTAATGAAACTTAAAAGCTTTTGCACAGGAAAGGAAACCATAAACAAGACGAAAAGACAGCCCTCAGAATGGGAGAAAATATTTGCAAATGAAGCAACTGACAAAGGATTACTCTCCAGTATATACAGGCAGCTCATGCAGCTCAATATCAAAAAAACAAACAACCCAATCCAAAAATGGGCAGAAGACCTAAACAGACATTTCTCCAAAGAAGATATACAGATTGCCAACAAACACATGAAAGAATGCTCAACATCATTAATCATTAGAGAAATGTAAATCAAAACTACAATGAGATATCATCTCACACCAGTCAGAATGGCCATCACCAAAAAATCTACAAACAGTAAATGCTGGAGAGGGTGTGGAGAAAAGGGAACCCTCTTTCACTGTTGGTGGGAATGTAAATTGATACAGCCACTATGGAGAACAGTATGGAGCTTCCTTACAAAACTAAAAATAAAACTACCATACAACCCAGCAGTCCCACTACTGGGAATATACCCTGAGAAAACGATAATTCAAAAAGAGACATGTACCAAAATGTTCATTGCAGCTCTATTTACAACAGCCAGGACATTGAAGCAACCTAAGTGTCCATCGACAGATGAATGAATAAAGAAGATGTGGCACATATATACAATGAAATATTACTCAGCCATAAAAAGAAATGAAATTGAGTTATTTGTGGTGAGGTGGATGGACCTAGTCTGTCATACAGAGTGAAGTAAGTCAGAAAGAGGAAAACAAATACCATATGCTAACACATATATATGGAATCTAAGAAAAAAAAAATGTCAGGAAGAACCTAGGGGTAAGACGGGAATAAAGACACAGACCTACTAGAGCCTAGACTTGAGGATATGGGGAGGGGGAAGGGTAAGCTGTGACAAAGTGAGAGAGTGGCATGGACATATATACACTACCAAACGTAAAATAGATAGCTAGTGGGAAGCAGCCGCATAGCACAGGGAGATCAGCTCCGTGCTTTGTGACAACCTGGAGGGGTGGGATAGGGAGGGTGGGAGGGAGGGAGATGCAAGAGGGAAGAGATATGGGAACATATGTATATGTATAGCTGATTCACTTTGTTATAAAGCAGAAACTAACACACCATTGTAAAGCAATTATACTCCAATAAAGATGTTAAAAAAAAAAAAAAGATGAAAACACGTTGTGTCCTTGTGTTTCTCAGAAGCCTCTGAGAAAACTGGTTTCTGAGGTCTAGGGGCTCCTGGCTTCCCTTATTTGCCCCTGACCCTGTCACAGCTCTGCCCAGGGTGTACTCAGGACAAGCTTTACTGCAGGACCCACCCAGCCCGGGCCTGTGGCCCACACAGGACGTGTTCTTCAGTTTGGCTCTGTTGACAGATACTGACTCCTGCTCTGCGGACTTGTCCCCTTCTTCCAGCCCATGAGTCTCCTTGTCCCTGACTTTCAGGCTCAGGTACTGGCTACAGAGTTCCTTTCCACGTCCAGGAATCCAGTTTGCCCATCCTGTCCTTTGGATCTCCAGGAACCGCTGGCTGCTGCCAGGTCATGCTATGTGTGAGGCCTTTCCCAGTCCTGCCACCCTCTGCAAGCAGAGCCAGCCTGGGTGGGGCATCGCTGCAGGCTTCAGTGCAGGGAGCGCAGAGGCGGGGTGGCTGCAGGCACGAGGGGCACCCCTCTCCATCCCCACAGGGAGCTGGCTGATCTGCAGACCCATGGATGGGTCGAACCTTCCCTTTACACTAACTGGACTGATTCTCACTTTCTGTATCAGAATTTCAAGGAATGGATAATTGGTCTCTGCTCCAGTTCCCTGGTTTTTTTCCTGAAGACTGGAGAGAACACAGGGGAGGCTGCGGAGGCTAAGAAAAGTATATTTGTGAGAATTCTTTATATTCAAGGATATATTCTTCATAAACATAGTTATAAAAAGAATCAAATTATAAGAATAATATATCCATAATAAGAATATATTTTAGACGAATTAAGAGTTAGAATTAGGTGAAGTAAATGGGCAGCCCTTCAAGATGTGGGTCCCTTTAGTGACAGCCCGACTTCCCCTTATTTGCTGCAACCCTTCCTTCCCAACTGGTGGAGTCTTGTGCCATCTATTGGCTAAAGTGGGGATGGCACAGAAGAGCTGAGGTGGGAAAGATGGAAGCATCAGAATGATGAAACCTCTCAAAGCAGATGGGAACCACTCCCCAGACATTCCAAGTGTTAGATTCAATCAGAGGTTTAGAGGGACAATGTTTCCACCTCTGTAAAGAGGGCTTCCACAGTAAGGAGTGCAGGATAAATGCTTAATTGCCCCTTTGGGTCTGGTCCCACCTTACAAACTTCTTTCCTGGAAGCCTCTGTCATCTTCCTGTAAGACATCTCCTCTCACGGCATCTCCAGGATTAGGAAAGTGGAGGTGGATGGGGGTCAGAGGAAGATGACTGGATGCCCCACTGGCCTGTCTGTGTGCACCAGGGCACGGCACAGGAAGAGCTGCCTCTCTCTCCAAATCTTCGTTTTCTCTGCTGGTCATGATGGTTAGTGCTTCCACTGCCCCCTAGTATCAAGTCTGAAGCTTAAGACTTTTCTGTCTCCTACTGTCCCTTCTTCCTGAGCTCCTTGTCAACTGGCCACCAAATTCTACTTCTATTACCTCTTAAACGTCTCTCGACCCTGCCCCTTCTCCCTCCAGCCGTTGCTGTGTCTGAGCCCTCATCCTGCCTGGTGTGGTCTGGGGCAACTGCTTCCACCTATTCTCTCTGCCTCCAGTTTCCCCTTAACTTCCACCCCTGTGTGTCCACCAGTCATCCTTCTAGGCAGCGCATTTCCCTGGTTCTTTCTCCATGAAAAATTCCCCCAATGGCTTCTCAGCAAAAAAGGAGAAAGCCCAGTCTAGTCAGGGAGCGAAAAGCCCGTTGTGGTCCAGGCCTGTCACCCTCTCCCTGTCTCTCCCACCCTCCCCACCAGGCTTCCCGGCCTCAGGAATGTCTCAGTTTGTGGAGGATGCCACGTGTGTCTTTGCCCAGGTTGCTCCCTCTGTGGGGAATGCTCTGCTTTCCTCTGATGTCTGGTGACTTCCATGTATCCTGCAGGTCAACTCAAATGCATCTCCCATCTCCACCGCATCCATCAACACGAAGGACACACTGCAGACAGCGAGTTGGCACTTGCTCTTAGAAAGCATCCATGTCTAGGTCAGCCTCCACCGCGGGAGAAGGAAGGGCAGTGTCTGAGTCCTGTTTGTGTCCTCAGGGTTGAATGGTGGAGGCCCGGGCTGGAGCAGCTGCACAGCCAGAGGACAGAGGCTCCGGACAGAGGATCCTGGGTAGGAATAAGGGTGAAATATGACCCACTCCTTGTTCCAACCCTGGTCAGGGGCCATCCCTAGCCTCAGAAGCTCAAAGCCGTAGAGTCACTGCGGAGAACAACTTTTAGGTTGGCAAAGACTCGGCTTCCCCCTTGGCCCCCTGAAGCCCCTCTCGACCTCTGCAAGTTGCCACTGAAGACTTCCACTCAAAGTTTATAAAGAAAGGGCCTCCTGGGAGCCTGCAGCCAGCCATGAGCCTGAGAGAACAGTGTGTGGGCCTCAGGAGGACCACTGGGCCCAGGCCACAGGAGGTCCTCCATCCAGAAGATTCTTTCTTGTCTCAGCCCCCTGCTTGGAAGGTTCCACTGCCCATGGACCATAGGGACTTTTGTTTCATTTAAATATTAGTGCACCTTGGAGGAAAAACATAGGTGTGGTTCTTAAAAGGGATCAGAGCCCCCGGAGGGCCTTGCCTCATCCTGGGCAGGAAAAAGCTCCCGACCTAGTGAGGACAGAGGGGCCTCTATCTGGGGGCTGAAGATTAGTGAGGAGGATTAACTGGGCCTAAGCAGAGAGAAATGCTGACGAATACGAAGGCACGGGCACAGTGCTGACAAGAGACAAGGCATAGAGGAGCCTGTGAGATTCTGTCACGAAACTAAGTCCCGAGGACCAGGTACACAACTCTGTCAAATGGCAGCTTGACATTTTCTTGTCATTTTGCATTTTGCTCTGTTGGCGAATCTCACGGAATTAGCAGCAAAGTTGCCTTGCTACTGGGGTGACACAGTGGTTAACAGCACAAGACTGTGTGACGTTGAACCCTGGTCAGGCTGCTAATTAGATAGGGACTGTGGGCAATTTACTCAGCTTCTCTGCCTCAGTTTCCCTGTCTGTAAAATGCCAACACTAGTAATAGGGTAACTGAGCAGCACCCTATGGGGTCTTCCCGGGACAAATCTCCTCATGTCCTCCACCTGCTTCTTTTTTTTTTTTTTTTTGGCGGTACGCGGGCCTCTCACTGTTGTGGCCTCTCCCGTTGCAGAGCACAGGCTCCGGACGCGCAGGCTCAGCGGCCATGGCTCACAGGCCCAGCCGCTCCGCGGCATGTGGGATCCTCCCAGACCAGGGCACGAACCCGTGTCCCCTGCATCGGCAGGCGGACTCTCAACCACTGTGCCACCAGGGAAGCCCCCGCCTGCTTCTTGTTTGTACAAAAACTTTAGCCTCCTAGGCCTTCCCTGAGTTCCAGAGAATAAAGGTAAAATCAGAGAAGTGAGAAAATGCAGAAAGGAAAACAGTCAAGCAAGACAAAATAATAATAGTTTAGCCATTAAACAAAGTCAAGGACTGGAGATAATAGCCTGAGCCATGTTCTCTGAGCAGTTCTGCAGATACTGAAACCCCCAGCAGGTGGGAGAAGTTAACTGTGTGCTGCCTACAAGCACGTAGACCCCAGAACGGTTGGAACCGGAAGGCTGATAATGCTGACCCCCCCTTTACCTCACCACCAACCAATCAGAAGAATGTCCATGAGCTGATCACACACCCCACAACCCTCTCCCTCACTCTGTCTTTAAAAACCTTTCCCTGAAAGCCACTGGGGAGTTTGCATCCTTTGAATCTTAACTGCCCGGACTCCCTGCAATAAACACTGCACTTTCCTTCACCACAACCTGGTGAAGTAGACTGGCGTCGGTAGACTGGATTTACTGAGAGCACAGGCAAGGAGACCCAAGTTTGGTTACGTAACAATACTACCTACCTCTTAGGGGTGCTGTGAGGATTAAATGTCAGTGCACGCAAAGTGCTTAGGATAGCCCTGGCCCTTGAAAGCATTGTGGGAATGTTTTATACATTTTTTTGTTTATTTATGAAGACGTCTCAGACAGTCAGTACTGGGATCTCTCTGCCGGACACACTAAGGCAGTGTTACCTGGGGCATCTCCTCAGTGAGGTAAACTCATAAAACTGCCAGGAAGAAACAAAAACCTGCTCTTGGATGCGTTTTCCTTCCCCAGAATTTGAACACGGTAGGAAGAAATCCTGGTTTGTCCGGATCACGCTCCATTATTATTATGTCATTTAAAAGCACAGGTTTGGGACTTCCCTTGTGGTCCAGTGGGTAAGACCCTGTGCTCCCAGTGCAAGGGGCCCAGGTTCGATCCTGGTCGGGGAACTAGATCCCGCACGCATGTCGCAAATCAGAGTTTGCATGCCGCAGCTCAGAGTTTGCATGCCGCAACTAAAAATGATTCCGCATGCCACAACGAAGATCCCGCGTGATGCAACTAAGACCTGGTGCGGCCAAAATAAATAAATAAATATAAAAAAAATTAAAAAAATAAAAGCACAGGCTTATGTGGGTAAAGCTCAATAACACTCCATTTGGGAACATAGATACACAAATCTTATCTAAGAGCTTCTTAATACCCTGCTTATACACATGAGTCACTGTTTTCAAGTACAAAGGAATGTTTGCTCAATATGGGCTATGATCTTAATACTGCGTTATTCAATTTTTTTTTCTAGAAAAAGCATAAGGAGAGTGGGCTCTGAATTTTATTCTGGCTCTTCCCAGATTGTGTTCAAATTAAACCTGCCAAAGCATGTGTGTCCCCTGAGATAGACATCTCGGTGGCTGGTGGCCCCAGTAACTAGGAAATGTCATTCACCCCGTAGACCTGCAGTTTCCAAGCCTCAGTGTACACAGAAGACCAAAGCATGATGTTAAATGCTGGTTCCTGGGTTACCTCCAGAGACCCAGATTCAGTGGAGCCTTTAACAAGCCCCCTCCAGCTGTGACTGATGCAGGTGGTCCCTGCACCTCCACCCCCTGAGAAACGTTGCCCTACCCTGTCTGTCACCCCAACCTTTGCAGGAAATAAATTAAACATATAATGAAAATGCTACTTTTTCCCCCAAGGGACTGAGAGACTACTTTCCATTAGGAAAAGCTCCAGTCAATCTAGAGTGTGGCCTTTATATTAAAACAAGGATGGGCAAGACAGGAGAGAAGGCAGGGAGAACGGGGTAGAGGCTGGGCCTGGGTCTGTGTCCATCCAGAATTAGATTTCAAAGTGGGTGTGACTGTCCCTGGGAAAACCTTAGTCACCCAAGTGGCAAAGGCGGAAGAGGAACACAAAGAGAGGGCCCCCCCAAGAGGCTATAATTTTCGATCACTTGAAGGCGGACTGCTGGGGCCCCACCTGGGTGCTAGGAAGACCTGCAGGTGAGGCGGCAGCACTGGTGTCCCAAGGCCCCCGCTAGGATGCGAACACGTGTCCTACATATGCTCCCAGGCCCCCATCTGGGGCCCAGCTGCAAGAGACCCGCATCTGAGCTGCCAAACGGATGCTCGGTGTCAGCTGGGGGTGTTGGGGAATCAGGGCAGCAGAAAATAAGGTCCAGGCCCCTCGGCTTGGGGTTGTCCCGCCCCAGGAGCCTGCTGGGGACGGGAATCTCCATAAGGAGCCCCAGGGGCAGAGGTAGCCCACAGCTCACTCCCAGGTGAGGGGAGGGGAATCACACATCTGAGAGCGCAGGTCAGGATGCCTTATCTGGCCTCACTAGCCTCCAGGGAGGGACACTGAGAAGGCGCCTGGGGGATGCCTCATGGGGAGGGGCAGAGGGAGGATTGTCTCAGGGGGTAGGGGATGGGGAGACTACGCTCTTGGGAGGATTTGGCCCCAGCAGGGCACTGAGCCCCAGCTGGGCTCCCTGAAGAGCCTCCGGTGGACAAGATGGCCCCAGGGCCCTAACTGGCAACGGGCAGCTGTGAGGTCACTTAGTGGTGGTCTGTCAGTAGTCTGCTCCCGGGGTAGTTGGTCCTTCCTTTCCTTAGGGCCTGTGGGCACCTCTGATCATGGGAAAGGCCTCCTGTGGCCACCACGCCGCTGGACAGCCTGCACCCTCCTAGGAGCCCTGGACCAGGGGAGACCCATGGAGACTGCAGTCTGTGGGCCAGGAAGGCCTTCGCTGGTTGCCCCAGGGATGCCCTGAGCTCCTGGGGAGCTGGGGACAATCAGAAATGGGGCCATATGCTGTCACCATCATCTCCCGCCCTTCTTCCCAGACGCTGCTTTCCCCACCTCCTACCTGCTTTCTCCCCTCCACGGGGTGCTCTGTCCCCCCCCCCCCCCCCACCTTCTGTCTGGTTGTCCAGTCCCTCCTGGTGGCACTGGGACCAAAGGTTCAGATTCTCAACTCAGCTCCCTGAGGGGTCAGGGGTTCTCAGAGTCTGTTTGCACCTCTGCTACTTGGGGACAGTGACTTCTGCCACCTCACCGGGTTGTAATGAGGTGGACCCCACAGCAATGCTGCCCAACCCTCCTTGGTGGTGGACATCACTTGAGGGTGCTCGTTAGGTACCCAGAGTGCTGTGCTCTGTCCCAGAGCTGCTGGATCCAAATTCCTGGAAAGGGGGGCCTGGGGTTTTAGCTGCTTGAAAAACAATGGAAAGGGATTAAGCAAGGAGACCCCAGCGACTCCCTCTTCTTGGTCAGATCCTGACTCTGCCCACCACTTGCTACCGGGAGGACCTCGGGGAAGCATCTAATTTTTAACCTCAGTTTCCTCCTCTGTGAAATGGCATTCCCACTGGGACTTCCCTTGCAGGGTTTTTGTGGGCCCAGAATGAGATGGTGCAAACCTTGGGCACAGTGAGCTCATGCACTGACAGTGCTCTGTAGGCCGATAGAGGGATTTTCCTTCTGTTCATATAAAGTGAGTTTTGTGCCCCTTCAATAAAGGATGGTGTCTGCACCAATCAGTCACCGAGAGCAAGTATAGAAACTGGACTGTGAACTTAGTCAAGATGGGATGAGACAGCCTATGTCCCCTCCCTCCTCTGACCCATCATGAAATGGGCCAGGTGGGAGGGAGGCTGACCTCCCACAGGGAGGAAGCAGGTCAGAGCTACTCTAGGACCCTCCCTCCCAGTCTACCATTGCTGTCTTTCTTCTTTCTTTCTTTCTTTCTTTTTTTTTTAACATTTTAAACACCACCTCAAATAAACCCACCCAGGACTTTAGTGCCCAATGTAGTCCCTTCATTCCATAAACCATCACATGGAGTCAGTCTATTCAGTTCAAAATGAAAATTTTAACTCGGGCTATTTATAATTCCCACGATGGAACGGGTGTCAGTTTCAAAGCAGTCACGCCAGGTGTCGACTTGGAAGCTGAAAGGGAGACAAGCATTATTATAAATGAATGTTGCCAGTGATTAATACTTGATATTTTTAACACACATTCATCTCAGAGGAAAAGACCCTCTTTACTTAGTGTGGCCGGATGTTGTGCAGTCCTCCCACTGACGAGGGGTTGCCAGAAATCTTTGTGCGTAGCTTCAGGCAAAGATCTGACTGACGAAGAAAAGAAGTGAGCTCTGAAGTCAGATTCTCTGTAGACCTGCCTCTTCAGGCGGATTCTGTCAGGCTTGGGCATCCTGCACTCCCTTCGCTCAGCCCATCCTTTCTCCTCCGTGCCTCCTGCTTCAGTTCTGGGCTGGTCCGGGCTGGAGAAACCACTGGTTGGTTCCATCATGGCCCGGGAGTCAGAGACTTTTCTTGACTTTGGGCTCTGCCCGTGAGTGAAGTGGTTCATCGTGGAGACCGACGCTGGCGGCTGCCTGCAGCCCTGTCTTATTTTGTCTGCACAGTGTAAAAAATAAATGGTTACCTGTATTTAAAAGTTGGTATATTTCCCCCCAAAGCTGCATTTCCTGTATCTCTTAGAAAATGGGAAGTCTGTGGCATCCCATTGGGTTCCCACAGTGGCACTAACTGGTGGGAGTGGTAGCCAGCTGTCTGTAGTGGTTTATTTTTTTATTTTTTAACATCTTTATTGGAGTATAACTGCTTTACAATGGTGTGTTGGTTTCTGCTGCATAACAAAGTGAACCAGCTATACATATACATATATCCCCGTATCTCCTCCCTCTTGCATCTCCCTCCCACCCTCCCTATCCCACCCCTCCAGGCGGTCACAAAGCACCTGAGCTGATCTCCCTGTGCCATGCGGCTGCTTCCCACTAGCTATCTATTTTACATTTGGTAGTGTATATATGTCCATGTCACTCTCTTACTTTGTCCCAGCTTACCCTTCCCCCTCCCCGTGTCCTCAAGTCCATTCTCTACATCTGCGTCTTTATTCCTGTCCTGCCCCTAGGTTCTTCAGAGCCACTTTTTTTTTTTTTTAGAAAAAATAGATTCCATATATATGTGTTAGCATACAGTATTTGTTTTAGATTCCATATATATGTGTTAGCATATGGTATTTTTCTCTTTCTGACTTACTTCACTCTGTATGACAGACTCTAGGTCCATCTACCTCACTACAAATAACTCGATTTCGTTTCTTTTTATGGCTGAGTAATATTCCATTGTATATATGTGCCACATCTTCTTTATCCATTCATCTGTTGATGGACACTTAGGTTGCTTCCATGTCCTGGCTATTGTAAACAGTGCTGTGATGAACATTTTGGTACATGACTCTTTTTGAATTACGGTTTTCTCAGGGTATATGCCCAGTAGTGGGAATGCTGGGTCGTATGGTAGTTCTATTTTTAATTTTTTAAGGAACCTCCATACTGTTCTCCATAGTGGCTGTATCAATTTACATTCCCACCAACAGTGCAGGAGGGTTCCCTTTTCTCCACACCCTCTCCAGCATTTATTGTTTCTAGATTTTTTGATGATGGCCATTCTGACCGGTGTGAGATGATACCTCATTGTAGTTTTGATTTGCGTTTCTCTAATGATTAATGATGTTGAGCATTTTCATGTGTTTGTGGGCAGTCTGTATATCTTCTTTGGATAAATGTCTATTTAGGTCTTCTGCCCATTTTTGGATTGGGTTGTTTGTTTTTTTGATATTGAGCTGCATGAGCTGCCTGTATATACTGGAGAGTAATCCTTTGTCAGTTGCTTCACTTGCAAATATTTTCTCCCATTCTGCGGGTTGTCTTTTCATCTTGTTTATGGTTTCCTTTGCTGTGCAAAAGCTTTTACGTTTCATTAGGTCCCATTCGTTTATTCTTGTTTTTATTTCCACTTCTCTAGGAGGTGGGTCAAAAAGGATCTTGCTGTGATTTATGTCATAGAGTGTTCTGCCTATGTTTTCCTCTAAGAGTTTGATGGTGTCTGGCCTTACATTTAGGTCTTTAATCCATTTTGAGTTTATTTTCATGTATGGTGTTAGGGAGTGTTCTAATTTCATTCTTTTACATGTAGCTGTCCAGTTTTCCCAGCACCACTTATTGAAGAGGCTGTCTTTTCTCCATTGTATATTCTTGCCTCCTTTATCAAAGATAAGGTGGCCATATGTGTGTGGGTTTATCTCTGGGCTTTCTATCCTGTTCCATTGATCTATATTTCTGTTTTTGTGCCATTTCGGTAGTGGTTTAGACACACCTGAACCCACCACACACATGTCCGGGTCTCCACCACACCTGCCTCAGGGTGGCCACTGGGTGGCTGGGATTCGCATCTGACCTGCAAATAGTTTGTTTGGTCCACACAGTGTTGACTACGTCATGCTTAAAAGTGTGGAAGGGAATTAAATTAATTGTGTATTTCTATTTTTTGATATTTACTTTACAAATTAGAATTGGAAACACAATCTCTAGTACCCTATAGACTCATATTATGTTACATGCCTAACCCATAATTTAGTTAAAGCAAAGATTCTTCGTAGAATCTCTGGCTGATGATTTTCCTTACACTGTCTGTCATACTCTCTTGCATTACCTGCCTGGCCCCTGTGGGCTTCTGAGCTCGCTCCTTTTGCCCAGGATCACTAATCCTCAGGTTTCTCATCCATGAAATGAAGCCCAAGTAGGGTGGAGTAGAAAAATCACAGGTTTTGGAGTCAAACGGGTCCTGGATTGAAATCCTGGCACCACCGTATTCTGATCTGGGAGCTGGGTAAGTGACTTAACTTCGTTAAACTTCATTTTTCTCATTTGTAAAATATGGGTAATGATATCCACTCTGTATGCCTTTGGTGGTGATTAGAAGAGAGGAGAATAGTAATAAGAGCGTACATTTATTGAATGCCTACTGTCAACCAGGCACCTGACATAGGCTCAGTTATCATCACAAAAACCCCGCAAGGTAGACGTTTACAGATGAGAATGATGAGGTTTGGAGGAGTGGGGATCACATGACCAAGGGTAAGTCTGGGGCACCTGACACCAAGTGAGCACTCAAGGACTGAGAGCTGTGTCAGTCTCCTCCAGTTCTGGAAACCCCATGACTCAGACTCTGGGTCCTTCCTTTTTTAACAATGGTGCTGGTCCCTGGGGAGCCACTCCAGGGAGGGGCTAGTTTTCCAGATGTTCAAAGAGAGGATGTAACATGTGGAGTTGTCCATCTTTTACGTTGTGAGTTTTAACGAGAAGTATATCACGTTTTATATTTGGTTCATGAGAGAGTTGTTTTTATTTTGTTTTAATTTTTGAATTTTATTTTATTACTATTTTATACAGCAGGTTCTTATTAGTCATCAGTTTTATACACATCAGTGTATACATGTAAATCCCAATCGCCCAATTCATCACACTACCATCCCGCCTCCCCCCGCCATGGCTTTCCCCCCTTGGTGTCCATACATTTGTTCTCTACATCTGGCCTGAAAACCGGTTCATCTGTACCATTTTTCTAGGTTCCACATACATGCATTAATATACGATATTTGCTTTTCTCTTTCTGGCTTACTTCACTCTGCATGACAGTCTCTAGATCCATCCACATCTCAACAAATGACTCAATTTCGTTCACTTTTATGGCTGAGTAATATTCCATTGTATATATGTACCACATCTTCTTTATCCATTCATCACTCGATGGGCATTTAGGTTGCTTCCAGGACCTGGCTATTGTAAATAGTGCTGCAATGAACATTGTGGTGCATGTGTCTTTTTGAATTACGGTTTTCTCAGGGTATATGGTAATTCTATTTGTAGTTTTTTAAGAAACCTCCATACTGTTCTCCATAGTGGCTGTATCAATTTACATTGATACATAGTAATTAATATCAATTTACATTGATACATAGTGGCTGTATCAATTTACATTCCCACCAACAGTGCAAGAGGGTTCCCTTTTCTCCACACCCTCTCCAGCATTTGTTGTTTGTAGATTTTCTGATAACGCCCATTCTAACTGGTGTGAGATGACACCTCATTGTCGTTTTGATTTGCATTTCTCTAATAATTAGTGATGTTGAGCAGCTTTTCATGTGCTTCTTGGCCATCTGTATGTCTCCTTTGGAGAAATGTCCGTTTAGGTCTTCTGCCCATTTTTTGATTGGGGTTTTTTTTTAATAATGAGCTGCATGAGCTGTTTATATATTTTGGAGATTAATCCTTTGTCCATTGATTCATTTGCAAATATTTTCTCCCATTGTGATGGTTGTCTTTTCGTTGTTTGTAGTTTCCTTTTCTTTGCAAAAGCTTTTAAGTTTCATTAGGTCCCATTTGTTTATTTTTGTTTTCATTTCCATTACTCTGGGGGGTGGATCAAAAAAGATCTTGCTGTGATTTATGTCAAAGAGTGTTCTTCCTATGTTTTCCTCTAAGAGTTTTATAATGTCCGTTGTTACATTTAGGTCTCTAATCCATTTTGAGTTTATTTTTGTGTATGGTGTTAGGTAGTGTTCTAATTTTATACTTTTACATGTAGCTGTCCAGTTTTCCCAGCACCACTTATTGAAGAGACTGCCTTTTCTCCATTTATATCCTTGCCTCCTTTGTCATAGATTAGTTGACCATAGGTGCGTGGGTTTATCTCTGGGCTTTCTATCCTGTTCCATTGATCTATGTTTCTGTTTTTGTGCCAGTACCATATTGTCTTGATTACTGTAGCTTTGTAGTATAGTGTGAAGTCAGGGAGTCTGATTCCTCCAGCTCCATTTTTTTTCCTCGAGACTGCTTTGGCTATTCGCGGTCTTTTGTGTCTCCATACAAATTTTAAGATTTTCTTTTCTAGTTCTGTAAAAAATGCCATTGGTAATTTGATAGGGATTGCATTGAATCTGTAGATTGCTTTGGGTAGTATAGTCATTTTCACAATATTGATTCTTCCAATCCAAGAACATGGTATATCTCTCCATCTGTTGGTATCATCTTTAATTTCTTTCATCAGTGTCTTATAATTTTCTGCATACACGTGTTTTGTCTCCCTAGGAAGGTTTATTCCTAGGTATCTTATTCTTTTCGTTGCAATGGTAAATGCGAGTGTTTCCTTAATTTCTCTTTCAGATTTTTCATCATTAGTGTATAAGAATGCAAGAGATTTCTGTGCATTAATTTTGTATCCTGCAACTTTACCAGATTCATTGATTAGCTCTAGTAGTTTTCTGGTGGCATCTTTAGGATTCTCTATGTATAGTATCATGTCATCTGCAAACAGTGACAGTTTTACTTCTTCTTTTCCAAACAGTGACAGTTTTACTTCTTCTTTTCCAATTTGTATTCCTTTTATTTCTTTTTCTTCTATGATTGCCATGGCTAGGACTTCCAAAACTATGTTGAATAATAGTGGTGAGAGTGGACATCCTTGTTCCTGATCTTAGAAGAAATGCTTTCAGTTTTTCACCATTGAGAATGATGTTTGCTGTGGGTTTGCAATATGTGGCCTTTATTATGTTGAGGTAGGTTCCCTCTATGCCCACTTTCTGGAGAGTTTTTATCATAAATGGGTGTTGAATTTTGTCAAAAGCTTTTTCTGCATCTGTTGAGATGATCATATGGTTTTTATTCTTCAATTTGTTAATATGGTGTATCACATGGATCGATTTGTGTATATTGAAGAATCCTTGCATCCCTGGGATAAATCCCAGTTGATCATGGTGTATGATCCTTTTAATGTGTTGTTGGATTCTATTTGCTAGTATTTTGGTGAGGATTTTTGCATCTATATTCATCAGTGATATTGGTCTGTAATTTTCTTTTTTTGTAGTATCTTTGTCTGGTTTTGGTATCAGGGTGATGGTGGCCTCATAGAATGAGTTTGGGAGTGTGCCTTCCTCTGCAATTGTTTGGAAGAGTTTGAAAAGGATGGGTGGTAGCTCTTCTCTAATTGTTTGATAGAATTCACCTGTGAAGCCATCTGGTCCTGGACTTTTGTTTGTTGGAAGTTTTTTTTTTTTTTTTTTTTTGTGGTAGGCGGGCCTCTCACTGTTGTGGCCTCTCCCGTTGCGGAGCACAGGCTCCAGATACACAGGCTCAGTGGCCATGGCTCATGGGCCCAGCCGCTCCGTGGCATGTGGGATCTTCCTGGACTGGGGCACGAACCCGTGTCCCCTGCATTGGCAGGCAGACTGTCAACCACTGAGCCACCAGGGAAGCCCTGTTGGAAGATTTTAAATCACAGTTTCAATGTCATTACTTGTGATTGGTCTGTTCATATTTTCTATTGCTTCCTGGTTCAGTCTTGGAAGGTTACACTTTTCTAAGAATTTGTCCATTTCTTCCAGGTTGTCCATTTTGTTGGCATAGAGTTGCTTGTAGTAGTCTCTTAGGGTGCTTTGTATTTCTGCGGTGTCTGTTGTAACTTCTCCTTTTTCATTTCTAATTTTATTGATTTGAGTCCTCTCCCTCTTTTTCTTGATGAGTCTGGCTAATGGTTTATCAATTTTGTTTATCTTCTCAAAGAACCAGCTTTTGGTTTTATTGATCTTTGCTATTGTTTTCTTTGTTTCTATTTCATTTATTTCTGCTCTGATCTTTATGATTTCTTTCCTTCTGCTAACTTTGGGTTTTGTTTGTTCTTCTTTCTCTAGTTCTTTTAGGTGTAAGGTTAGATTGTTTATTTGAGATTTTTCTTGTTTCTTGAGGTAGGCTTGTATAGCTATAAAACTTCCCTCTTAGAACTGCTTTTTCTGCCTCCCATAGGTTTTGGCTCGTCGTGTTTTCATTGTCATTTGTCTCAAGGTATTTTTTGATTTCCTCTTTGATTTCTTCAGTGATATCTTGGTTATTTAGTAACGTATTGTTTAGCCTCCAGGTGTTTGTGTTTTTTAAGCATTTTTTCCTCCCTGTAATTGATTTCTAATCTCATAGCGTTGTGGTCATAAAAGATGCTTGATATGATTTCAATTTTCTTAAATTTACTGAGGCTTGATTTGTGACCCAAGATGTGATCTATCCTTGAGAATGTTCTGTGTGCACTTGAGAAGTGTAATCTGCTGTTTTTGGACGGAATGTCCTATAAATATCAATTAAATCTATCTGGTCTGTTGTGTCATTTAAAGCTTCTGTTTCCTTATTAATTTTCTGTTTGGAAGATCTGTCCATTGGTGTAAGTGAGGTGTTAAAGTCCCCCACTATTTTTGTGTTACTGTCGATTTCCTCTTTTAGAGCGGTTAGCAGTTGCCTTATGTATTAAGGTGCTCCTATGTTGGGTGCATATATATTTATAATTGTTATATCTTCTTCTTGGATTGATCCCTTGATCATTATGTAGTGTCCTTCCTTGTCTCTTGTAACATTCTTTATTTTAAAGTCTATTTTATCTGATATGAGTATTGCTCCTCCAGCTTTCTTTTGATTTCCATTTGCATGGAATATCTTTTTCCATCCCCTCACTTTCAGTCTGTATGTGTCCCGAGGTCTGAAGTGGGTCTCTTGTAGACAGCATATATATGGGTCTTGTTTCTGTATCCCTTCAGCAAGTCTGTGTCTTTTGGTTAGAGCATTTAATCCATTCATGTTTAAGGTAATTATCGATATGTATCTTCCTATGACCATTTTCTTAATTGTTTTGGGTTTGTTTTTGTAGATCCTTTTCTTCTCTTGTGTTTCCCACTTAGAGAAGTTGCTTTAGCATTTGTTGTAGAGCTGGTTTGGTGGTGCTGAATTCTCTTAGCTTTTGCTTGTCTGTAAAGCTTTTGATTTCTCAATCAAATCTGAATGAGATCCTTGCCAGGTAGAGTAATCTTGGTTGTAGGTTCTTCCCTTTCATCATTTTAATTATATCACGCCACTCCCTTCTGGCTTGTAGAGTTTGTGTTGAGAAATCAGCTGTTAACCTTATGGGAGTTCCCTTGTATGTTATTTGTCATTTTCCCCTGCTGCTTTCAATAATTTTTCTTTGTCTTTAATTTTTGCCAATTTGATTACTATGTGTCTCGGCATGTTTCTCCTCAGGTTTATCCTGTATGGGACTCGCTGCACTTCCTGGACTTGGGTGGCTATTTCCTTTCCCATGTTAGGGAATTTTTCAACTATAATCTCTTCAAATATTTTCTCTGTTCCTTTCTCTCTCTCTTCTCCTTCTGGGACCCCTATCATGCGAACGTTGTTGCATTTAATGTTGTCCCAAAGGGCTCTTTGGCTGTCTTCATTTCTTTTCATTCTTTTTTCTTTATTCTGTTCCATGGCAGTGAATTCCACCATTCTGTCTTCCAGATCATTTATCCATTCTTCTGCCTCAGTTATTCTGCTATTGATTCCTTCTAGTGTAGTTTTCATTTCAGTTATTGTATTGTTCATCTCTGTTCTTTTTTTCTTTAATTCTTCTAGGTCTTTGTTAAACCTTTCTTGCATCTTCTTGACCTTTGCCTCCATTCTTTTTCCGAGGTCCTGGATCATCTTCACTATCATTATTCTGAATTCTTCTTCTCGAAGGTTGCCTATATCCACTTCATTTAGTTGTTTTTCTGGGGTTTTATCTTGTTCCTTCATGTGGTACATAGCCCTCTGCCTTTTCATCTTGTCTATCTTTCTGTGAATGTGGTTTTTGTTCCACAGGCTGCAGGATTGTAGTTCTTCTTGCTTCTGCTCTCTGCCCACTGGTGGATGAGGCTATCTAAGAGGCTTGTGTAAATTTCCTGATGTGAGGGACTGGTGGTGGGTAGAGCTGACTGTTGCTCTGGTGGGCAGAGCTCAGTAAAACTTTAATCCGCTTGACTGTTGATGGGTGGAGCTGGGTTCCCTCCCTGTTGCTTGTTTGGCCTGAGGCAACCCAACACTGGAGCCTACCTGGGCTCTTTGGTGGGGCTAATGACAGACTCTGGGAGGGCTCACACCAAGGAGTACTTCCCAGAACTTCTGCTGCCAGTGTCCTTGTCCCCACGGTGAGCCACAGCCACCCCCCGCCTCTGCAGGAGACCCTCCAACACCAGCAAGTCTCCTATGGAGTCACTCCTATGGAGTCACTGCTCCTTCCCCTGTGTCCCGATGTGCACACTACTTTGTGTGTACCCTCCAAGAGTGGAGTCTCTGTTTCCCCCAGTCCTGTCAAAGTCCTGCAATCAAATCTCACTATCCTTCAAAGTCTGATTCTCTAGGAATTCCTCCTCCCATTGCCAACCCCCAGGTTCGGAAGCCTGACGTGGGCCTCAGAATCTTCACTCCAGTGGGTGGACTTCCGTGGTATAAGTGTTCTCCAGTCTGTGAGTCACCCACCCAGCAGTTATGGGATTTGATTTTACTGTGATTGCGCCCCTCCTACCATCTCATTGTGGCTTCTCCTTTGTCTTTGGATGTGGGGTATCTTTTTGGTGAGTTCCAGTGTCTTCCTGTCGATGATTGTCCAGCAGCTAGTTGTGATTCTGGTGTTCTCACAAGAGGGAGTGAGAGCACGTCCTTCTACTCCGCCATCTTGGTTCCTGTCCTCGTGTGTTTCTTTTTAGTTACAAGTGAACTTTAATTTTTTAAATTGTGGTAAAATGCACATAACATAAATTTAGCATTTTAACCATTTTTAAGTGTACAGTTCAGTGGCATTAAGTACATTCACATTGTCGTGCAGCCATCAACTATCCATCTCCATAACTCTTTTCTTCTTGCAAAACTGAAAAATTTATACCCATTGAACAATAACTCCCCATTTCCTTCCTCTTCCCACATCCTGGCAACCACCATTCTGCTTACTGTCTTTATGAATCTGACTACTCTAAGTGCCCCATATAAGTGGAATTACACAGTATTTGTCCTTTTGAAACTGGCTTATTTCACTTGGCATAATGTCTTCAAGTTTCATGCACATTGTAGCATGTGTCAGAATTTCCTTCCTTCCTTTTTTTTTTTTTTTTTTTTGCTTTTTAATAATTTTAGTTTTTCTAATTTTGTGTTAATTTCCCATAGCACCTTGGCAATGTTGAAAATACAAATACAAGGATGTACTCATTTTAACATAATGTGCATGAGCATGTGTCACACCATTGACGGGGGACGGGGAGCAGTTTTGACAACAAGAACAAACCTAAGCAATGGACAAGAGAAGCCAGATAACTGGTTCTGACTCCCAACCCCGAACATTTAAGGGATATCACTCAAGGGACACCTGAATCAGGCAAAAAACAAAAAACAAAATCCAATAATGGTGTGGATTGTTTCTTATACTAATCAGTGCTTTGTGCTGCAAAACTGAAAATAAAACCATTTTATTGTATACACAGCCTGTTGATATCTCACTTGTACTTTCAGGACCGTCTACTCAACAAGTCGCAGCTTTTAAAAATAAAATTGAAGCTATTTAATAATCAGGTGGGTTTTAAAAGAGAATACACTCTCAACTTGAAATCAAATTCTCTTTCAACTTCTTAAAATATCCTCATTTAATTAATGAGGACTGAAATGTCTATGTATCTTCTTGAAATCTGACTAAATTAGCATACACCAAAAAGCCCAAAGTTAAATTAATGGCCACCAAATTGTAAGGAATTTCCTTTCTTTCTAAGCCTGAATAATCTTCCACTGTATGTATCTACCACATTGTGTTTACCCATTCATCCATCTAACCTTAGGTTGCTTCCATCTTTTGGTTATTGTGAATGATGCTGCTGCTGCTACAAACATGGGTGTACAAATATCTTTTTGAGATTTTACTTTCAATTCTTTTGGTTATGTAATTGCTGTATCATGATAATTCTGTTTAATTTTTTGAGGAACTGCTACACTGATCTCCATCGTGGCTGCACCATTTTACATTCCCACCAACAATATAGAAGTGTTCCAATTTCTCTGTATTTTTGCCAACCTTTGTTATTTTCTGGGGTTTGTTTTATTTATTTATTTATTTTGATAGCCATCCTAATGGCTGTGAGCTAATATCTCCCTGTGGTTTTATTTTCATTTCCTTAATGATTAGTGATGTTGAGCATCTTTTCATATGTTTCCTGGCCATTTGTACATCTTCTTTGAAAAAATGTCTATTCAAGTCCTTTGCCCATCTTGTACTCGGGTTACTTGTTTTTTTTTTGGCGTGTGTTGTTTAGTTGCAGGAAGTCTTTATGTATTCTGGATGTTAACCCCTTGTCAGATATTTGGTTTGTTTGCAAATATTTTCTCCCATTCTGTGGGTTAGATTTTCACTCTGTGGATAGTGTCCTTTGATACACAACGTTTTTTGTTTTGTTGTAGTTTGTTTTGTTGCCTGTGTTTTTGGCATCATATCCAAGAAATCATTGTCAAATCCAATGTCATGAATCTTTTGAAGTTGAAAGTTTGGATCCAATTCTTCTCCCCAACTATCTAGTGATTCTTTAAAACTTTATTTATAAAGCAAACATTCATGATCTCAAGATGCGTGACACAGATTCTATTTCGTCGTCCTGCAGTGGCTCGTGTTCTCCCTGTCCACCTTTATTGTCCCCTTTTAGCCCTGCTTTGTCCGGTCATGATGTGGGCATCTTGTGAAGCTGGAGGCACAGTTGGGAGGGACCTGATTTCTACCAGAGAATTTTCCCATCCTTTTCTTCCTCTCTTCCACCCCACTTTTCTTCCTCTTTTCAACTCCGTACTTAAAAAACAGCCCCAAATGGGATTTAGGAAGCTGCCAGCCCTGCTTCCCAAAGCCTTAGCTGAATGGCTTTCCCCTGGACCAGGGCCCTGGGTGCTGAGTAGCTGGTTCTTTTGCTGTTTGGTTTCCATCCTCTTCCTTCTGAATATGCTGGATGTCAAAGTTATAAATAAGGAATTTATTTGGAGAGGTCTTTAGATTATCTCAATCTTTAAAAACTTTTTATTTACAAATAATTTCAAATTTACAGAAATATAAAGAATTCCTGAGACCTTCACCCAGATATCCCAAATGTTGATGCCTGACCACACCTGCTTTATTCTCTCTCCCTCTGTATATATATACATATATATATATATTTTTTTTTCTGATCTCTTAGAGAGTAGGTTACAGACACAATGCTCCTTTACTTCAGTATATCTCCCGAAATCAAGGACATTTCCTTATAAATATTAAAATCAAAATCAGTACAAATATCAAAGCCAGGAAATTGACATCGATACAATACTATTAGTTTTTGACCAAGTCCTGTTCCCCAACTATTTAGTGATCCCTTAACAGTGTATTTATAAAGCAAAACATGATCTCAAGGTGCATGAACCAGTGATCCGGAGACTTGGTTTGCTGGTGGCCCCGAGTTCTGCATCGGAGCTGGGGATTGCCTTGACCCTTCCCTCTCTCCCATCCTCCCCTTTCTGCCTCCCATTCTGAAAGCACAGCTGTCCTTGTGCTCAGCATGGAATGGGCTTCCCTGTTGCTGTTTCCCATAACTCACAATGTGCTCTCCTGTGTGTGCAGGGCAGGGTCCCTAACCCCACCCTTCTCCCAAGAGGACCTGGCAATTCCATGAGGCATTGGGCAGACATTCCCAGGGCTCAGGTCACTTGATGCAGAACAAACAGAGTTACGGGTTTGGAGGCTGGGTGCTGGTCTCCCCCCAAATTTCTGCTGACCATGGCTGGAGGACCGGCCAGTATATCACTCACAGGGATCACTTTGGGGGCAGGAGGGGAGAAGGGTAGGGACTTACAAATGTGCAGGGCAGTCTTCTGATGTGTTTTCTAGGTTTCTGCTCTTCTGAAGTCTCTCCCAGCTGAGCTGCATTAAAGACCCTAGGACCCCTCCCACCTTCTTCAGCCCCAGGCTTGTTGAGTGTGGATGTGATGTCATGTTCGCTGAACTGCAGGATTTTGGTGCTGGGAGGGTCACGTGGTCAGACTGAAAGACTGCACCATCAAGAATCAAACCGACCCAAGTTTCAATCCCAGCTCCGTTTATCATTAGCTGAGTGATATTGAAAATTAGTTAAGCTTTCTAAGCTCCTGTTTGCTCATCTGTAACATGGAGACCTTTTAAAAGAGTAAATGCATGGCGTCTGGCACTAGCTAAGCACATGATGCATGGTATAGGCTTTAAGTGTGGCTGAATAATATTTTGAGGTACTGATTTATGACTTTTTAAAAAACTCCTCTCATTTTTCTCCTTTCTCTTTTCTTCAGGAAAGGAAAAGCCAGCTTTACCTTTCTTTGCTCAGGGAAGATGTGGGCAGAAAGCAGAAGGGACTTGCAGGGTTTCCAGGTCAGGATGTGTTTCTCCTGAAGCCCTGGGGGAATTTGGGGCTCCTCAGAGGGTGTAGAAGGTCAGGATGTGTTTCTCCTGAAGCCCTGGGGGAATTTGGGGCTCCTCAGAGGCAGGGGAGTCAGGCAGATTCTGAGTGGCGGGGACATGGACCCTGCTTCCTGTCAGTGGCGCAGGTAGGTGGCAAGATCAGGGTGGAGTGGCCGCGTGGCCTGTCTTGGGGAGGATGACCATGGAAGCTTCCAGAAGGCTGGGGGCTCAGGTGAGACATGGAAGCAACAGGGACCCAGGCAGGGACAAGGAAAGACCACAGGGCACTGCTGCCCACCCACGCCCCCGTAAACTTGGTGGGCTGGAGAGTCACGTGTGCCAAAGCATATCTGTGGGGCACTGTGCAAAAATGGCTAAGGTTAATTTGCCCCTCAGTCTGGAGGGCTCCGGGCACAGGGCAGAAATTCAACTGATTTATAGAGCACAAAAAGAACTGCTGCTGTGGACACATCTGAGATTCAGACCAGCTCCATGAGCTTGTAAATCCCACATTTCACAGATGAGGAACCGAGGCCGGGGAACGATTGAAATGTTCAAGGTCACACAACCGCAGTCGCTATGCCTCCTACTTGTAGAAGGCCTAACAAACAGCAGCCCTGGACTCTCTTATCTTTGACCCTCACATGACCCTCTCAGTGTCATTGTCTCTACCCTACAGAAGAGGAAACTGAGGCACACAGAAGTAAAGGGATTCGCTCAAGGTCACAACACCATGTGGGAGACCCAGAGTTCAAGCCCAGGGTAATTACACATGGAGACCCAGGATTCAAGTCCAGGATCATTCCACGTGTACTTTACAGAAACCACGCTCCCCTGCCAACGAGCCCCTGCAGAGGAGGTGTCTGGCCCTTTGGATCACAACAGGGTCACATACCAGGGCCAATTTGTCCCCCACCCGACTGTGGCTCCCTGGGGCTGGAGATGGCACCAGCTCCACGCCCCTGTCCAGTGTGAGCCCATAGGAGATTCTCAGGATGAGTTGAGCTGGTGTTGTTGCCACTCAGTCTGAGTGGAGGTCACAAGGTCGGGTACCCAGGAAAGGCTGTCCCTGGGCCCTGATTTTGTTTGAGCCACTTTTGTGGGTCAGTTCCCAGACTCAAGGAATCTAGACCAAGGAGAGCCGCTCCCACCTGGCTCTGGGTACCCGGTGATGAAATCTTATCGTGGCTTTCCTAAAAGCTTTTTGCAGTTTTTGGCCCGCTTCCCGGGGATATACAGTCCTAACATCCTGTGCAGTCTGGGGCAGCCTTCCTGATAGCGTGCACTTGAATGCTGTTAGAATGATCCCAATCTTGTGAATAAACACGGAGAAACCAGTGCTTTGGTTCTTGGCTTTGAGGGTCACATCGCTGAGGGAGAGGGGGCTGAGCCCGACTTCCAAGACTCATTGTTCAGTAGTGTTGCTGCTGGGTCAGGCTGGGCCACTGGTGACATGGAGCGGGGTGGTATAGCACTCTTGCCTGATGTGCTGACCCCTGCGGGTCCCAGCCCCAGATGCTACCAATGGCCCCATTGCTCATAAGTATGGCTGTCCCAAGGAATGTCCAGAAGTTGAGAGGAGTGAGCTAGAAGCAGTGCTGCCCCAGACTCGACAGTGTAAACTCATGAACTTCTCACAGCCTGTCGGGCCCTGTGGTATAGTGTATGTAGAGCATCAGGCCAAGAGTCTTGTGGCAGTTCAAGCTCTTCTTCCTTACGGGCAAGTCCTTTAACCTCTCTGAGCCTCCATCTCTTCATCTGAAGGACACAATAAAGATGTGGCCTGCTAGGTATTCTTCAAGAGTGGCGGTAAGACCATCCATTCATTCATTTGCTTAACCAAGCATTTAATTGAGCATCTACTATGTGGCATGCTGGGTGCTGATGTGTGGGAGGAAACAGCAGTCGGATGCAGGGCCACTGGGACAGGACACGCAGGCCCTGCCTGGCCTGGCAGGGCGGCGTTCTCAGGGAAGGAAATGGGAAACAAGCTGTACCATCAGGTGGCGTTTTTTTTCTCTCTGCTTCCCTGGTTTTGGAAAGAGAGGGTGCCTTGATGACGTCGTGAGGGTGCTTTTGGAAAGCTGGATGTGCCCATGGCTGCTTCCTGGGGCCTGAGAAGCAGCAGCGTCCTGGGCTACTGGGAAAGGATATGAGGGTGGGCATTGCCATGGCCAGGGTGGGGTCTGCCTGTCCTCCTCAGGCCTGTCATAAAACACTCAGATTCCCTGTCGACTGGCCTCCTGAGGCCCTTACAAGTCAAATACAGGAGCTTCTGGATCTGCCCCTCCCAGACCACCCCCTGCCCATGTCCGGGGCCCACCACAGGCCCACCACATGCTCACCTCTTCAGCTGCCCAACCTGCCCTCTCTGTTCCAGGCCCATGCTTCCCTCTTCCACACCACCAGGCCTCCCTCACTTTGCAGACATCTGTCCTACAGGGTGTGGATGGCTGGCACTCTAGTCTCCCTCACACCTGTGGTCCCAAAGCCCCCGCCTTACTCTAACTTGAGCCTGAGCTTCCAGTTCATAGCCTCCCCTCACTCCTGGGATGTGACTTCCACTTCTGTGGCTAAGTCTTTGTTTTCCTTTTTGCCCTAATTCTCTCCCAGGCTACAGGCCTGAGAGCATATCTGGCCAATCTGGCCTGGACCCTGGGACCCTCTCCTCATCACAAGCCCCTGCATGTGTGCCTCCAAGAAGCTCTTCTGGGTCCTCTGTGTGTGGCTTAGATGCGCTTAACCTGTTCCCCAAACCTGACCATCATGTCATAGCTTCCTCCTACCCCTCCATGTGTGGCACATGCTTGCCCTCCCCGTTTACCCTCCTCAGGCCTCCCAACTGTTCATGGGATCTGGTGTCTACTCCCTCCCCTTCCCAATGCCCTTCCAACATGGAACAAAGGGCCACACCCTGGGGGAGCAGGAATCTTGGATCTGTGTCTCTCTTAGATGGAGATGACAGGCTGAACAGGCACTCTTGGCCTCAGATGCCACTTGGGGAGAAGACTGAGTGGACCCTGGAAACCTGGCCTGGGAGGACTGGGCAGGGAGACTCCAGGATAGGGCCGGCTGGGGCTCCTGTGAAGTCAGGCCCAGGGACGGGAGGCAGCTAGGGCAGGAAGGGGCTCACTGGGAACAGGCCTCTTTACAGACCATAAGGTGGGACATGAGATAGGACTCTGGCAGTGGCTCCACCTGTGTTAGCCCAAGAAGTCCTGTTTGAAAGGGGAAATCAGATCAGGAAGGTGTGAGTGACATTTCCTGGCCTGAAGATCAGGCATGTGTATGTGCCCTTCAGCTTTGAAGTCCCGGGAGTGGCCCTTATCAGAGCAGGTGTTGTGTAGTCTGGGTGCTATCTTAATGTGTTTGTCGAGTGGCCTGAATTTAGGGGCTATCTCTGCAGCCTGGGCTCCCAGCCAGAGGGAACCCCGCATTCCCTATAGAGGCTGTTGGGAGTGGGCACTGGCTAGAGTGGTGGTCAGACCCAGGTCCAGGATGAGGTGTCTCGTGGTGCTACTTTCAGTCCTCGCTCTCTCCCAGGGCACTGGGATCACCAGGTGGGTGTCAGGCCCCAGGGGAGGGGATGGGCATTGCATGCATCGGCTCTGTGTGGGTCTCTCCATGGTCTTCCAGCCATTGTTCCCCCGTGGAGTCCTCAAGGACATGTTGCAGTTTCCCAAGATAGTCGCTCCCGGTCAGTCTTGCCTTCGTGTTTTGGGCCTTTCCCTCTAAAGTGTTCCGTTACTCTCTTCAGGGCGTGATGAACGAGAACAGGGGGTCAGATGGGCTGCCTGGGGGATTAAGGGCATGGCTTCTGGAGTTAAACTGCCTGCGATTTGATCCCCAGCTCCATCACTAACGTAACTCTCTAACACCACTTAACATAAATTTGTAAAATTAGGATGACAGAAGTATCCATCTTATGGGGTTATCATGAGGGGTACATGAGTTAGTATTTGTAAAATGCTCTGAACAGTGCCTGGCACATTGTAAGAGCTATGTGTGCATCTGTTAAACAAAATAAAGTTCTCGTTATTTTGTCCAAATCCTTTGTGGGTGAAGTTCCCAGGTTCTCCTCCCAAAATAATAACTGATACGTATGGAGCTGCTTGCTGCTAGGTGCCAGACACTTAACTAGGTCTTTACCTATACTAAGCCTCAGAGATTAGGTAGATACATTATTTGCATTTTACAGATGAGGAAACTGTTGTTCAGGGAGGGTCCGTGAGCTGCCCAAGGCCACATGATTAAAAATGGAGGAGCCAGGACTTGGTCCCAGGTGGTCCCAGTCTTGGTCCCAGACTCTTGCCAAAGACCGTCCCACTACCTCTGGTTCCCAGGTTCGAGCCCTGTCAAGGTCCGAGCCCAGGGAAACCTGAATCCATCCCTGGGAAGCAGGATCCCTAAAAAGAGGTCCAGTGTCTTTGACCAGTGGGGGCTGCTTGTGGTGGTCCTGAAAGTGGAGTTCTTCCAAGTGTCAGGCATCTGGTGGCCTCAGCACAGGCCTGGGGGCAGCAGTGGGTGGAAGTTTCATGGTGGTTGGAGCCTGTGTTCAGGGCCGCCATAGTGGGACGGTGGACTGCCTTTGATGCTCGCTTGCCCTGAGGGAGGCTCTCTGGGTCTTGTGTTGTGATGGGACAGCTCAGCAGAGTTGCAGTTACTAGTGTGGGAGTCGCCAGGCACTCAGCCAGTGGATCTTGTAGCCAGTGAGAACCGGACCTGGAAAAAGCAGAAAGCACTGGGGGCTTGGACATGGGAAAGGGCAGCTGTGGGCTTGCTCCCAGGAGCTCAGTCCAGCCTCCTTCCTTTTGGGCTGAAGTTCTTTTCTATCATCAGAGACAAAGGCTGAGAAATGTCTCGAGAACCTTTCATTTATAGATCAGGTCCCCGCTGATGTCACACCTGAGGGCTGGGGGTGGGAAGGCGCCACATGAGAGACCATAACTCACATACGAGGTTGTTCCATGTGGGATCCATTTGGGACATGAGCAACATGAGAAAACCCGTTTTCTTTATGGGTCTTAAAGCTGCTGCCATTTTATTACTCTCAGAGCACTTTCACACCTGTAGTCTCCAGTTGTCCTTAAAATAGGCCTTAAAATAGGAGGAGAACCATGTGATTCTTAGAGCTGGGAGGGACATTGGGAACCATCACGCTCCAGTCCTTCAATCTGCAGGAGAGGAAACTAAGAGCCGGGGAGGTTAAGCCACTCAGTTGGTCCACAGCAGGGCCCCGAGAAGGCTGGAAAGGAAGAGATAATGCATTTCGCAGAGAAGAAGCTGAAGCTCTGCGGGCTTTGGGGAGACCAGGTCTTGACCCAGCTTCTGCCGTCTTCCTTCTTGATTCCCTTCCTGCTGATCTGCCTCCATCACCCAACATCTAAATTCTAACCAAGTTCCCTGGGGACCACACTCTGTGCTGAAACCCTTTGAAGAATTTCCACCCACGTTAGGCTGCCCAGAGAGCAGAGAACAGGGGTTGGCAAAGGGTAGGAGCATTGTCATAGTGTTTTCCAGAGTGTGGGGGACACCGTTTTTCTCTCCAGACAGTATGCTTCTGGAGGGTAAGACTGTACCCTTTTCCCCATTGTGTCCCCTGTGCCCCATATGGAGCCCGGCACATAGTAGGTCTACAGTAAGAACTGGAGACTGAATGAGAATACGCTTAGTGTCTTTCAAACCTTGGAGTTGCAAAGCTCATTAGCGGGTTATAAAATACATCGATTGAGTCTCCACCAGCATTAAAAAAGAGAGAGGAGTAGGAAACGTCAGAGTGCATTGCATTTAGTAAGGGCTGGCGCGGATTTGTGAACTGATGTAGAATACAACTTTTACTTCGGGTTATGGTACAAGATTGTGGGGGTGGCTTATGGAGCCCAGAGCCTCTGGGCACTTCTCTGAGGCTGGGCAGCCCTGTGGAGATGCCCACCTCACCACTAATTCTTCCCCTTTCCTCAGGATCCCTCTGCACAAAGGCAAACCCCTGAGAAAGGCACTAAAGGAGCATGGGCTCCTGGAGGACTTCCTGCAGAAACACCAGTCTGCCGTCAGCAGCAAGTACTCCAGCGTCGGGGAGGTGGCCAGCGAGCCCCTGACCAGCTACCTGGATGTGAGTGGCTCTGCCTGCCTTCCCATAATGATTCCCACACAGTGTGTTGGCTGCCCCCTGCCTCTTTCCTTCTTTCAGGAGTCATGGCGCCCCGGGGCATGTGGGGCTGTCTCCCACCCCTCAGTATCTCCCAGGGGCCAGCAGGCCCTGTAAAACCAATCCCTGCACCTCAGACGATATTCCTGCGGACAGCATCCCTCCGGGGTACATGGTCTGCTCCCAGATCCAACCTCATGCCTGCATTTGTCGGTCCAGGGAACCCATGTCTTGGGCTGGGCTTGGCAGGGAGGGGGCAGCTGCCTGGGACATGGCAGGAGTGCCCCCTGTGCCCTCTTCTTTTCTGGAGACCGTCTCTCTCATCTGTCACTCTTGGCAGTAAACAACCTGCTGTTTTTCTCTTCTGTGCCCTCGTTTCCTTATCCAGGTCATCCCCATCCCCGCCCCGGCCCCAGTACTGACCCGTGGGGAGAGCGGGAAAGGAGGGGCAGCCAGGACAGCTTGGGTCTGGGGTCTGTACCTAGCTGGTGCCCCATCACTATGTCCCTGCCCCTGGCAGGGTGGCCCAGACTCCCTACCAGAGAGGACTTACCTTTTGGTCCAGTGTATGCTTTGGGGGCTGATTCCAGCAGTGGATGTAGGGCTTGCGGGAGGGGCAAGACAAACATGGCTGGGGTCGGAGCTCAGCGTGGGGACCGGGGAATGAAGAACCCCCCAGGGATCCTCCTTCCGTTTCTTCCCCCTCAGCCTCCTAGGTCTATGGGCAGAAAGCACGGGGCCTACAGAACTGAACAGGCTCCGTGCCGAGCATCAACCCTCACCCAGTGTTGTCTGTCCTCAGAGTCAGTACTTCGGGAAGATCTACATTGGGACCCCGTCCCAGGAGTTCACTGTGGTGTTTGACACTGGCTCCTCTGACCTCTGGGTGCCCTCTGTCTACTGCAAGAGCGACGCCTGCCGTGAGTGACTCCCCCCGCCCCGCCCTGCCTACCCCTCTGCTCTGCCAGCCACGGTCAGGGTGGCTGGGGGTAAACGTAGGGGGAAGGAGAGCTTGCTTGGACATGCCCAGCCTCGCTCGCTCAACCCTTCCAAATGGCCACAGACTGGGAAGGTGTGCAAATCACAGGCTGATGTATAAAGCACCAGTGAGAAATGAGGGGACTTTGCTTTTTTCCTTTTTATTTTTTGGCTCTATTAGGAGCCAAGGCAGACTCTTTACCCTCGCGGGTCCTCAGTTTTTCTTTCTGTAAAATGGGGCTACAACATGCCAGTGGGTCCTAGGAGAATGAAGTGAGAGGTACTGAGTAAACTTTTTTGTTGTTGTTATTTTTTTTTTGGCTGAGTTTTTTGGGTCTTCGTTGCTGTGAGCGGGCTTTCTCTAGTTGTGGTGGGTGGGCTTCTCATGGCGGTGGCTTCTCTTGTTGCGGAGCACGGGCTCTAGTTGCACGGGCTTCAGTAGCTGTGGCATGTAGGCCTAGCTGCTCAGAGGCATGTGGGATCTTCCCGGACCAGGGTGCGAACCCATGTCCCCTGAACTGGCAGGCGGACTCCTAACCACGGCTCCACCAGGGAAGCCCCTGAGTAAACACTTAATATATGTAAATAGTTTATTTCTCCCACAGTCCTGGGAGGTTGGTGCTCTTTTTATCCCCACTTACCAGGTGAGGAAACCAATGTTTAGTGAAGCAAAAAGAGTTGCAGGAAATTACAAAGCTGGTAGAAGCCGGTCTCGGGAAACCACAGGGATGATTTTCTTCTTCCTTTTTTTTGTTTGGGAGCTACGAAGGTAGCACTGGGGGTCAGAGAGTTGGGTTGAGCAGCAAGGAATAATTTTCTTGCTTATTTTCAGTAGAGAGAATCGTTAGTATTTAGACGATATTCTTACAAGACCTGGTGAGGATTCAGCTCCACTGGCACTGTCGAGTGGTGAGAAGATGCTACAAGCCCCACCAACCCTGAGTCTGTGTTCCAGAAAATCACCACCACTTCGACCCAAGCATGTCGTCCACCTTCCAGAACATGGGCAAGTCCCTGTCCATCCAGTACGGCATGGGCAGCATGCAGGGCTTCCTGGGCTACGACACCGTCACTGTGAGTGGGGCTTGGGGCCAGCCAGCCCTCGCCTTCCCCTCATACCAGCCACTCTCCCACCCAGAAACCCGGGCTCTGGGTTGTGCCACAGCTGGTGCCACGAGGCCCTTTGGGTCCTGGCCCTGTTGGTGGCCCTGTGGGGGAGGACTCTGAGAGGGATTTTAGCCAGCAGCAGCTGTGGGGTGTCCCTCCCTCCCTTCCCCGTTTCCTTAGCATGTCAGTCCCCAGAGCCCCACCTGACACGCTTCTCTGGGTCCGGTTTCCATCCTCCTAACCCTTTCCTCACTTGACCTTGCCATAGTGAGTCCTGAGTCCTGAGTCTTTGCCAGTTCTGAGCTCTTCAGCGTCACCTGTGTGATCCTATTTTAAATTTAGTTCTTTCAACAGCCCTGTGAGGAAGGTATTCTCATCCCCATTGTTCAGATGAGGGACCCGAGGCTCAGATGAGCTGGTAACTTGCCTGAAGTCGCACAGCTGGGGGACAATGGGAGCTGAGTGTCAGACCCACGTCTCCGACTCTCTGGGCTTGACCTCATTCTTGATCAGTCACAGAGCAGCATCTTCTTTCATGTCAGAGAGCATCTGTGCCCTCTGGGCAAGGACTCCCCTTGCTCTTGTTCCTTTTTGGCTTCTGAAGTACTTAATACAGTGGCCAGCGCATAGTAAGTGCCCAATACACGTTAACATCTTTCTTTTCGTCCTCATCCACCATCTAAGATTAAAACTCAAGCAGCATCCCTTGGTGCTCTTCCCCTTGATCTTCCTTTAGTTCTTCCCGGAGTCTGGCTGAAGTCTTTTCTACTTCAAGCCCAAAAGGACACAGCCCTTCTCTGCTGACAGCCCTCTCCTCAGCTGAGGAGTTGCCCTCCCAGCTCAGGCCTCCCCAGGAGTCAGCACCAGAGCCACTGGCTGAGGTGGCCCAGCAGACAGACGTCTGGAAGGCCGATTCCCCTGCCGAGGTTTTGCTATTTTCTGCTATTTTGGGTTCTGGGGGGAAATCCTGCATCTTCACGGAAGAGCTGGCCCTTGCTGTGGGCCTGAGCCATGGTGCATCTTGCTGTCTTCGCTCACCCACCTTGGGCAGGGGGTGGGAGAGAGAGGCTCAGGGGTCAGGACCTCCCTCCCCCCTGCCACCCACAGAAGTCTCACATGAAGTGAGAATGAGTGGGGCACCCAAGGAAGAGAAAGATCAGTGTGGGTGGAGCAGAGTGAGCTAAGGGACCAGAGCATGAGGGGGCTCTAGGACACAGGTTTCATCCTGAATACCTTCAGGAGGCTGTGGAGCAAGGGGTGACATGAGGATGTCCACTCTCCATTTCACTTTGGCTACCTGTGTGGAGGATGGGTTATAAGGGGACAGAGTAGAAGCAGGAGGCCTGGTGGGCCGCTGTGGGAGCTCAGAATAGGCTAGTGGACGCGTCAGCCTTCCAGGGAAGCGGGCAGGTTGATAGGACACTTTGGGGTTAGCACTTCTCTGCAGAGTGCCGATAAAGGTTCACTGATCATACATTTAGTAAGTGCGCGATAAATGTTCAGCATTCATATTCTTTAGTCTAAGCACTGCCTTGAGATGCAGGTGTTATTATTCCCTGTAACAGATGAGGAGATTGAGGCTCAGAGAGGTACTTGTCCAAGGTCACACAGCACACGACAGAGCAAGGATGCACAGCGGAATCTTTTATTCTTTTTGCGGTACGTGGGCCTCTCACTGCTGTGGCCTCTCCCGTTGTGAAACACAGGCTCTGGACGCGCAGGCTCAGCGGCCATGCCTCACGGGCCCAGCCGCTCCGCGGCATGTGGGATCTTCCCGGACCGGGGCACGAACCCGTGTCCCCTGCATCGGCAGGCGGACTCCCAACCACTGCGCCACCAGGGAAGCCCCAGCGGGATCTTTTCCGATGCAAACTGCGTGCTTGTTCTTTCTGTCCATCATGCTGCTCCCACGGCTCTTCCCTGGGAGATGCCCTGGTGCAGCAGCTGATGGGAGGGCTTTAGGCTGGCAGAGGGCCTTGGAGCGTCCCTTGTTTTATGCCCTTCTTTGGGCTTACCCCCAACCTCTGCACCATGAGCACTGCTGTCCGTACCCCCAGCCATGCTCTCTCTTCCCCTGCCACCCAGTCCCCTGCCTCATCAGACCAGTTCCCTCAAAACCACAGCACAGAGCTGGGAAAGGAGGCTTTTCTCTCTTAAGCTCACATAACTACGCTGTCTAAAAGAGGGAGGGCGGGCTGGCAGAGCCTGACCCTCGACCTTTCTGGGTCCTCTGCCTGCAGGGCCCCCTGGTGGAGGTCACTCTGCCTTTCTTGCAGGTCTCCAACATTGTGGACCACCAGCAGACTGTGGGCCTGAGCACCCAGGAACCTGGTGACGTCTTCACCTACTCTGAGTTCGATGGGATCCTGGGGCTGGCCTACCCCTCCCTCGCCTCTGAGTACTCGGTCCCCGTGTTTGACAACATGATGAACAGGCACCTGGTGGCCCAAGACCTGTTCTCGGTTTACTTGGACAGGTAGGAGCTGCACCCAGTGTGGGCTGCACTTCCACGTCCTGGCAGGGGCTGTCAGCTGAGGAGTGTCCACCCCTTGGGGACGCTGCAACACAAGGATAGTCACCAGCATCAAAGCAAACCTCTCCTTGCTTCCAGAAACATCCAACCCCCTGTCTAAAGGTCCCCAGCATGGTCATTGATGCAGCCAGAGTCCACTGAGCCAGAATTTGACTTTCATTTCTGGCATTTAAAAAAGGGAGCCTGGGGCTTCCCTGGTGGGGCAGTGGTTGAGAGTCCGCCTGCTAATGCAGGGGACGTGGGTTCGTGTCCCGGTCCGGGAAGATCCCACATGCCGCGGAGCGGCTGGGCCCATGAGCCACGGCTGCTGAGCCCGCGCGTCCGGAGCCTGTGCTCTGCAATGGGAGAGGCCACAACAGTGAGAGGCCCGCGGACCACAAAAAAAAAAAAAAAAAAAAAAAAAAAAAAAGGAAGCCTGAATCCATCTCTGCATACGGGCTTTTAACCTCTTTTCTTCCAAAGCGGCAGGCCTCAGTAATCATTTATTGATGTCACTGAGACTCACAGATGTCTAGAGCAGGCTCTAAAGGAGTCCAACCTTCTCTTTTCAATATGCAGGGAACTGAGGCTTGGGCGGGATGGTCACCCTCAAACTGGTGGACGAGCCATGTCTGGGGCCCAGGGCTCCTGACTCCCAGTCCAGTGTTCCCCACTCTACCCGCCTGATGGGGCAGCTCTGCTAGACAGAGGGGTGGGTGGCAGGACTGGCAGAAGGGAACCACACCCAGGAGAAGGAGCTGGGTAACCCAGGCAGGGGGTAGATAGGTGCATTCATTCATTCATTTACTCAGTGGATATTTATGGGTCCTTACTATGTGCAGGGGCTGTGCCAGGAGACGGGGATACATCAGTAAACAAGACAAACTGGGAGTCAACTTTTTAGCCGGGGAAACGGACAACACACACATCATAATTACGTATACAATTATGATGACAGTTGTGATAAGAGCACTCCCTGCAGGGGAGATCTGCATGTACTGAAGGCTTAATAGTGACAGGCAGCCCAGTCTGACAAGATATGTGTGTAGAGAGTGGCCAGGGGATGCTTCGCTGAGGCCTGAGTGGGTGATATACAGGTGAGACAAAGGGATGGCACATTTTAAGCAGTGGGGTGGCATGTGTCAGAGCCCGGAGGTGGGACAGAGCTTGATGAGGCCAAGGAACAAGAGCTGCAGAGTGAGAAGCAGGTAACCCACAGTGTGCCGGTGTTTCCTGACCATGAGACAGAATCCCAGGAGGCGCAGAGAGGGTTTGGGCTGGGGTGTCAGTTTTTTTTTGTTTCTTTTAGAAGATGTTGGGGATAGGAGTTTATTAATTAATTAATTTATTTTGGCTGTGTTGGGTCTTTGTTTCTGTGCAAGGGCTTTCTCTAGTTGTGGCAAGCAGGGGCCACTCTTCATCGTGGTGCGCAGGCCTCTCACTATCGCGGCCTCTCTTGTTGCGGAGCACAGGCTTCAGACGCACAGGCAGTAGTTGTGGCTCACGGGCCCAGTTGCTCCGCGGCATGTGGGATCCTCCCAGACCAGGGCTCGAACCCGTGTCCCCTGCATTAGCAGGCAGATTCTCAACCACTGTGCCACCAGGGAAGCCCTGGGGTGGCAGTTTTCATCCAGAGCATGTGGGACCTCATTGAAGACCCATTCTCCTACTCGAGGCCAAAGGACTGGGGGCCGAAAGCCTTGAGTGGTGGGGGGCAGGGACACAGTGGCCTGAGCAGAGCCTAGCAGGCACGTGACCTCCTACTTCCTGACCTCCCCTCCCACAGTAATGACCATGCTCTGGGCTCTAGTGCTGCCTCAGCCTGGGTGGGTGCTGCAGAATTCAGAGAGAAAGGATGCTGCAGCTGGTATCAAAGAAAAGCCTGGAGTACCGGGAAGGCGGGAGAGCTCATCTGAAGCCTTTGGGGTGGAGGTGGGTGTTGGGGGCAGGGAGGACAGTGTGGCAGGGTCTGAATCGCATCTAACCCTGCGTGGGGCTGGGCTACCTCCTCACAGAGCCAGGGTGTCGGAGTCCCACATCATGACTTTCCTTGGTTTCAGGAATGGCCAGGAGAGCATGCTCACGCTGGGGGCCCTTGACCCTTCCTACTACACAGGATCCCTGCACTGGATACCTGTGACCTTGCAGAAGTACTGGCAGTTTACCGTGGACAGGTGGGTGAGGGGCAGCTGTGACCCTGCCAGAGGCTGTCTCCAGGTGTGGGGATGTGAGGGTCTGGGTGTCAGCCCGCTAGCTCGTAAGACCATCACATTAACGTATGAATCAGATGCTCCAAGGCCAAGTGTCTTTGTCAGTGAGAATGCTAAACATTCACTTACGCTTTACTAATAAGACTAGCTGTGCTTATCCAGCACCACTACCTGCCAGGCGTTGTGCTGGGTGAGAATATGACTGCCTGGTTTAGTCCTCACTAGAGCCCTATGGGGGTGGTGCTGTGATTATCCTCATTTTGTAATTTACTAACATCGACTTTGAACCTCACGACCATCCCTTGAGGAAATCAAGAACGGGGTGGTTAATGTACCCATTTTGTAGATAAGAAGCCTGAGTGTAAGAAGACTGGGGAATTTGCAGCAAATAAATGGCAGGAGAAAGCTTGAAACCAGATCTTTGGGCAACCTGTGTGGTACTCATTCCGCCCCTTAATGCCCGTGACTTTGTTGTTTCATTGAAGTTTCTGTCCCATAGAAGGTCAGGTGGCCTCCACTGAGCCACTGAGTTGGGAGAAAATGGTTTTGGGTCTTTTCTCTGAGTTCAGGAAGTTATGGGGGCTCCAGGAAGGAGCCCAAAGAAAAGGATCTGGGGTGGCTGGACTTCCTTCCTGCCAAGGATCCTGGCAGGGGAGGCTAGGAGGGACCCAGGGAGGGAGAGGTGGATGCTGGATGCGCTGTGAGGCCATCCTATTTCTCCTCTGCAGTGTCACCATTGGCGGTGTGGTGGTGGCCTGTGATGGTGGCTGTCAGGCCATCCTGGACACAGGCACCTCCATGCTGGTCGGACCCAGCAGTGACATCCTTAACATCCAGATGGCCATCGGAGCCACACAGAACCGGTATGGTGAGGTGAGGCCCAGACCCTTATCCCCACCTCCCCAGACCCCCCTGAAGAGGGAACCCCTTTGCACATGGAAGAAATGACAAAGGGAAACGGTGAGGGGTTTGGGATTCCTGCAGGGGTTGGGATTTCCTGGGAGGCCTTCAAGATGGCCTAGCTTTTCTGGCTTTGGCTCACTTGCTGTTGGAGGTCCTATGTCTCGTGCAGTGGCTGCAATCTGACTTCCTGTCCGCAGGGAGGGTCATACATCCCCGACCACTGAGCTTTGCTGCGCCCTCTTGTCCCCCTCCACCCATGGGTCTCCCCTCTTCCTCCCTGACAGCTAAGTGCTCTCAGTGTCCTTGGGAGCTCTGGCTGGGCTTGGAGGGGAAATGTCTAGGCAAACAACTCCTTGTCTCGAGCTGGTGTCTGTCCCTGGGCTGGTCCCCATCGGTGTGACTCCTCTGAGGTCTAAGGACCTCCTCTGAGGTCTAAGGACCCTGCGGGTCCTCTGAGTAGCAGGTCCCTCCCCACTTCTTGGCTGCAGTGCAGAGGCAGAGGTCCCACCTGGGACTTTGTCTGCTACTGGCAGTCAGATCACACCCACGGCCCTTCTAAGAGGACCTCCCTCTGGTCTTTAGTTTGACATCGACTGCGGCAGCCTGAGCAGCATGCCTACGGTGGTCTTTGAGATCAACAGCAGAATGTACCCACTGACCCCCTCCGCCTACACCAACCAGGTATGAGTCTCCGGAGAGGAAGCCTGGGCTCACCCAGCTCCCCTCCTGCCTCCTGGCAACTCAGCACATTGGCTTGGGCTAGATGGAGAGAGCAGGACGTGCATTTAAACCACCTGGCCTTTCGGAGCGGGGTCTGTGGTCCTTGGGCCTCATTTGTGGCTGCGTAAGCCTCATCCTGGGAGAAATGGTGCAGACAGGAAGGACCGGGCCCAGCGGCCTGGGGGAGGGTGGGATGGGCGGGACCACAGCCACCCATAGGAACCTCCATCCACTGCGCTAGCTTCTAAGCCCTGGGGCCTAGGGCTTTGTCTGGGATTTTTCTTGATAACCAGGGCTTTGTGGGGACCCAACCCTCATCCCTACTGCCCTGCTGGCTTCAGCTTTGACCTAATCTTGAGCATCCCGAACTGCCAAGGTCTTGGGTCCCCAGGCCTGTTCTGGCTGGTCACCAGGGCCGTAGGTGCTAAGAGCAGGAGGACGGGGGCGTGGGGAGGATCAGTGAGGGGGAATGGGGAGGGGACCCACCAGGTGATCTTGGATCTGACACTTCATTTTTGAATGTCAATTTTTCATCTGTTGAGTAGATGAATCTGATACTTGTTTGCTTAGCTCAGAAGGTGATTTCAAGGGTGAGAGGAAATAATAGATGAGAGAGTGATTGGGGGTGGGGTCCAGAGAGGCACAGCATCTGGGGCTTGGACCAGCTTCATGTCAGCCTTCCCTTTCCCAGGACCAGGGCTTCTGCACCAGTGGCTTCCAGGGTGAAAATAATTCCCAGCAGTGGATCCTGGGGGATGTCTTCATCCGGGAGTATTACAGCGTCTTTGACAGGGCCAACAACCGCGTGGGGCTGGCCAAGGCCGTCTGATTGCACCTCTGACCAAGAACCTCACTGTCCCCAAACACACGCACATACACACATGCACCTGCACGCATGCACACACACATGCACACACATAGGTGAGGTTTTTAAGCAGACGGTTCTCAATAAATACTACATCTCTGCAAAGCCTGGCTTCCTTTGGGGCTGAATCCCTGCACCGCTCTGGGGGTGGGATGTGACAGTCACATGGTGTGTTCGGCAGAATGGGGGCCACATGGGTAGGGGAGCACAGGGGACACTGTGGATGGATGGAGACTTTCACAAGGGAATTGGCCATTTCAAGCTCAGGTCAGGTTTTTAAAAGCAAGACCAGTCTTGCCTTCCTGTTTTCCTACTTCCCGTCTTTCTGGGGAAAGAGTGCAGTAAGGGAGACTTTTGCAGGATGAGACTTATGCCCGGGGAACAAGGGCTTGAGGTCGGGCCGAGTAGAGAATATTCGCCTAGGGAGAGAATGGCTCTAGTTCTATTAAGACAAGGCCTTAACTGCCATTTGGAGAAGACATTAGTGGAACAGGCAGAGGGCTTCTGGGAAGATCTGAGGGTCCTGAGGTTGCTGTGGGTAAGAACCACAGCCCAGAGTCCCATCCTCAGTCTTAGAGGCTCCACACCTGATTCACCAGCGCCTGAAAAGTAGCTACAGCGCCAGAGCGGGCCCATGTCCCTTGGCTCACAGAGGCCGACATGTCAAAGATCAGCAAAGACCACAGCTGTCAGTGAACAGACCACGCATGCTCACAGGTCCCTGCAGTCTTCTGAGGAGGGGAGAGTCCGCCGAAGAAATACAAATATCAGGGGGTCAGAACAAGGGCCTCTAGGCAAAGGTAAGAGGCTTTTCTCAGTCATGCTACTTTGAGGTGCTGTGAGGGGCAGCTGACCAACCTCCTGGGGAGAGTCCAGTGCTCGGTCACTTGGCAGGAGCTGTGCACGTTTGCTCCCTCGACCCTCCTTCCCTTCTGTACCTCTTCTTTTTTTTTTTTTTTTTTTTTTCAGTAGGCGGGCCTCTCACTGTTGTGGCCTCTCCCGTTGCGGAGCACAGGCTCCGGACGCGCAGGCTCAGCGGCCATGGCTCATGGGCCCAGCCGCTCTGCGGCATGTGGGATCCTCCTGGACCGGGGCACGAACTCGTGTCCCCTGCATTGGCAGGCGGACTCTCAACCACTGCGCCGCCAGGGAAGCCCTGCACCCCTTCTTTTGACAGTCTTTTCCCTAAAGGGGACGGTACCATTGATCAGGTTTCACTTTTCTAAATCACAGACAATCTTGCCCCCAGTACAGTCACTGGGCTTTAAGTCACTGCTTTATAGTAGCTGGACTCTCAGAAGGCCTTGGAAAGGGGTCTGGGACCACATTATTATCTAGTCCCTGCCCTCACTGTATCCTGACCACACGTGCCCTGCAAACAGCTGAGGGGCAGGTGAGTCACGTGGCATGTCTCAGAGAGCCTGAAGCTACAGGTGTGGCTGTGACACTTCACAAAGGAGGCTGTCCTTTAGGAAGGGGACAGGGGGCTCCCACAGGAGCTGCGGATGGGGTCCTGTTGATGGGACCCTCTGGGGGCATCTCCTGGGGTCTTTCCCAGCTGTACCCAAGGACAAACAAGATGGGACCCAGGGTGGTGGAGATGCTGTGTCAGTGGCTTTCTCGTCTGTGGCTGAGCAGCCGGTGCTGGCTGTGGAGGGAACTGGGGACCTCTGGTAGGGAAGAAGCAGGGCTGCACCGTGGTGGGTGACGTGGGAGAGGAAGGGCTCAGGCTGCAGCCCTGGGAAGCTGAGGGGCCTGGGGTGGGTTTGGGCAGAGGACACAGGAGAATGTTCTGGGACTTCAAGGGCAGAGGGCAGCGTTGGTGCTTCAGCCTTATGGGGTCGGGGAGGCGAGTGTGGTGCTGAGTAAGTTCTGGCATTAGGCACTTTTTAAAATCTAAGACCAATACTGCTTGTTTGCCAAGAATGAGACAGAACTGGGCCACTTTCATTATTTTTAGGCTTCCTGTAGATTAAAAAAAAGCCAAACAGGCTCACAAAAATTGTGTTATATTTCAGTGGTTTTCCCTTAACAAATTGTATCTTAAACATCCAGGCCTCAGTTGGAGGTAATGTAGAAAGTCATCGTATTTATGTGATGACTTTCCTAAATGGGTAGCTTGGACCAAATGGTCCCCCACCGCACCCACAGCCCACCTGGCCCGGGTAGAGACCCTTGTCCCGAGGGGGCAGCACCCTCTGGGTCTCATGGGCCATGGCAGCCTCACAGTCTGCTCCTGGGATTTCTCCTAGCTACAGAGAAAGGCCTGCTTGGAATGTTCTCCACAGTCCTATCCTTTGTCCAACGTTTAAGTGTCCTTCAAATCTCCCTTCAGTCCAGACCTCTTTAGGATCTCCTGACCAGGCCCGGTTTGGTGCCCTCCTGTGGCCCTGCCGGGCCCAGCCCTTTCCCTAGGGTACACTTGGTATTTTTATTTTCTTGTCTGTCTCCCTCACGGACAGTGAGCTCCCTGAGGACAGACACTGTGTACCTCTCTTTGATATCTTGGAGACCTAACCCATGGAATGCCCCTATCAGGTATTGTTGCATGAATGAGTGAATGAATGGACAAATGATTCACTCGTCCTGACGAGTCATACTACTGCTGGTCTCCTCTTTCCTCCCCATCTTCACAACCGTCCGCCCTCACTGCACACTCAGGCCTGCTCTCTACCTTTTCCCTCCCATTGTGAGCCTGGGGAACGGCTCAGCACATGCTGGGAGGACACCGAAGGGGAGAGAAGGGGCCAAGCTGTCTGCAGGGTTTTAAGTTTCTGCCAAGGGGCCCACACCAGGCTCTGAAGCAGGCCCAGATCACTGGGGGTCTGCAAGGGGATAAAGGAGCCTTGGAAGGGGGCACATCTGCCATTCCCTGGTGAAGAAGCCAACCTGGAGGCCAGTGAGGAGCTGTGATGCTGGGAGAGACCTGGCTGACTCACTACCAGGTCTCCTACCTGTGCTGTCTGCTGGCGAGAACCAGGGCCTGGCGGGGCAGCTGAGGAAGTCTCAGTGGCCATTCACGTCCACCCTCTATGTAGTAGCTGCCATCTGTCTGCTACCGTGGCCACACCCAGTACCCTGCAGGGCTGGCCCCTGGGCCTTTGCTTATGCTGTTCCCTTTGCCTGTTTTCTCCTTTCCACTCTCTCTGACCTGTGAGCTGTTCCTCACCCTTCAAGACCAGCTTTCAGTGTCCTCTGAGGTGACATCCACACTGCACCAGACTGCTGCCTCCCAGCTTCCTAATTGCTTGGCAGGGATCTTTCAAACAGCGTTTATCCTGCCTTTGTTATTCATTGACATGTTGGTCTCTCTGCTAGAGTCCCTGATGGACAGCACATTTTTACTCTCTGACTCTTCAGTGCCCAGGGAACTTCCTGGCACACTGTGGAGGCTGAGAAAGAGCCCAAGGGTGGCTAATGCCTTGTGATATGAGTGGGCAAGTCTCTGACCCGGTGGCATGAAGCATAAGTGCTGACACGAGTCTCCAGGTCTCCTACCAGTCCCTGCCCCGGCCCTGGCCCTGAGTACACACAGGCAGAGGCCTCAGGCCTAGAGCCCTATTTTCAGTTCCTTTCCCTCCTTGTCATTCATTTTCCTGCCAGTTCTTCTCTTGTTAATGAGAGGAAGCTTTGGCCAGAGAGAAGCTTTGGAAAGGAAAGGAAGTCTTTGAAATGGAAATGTTATGACAAAATGATGGATTGTTTTCTGGGCTGTGCAGTTTGTTTCTTGCTTGCAGCAGCAGAAGGGGAGAATATCTCTGCACCAGGAATGGTGGAGGTTGCCCACGTCAGGAAGCCCTAGACAGCAGGAAACGCAAGTGAAACACACACCAAAAGCAGGAAGCTGGTGGTGGGAAGGTAGGGCGAGGGAAAGCCCAGGCAGGCAGAGGAACATGGCCTGGATACTGCCCAGTAGCTCTGGTTGGAGCTGCGGCCCCCGATGGGCCAGGGTGAGCAGCAGCTTCCTGCTGAGGCCAGAAGAAACATCTGGCGTAGCCTTCGGCCATGGCCACACCTACCAGCCTGCGGGGCTGGCCTCTGGGCCTTTGCTCAAGCTGTTCCCGTTCCACTTTCTCTGACCTGTGAGCTGCTCTTCATCCTTTAAGACCAGCTTAAATGTGCCCTCCTCTGAGAAGCCCCCTTACTGCCCATGATGCCCGCCTCACCCAGACCCTCCAAATGGCAGGAATACTCGCTGGCTGACCCCTGGCCACTCGGTTTACTTGAGGTTAATTAGAATTGTCACCTGTCCTGTTTATTAAAAAACATTTTTTGAGTACCTACTGGGTGTGAAGCTCTGCTCTATTCACTGTGTCCCTCAGTGAACACCGCACATGGAACCTCCACCCTCATGGAACTCTGTGGGGGGCACAGACTGTGGAAACAAGAAGTTTGTAAACTGCGTAGCAGGTTGGACGGCTTTGAAACCGATAGGTGTCGTTTCAGGGGGCTCCAGGAGCACTGTCCTTTATGTCTCAGTGCAGAAAGAATTGAGTGAGAGGCAAAGTGATAGATAAGTGATTTATTAGGATAGGACGCTTGTGAGGCTTACAACCGGGCAGGAAGCGTTTTGCTGCCCTGAGTGCTTAGTGGTTTACATTTTTATAATCAGAAGAAGACAGGGGAAGGGGAGAAGACCTTCTTTGTCTTTCTTGAGTAGATGTCACGTTTCCATAAATGATTGTTTTTTTGTGTGTGTGCCCACCACGGGGCAGGTTGTAGGCCTTCTTCTCCACTATTGTTTTATTGTTTTTAGGACATTGTGCAAAGAGCATGTCCTAGGGGTCAAAAAGCATGTTTTGGGGGTCATTAACTTATTGAGCTCACTGGGCGGGATATAGGTCTCATGCTGCCATTGTTTTGTGGTTTTATTGTTTTGGAGCATGTCTCGTGCCTCTGTTGCATGATTTTGTGCTGATCAAGTTAGCTGGATTTTGTTGTTAAGCGAGCCAATCTGGCTCTGATGTTAAGTAGCCAGTTCTACTTTATGAGTCAAGCAAGCCCACATCGTTTCAGGATTTTCCCATGACTTTCTGGAGTGACCATTCATCTTCCTGTGGTCTCCCAAAGCCCCTTAAAGTTCCCCCTCTATCTACAATTCCCTAATGGGGTTTCTAAGCTGACTATTTGATTATCCTACTCAATCCCTATCCGTTTGAAGCTCCAGGGGAGGAAGTAGAGCCGGGTGAGATGATGCAGTGCTGCGGGGAGCACGCTTGCTCTAAAGTGAGGTGAGAAGGGTAGGCTCCATGAGAAGGTGATGTTTGAGCAAAGACATGCAAGAGGTGGGAAGGCATGTGGATATGAGAGAGGGAAGAGCATTATGGGTAGAAGGAACAGTGTGTGAGGATTAGTCAGCCCTTAACCAATAGAAGTTGCTGGTAGATAAATAAGGAGACATTATTTTTTGCTCATGCCTCTTATGTTTCTAAAGAGATGACCCTGTCTTTGAGGGCAATAATCATGTCTCAATCCTTTTGTATCCTTCATAGCACTTATGTGTCTGGCACAGAGCAATTGTTCAGAAGATGTTTGTTGAACAAATAAACACACTCCAAACTGTCCTCTAAACGCTTAAGAGCATGAGGCAGCTAAGCACTTGTCCTGGAGCGCCCTCTAGTGACAGAATGTCAAAAGCCAACTTTGTATACATTCTTTCGTATCTGGCAAGATTCCTCCTTATCACCCCAGGCCAACCAAACAATAGAATTCACTCAGTGCCTACTATGTACAGGGCACGGTGTCAGCTTCTGCAGGAGGCACTGACTCACAGGAGGTGTGGTCCCTGCCCGCAAACCCCTCGCTCACAGGACCTCTCGCTGGTTAGCCTTTCCCTTCTCAGTCTTTTGTTTTTTTGGGATCCTCCGTCTCCATCTTTCTGGATCATCTGTCATACCAGAATTACATTTTGAGCTACAACTGGCAGGTGAGGATGTGCCGAGTGTGTGCCTGAGGGGCTTGGGGGTGGTGTTAGCCCTTCCAGGTCGGCCGAACAGCCCTCCACCCCAAGGAGTTCCAGCTCCACGGAGCTTGGTGAGCAGCGGGGACCTGCTGCACGAGATACTCCCTGGAGTCGGGCTGGGGCTGGTAAGATGCAGACCAAAGTTGTCTCCCCATTCTGGCTTGTGGAGTTGTGCCTTCTTTTTGGAGACTGCTCCCTTCGCACCTCGTCTGGGCGAAAATAAAGTTTCATCGGAGGTGCTGGGCCTCCCCCATTTTGTCCTTGTCTACCCCTCTGGCTCGGACCACGAAACCTAAGAGTCTCATTCTTTCCCAGGGCCCCGTCTAGCATTGAGACCAGAATAGCTGTGTCCTTGAAGCTTTATTTTTAGGGCCTGTGAGAGGTATCAAGGAGCTTCCTGAGTAGGGGCAGCTACACCTCCTGCAGCTTTGGACTGCGACCTGGGAAGTCCTGTAAGCCAGGCCCTCCCGTGGGAGCACCAGATCTCAGCCAAGTTTCCCAAATCAACTCCCTGGGGGGCATTTCTCATCAAGAGAGTCATTCATAAGCAGTGGAGTGGACTGTAGGCAAACTGGCTGTCGGATACCTAGGCTTGTGCCCCTGGGACTCCCAGGGTCACCCTGGTGGCCAGTCTCTTGACCTCACTCCTAAGACAAAGAGGCAGGCAGGCCTAAGCTGGAGGGATGCTGGGGCCAGAGCTCTCGTGCCTGCACCTGCGGCCCTGGTGGGTTTGGAAAATATGCAAAGAATAGAGAATCTTGAAGCACTTTCCTGAGTCCATTTCCAGGGAGTCCCAGACACAGACAAGTTAGGGAGAGAAGCTAGGATCTGAGAAGCTTCAGGAATGAGAGACCTATTGAGAGGCTAGGGCAGAAGGTGCCAAATGGATATTCTAGTCATTGGTGGGCTATGGATTTAGACTGTATTTGAAGGATTTATTTAGACACAAGAGTAAGAGGAAGGGCTTTCTGCCACCCACAGGGTGCTCCCTTGCAAAGTTCACTGGGCACTTGTGCATGTGTCTCCCAGGCCTCTTTGTCTCCTCTGACCACTCAGACCTCTGCATCTTCTTTGCCTTGAGAAGTGTCTTAATCCGGTAGGGCTGCCATAACAAAATACCATAGACTGGGTGGTTTAAACAACAGAAATTTATTTCTCTTGGTTCTGGAGGCTGGAAGTCCAAGATCAACTTGTCAGCAGGGTGAGTTTCTCCTGGGTCCCCTGTCCTTGACTTGCAGATGAGATGGCCACCTTCTTGCTATGTCCTCACACGGCCTTTCCTCTGTGCCTGCACATTCCTGGGTATCTCTTCCTCTTCGTATAAGGACACCAGTCATATTGGATTAGGACCCCACTCTTAGGACCTCATTTAACCTTAATTGCCTCTTTAAAGGCCCTGTCTCCAAATACAGTCACAATGGGGGTTGGGGCTTCAACATATAGATTTTGGAGCGACACAGTTCAGTCCATAACACGTGGCATCCTGAAGGGTTGTCCTCCCTTCCCCACTGTGTCTGTCAGTCCAGCATCACCCAGCTGCTCATCTGTCCTTCCCCATCCAGCCTTGAAAAGTAAATACCGACCCCCTCCCTGGGCGGCGGGGAGGCTAAAGCTGCCTTGCCTGCTTGGAAACACAGCAGCTCCTTCTGGGACTGGTCAGGCCTCGAGGGGGTACAAGTACTAGGTGGGATTCAGCATGTCTCCCCGAACAGGGGCAGAAGGACACTGAAAAATCCCTTGCCCCGCTGGAGGTTCCTGAGCTAGAGAGGTGAAAGAGGGTGACACAGGGGACTGTGGCCTTTCCCACGCAGCTGGCGGCCTTGGCCTGAGGTCTGGGACAAATATTCTGGGAATTTGCCTGGGCCTTGTCAAAGTGAACGCTCTCTTACTCTCTCATTAAATATTTAGGTAACATACCTAGTACTAGGTGCTAAAGCCACAGTGGTGAGCAAAACACAACCTTCACCCTCTTAGAGCTTTGTAGGGGTGCCAATTATCAGGAACTTTATGATGGTGAGATTTCTTGGGAGAGACTGTGTTTTAGAATTTAAATACGCTGTCCCATTGTTCTTTCAATTGATTGCAGTGTCCTAAAAACCCTGGTAATTCCAAAATCAAACTCCATCTGCCAGACTGTTTCTTAGGCCAATGAGTGTCCCAGTTTTTATTCTAGAAGGTATGGTCCCCATTCAGCCTGTGCTTCAGAGCCCCTGAGGTGGAGCATGTCTTTGCATGGAGGAAAGGGGAGCAGTCCTGGCACCTTGAAACCTCACCCACTCAGCTGCTCTTGCAGCATGCCCTACGCTGGCTCACGGAAGCCCTTCCCTCCCTGGGGCAGCCTATGACCAGCTCCCTCCACTCTGCTACTCCTGGTGGGCCACCTGGACTTCACCAGCCTCTGGAAAGGGCCCCAGATGAGATGTCATTTTTATAGTCCCAACAGGTATCGAGAGAGGATCTGAGAGCTAAAGCCAGAGGGCAGCCGAGAGCTGTGACGTGATGGGGACATCTGGGAAGGGGGAGTTGCTGCAGGCTGCTCCAGCAGAGGCTTCGCAGGGCTCGGGGGCCCAAACTGGGCCTGACGGGCTGGGGAAGAGGCACCGCCTCTAGGATTTGCCTTGAAGCTTTTGGCAGCTTTGACTGTCTCCTTAGATCCATTGGTGGGCAGCCCCCAGCGTCTAAGACCCTGAGAGGAGATGACTCTCACGTCAGGCCCCCTGGCACTGCAGAGGATGTCTGGTGGGGGGGGGTGGGGGGTGGGGGGGTGCCCTAAAGTCTGTGACTTCAGTCTTTGATGAAATAAGACCTGATCCTCCAGGGTGGGCCTGGTTCAGAGGCTGTCTCGCTGGAGAGCAGAGGCTGGACCTTACTGGCAAGTCACCTCTTCTTCGGGGGTCTCTGATCATCACTGCTGCCATCACCACGTGTTCCCCAGTTAAAGGTGCTGCTCCCTTTAACTCTCTGGCTCAGGTAGGGGTACACGGCTCTAGTGCACAGGTTCTGGATGACACAAAGTGGAGTAAACAAGAGTGACATATCCCCAGGTGGTCGGGTTTAAGAGCTGTGTGTTGACCCACTCTATCTCCTGGCTGATTTCTTTATAACAGATACCAACTGCGTTAGTTGTCTATTGCTGTTGCTACAAATTAGCACAAATTTAGTGGCTTGAAACAATACAAATGTATTATCTCATAGTTCTGGAGGTTGGAAATCCAAAATTGGTCTCAGTGGGCTAAAATTAAGGTGTCAAGAGAGCTGCCTTCTTTCAGGGAGCTCTAGGGAGAATTGATTTCATTGCCTTTTCCAGTTACTAGGCTGCCTGGATTCCTTGGCTCATGGCCTCATCACTTCGACCTCTGCTTCTGTTGGCACATCTCCTGACTCTGACCTCCTGCCTCCCTCTTATAAGGACCCTTGTGGGTCCCACCTAACCCAGGATCACCTCCCCCACCTCAAGATCCTTAACTTAGTCACATCTGCAAAACCCCTATTGCCATGTTTTGTTTTGTTTTTTAATTTTATTTATTTTTGGCTGCGATGGGTCTTTGTTGCTTCACGTGGGCTTTCTCTAGTTGTGGCGAGCAGGGGTCACTCTTCATTGCAGTGCATGGGCTTCTCATTGTGGTGGCTTCTCTTGTTGTGGAGCACGGGTTCTAGGCACGCAGGTTCAGTAGTTGTGGCTCGCGGGCTCATTAGTTGTGGTACACGGGCGTAGTTGCTCCGCAGCATATGGGATCTTCCCGAACCAGGGTTTGAATCCATGTCCCCTGCATTGGCCGGCGGATTCTTAACCACTGTGCCACCAGGGAAGTCCCCCTATTGCCATGTTAAAGTAACATATTCAAAGGTTTCAGGAAATAAGATGCGGACATCTTTGGGGACCATTACTCTGCCTCCATGTTATCTTATTGCCGTCTTCCCTGAAGCTCATGTCCAGATAGTTTCCCTCCTTGAGGTTTAGATCCAAGAAAGGGAGGTTGTAGTAGAGGCAGGGGCACCCTCCACCTGCCCAAGACCCTCCTCCTTGGAAGACTGACAATGAGAATCCAGTTCCTTCAGAGAATACCTTGCCTCGTCCGCATGGGGTGACCTTTCTCTATGGCTGCTGCAGGACCAGTTCATTAGAATACCATCAAGTACTCCCAACATCAGCACCCCTGCCCCCCAAATCACAGCAGGATAATCTCCTTACAAAAACTCAGAGAGCCAAGGACTGAAGCTAAGACATTGCAGCTGGACACTTGTTCCTCAAAATCCCATGCCCCATCCACCAAGCCTGCTGTTTTCTTTACTAAGAATTGTTTCTATGAAAGGAAGGAGAATATTGGCATATAGATATCTAAGTTGGGGAGAGGGTACCACCGTAGGGGAAGGGAAGAAACTACCTCCAGAACCTCGAACTGCCAATGCCATTGTGTCCTCCTGAGGTCCCAGGGCTGGTACCTGAGTCCAGCTGGGGCTTAGACTTGATTCCAAGTCCTCAGGGAGTATCTGTTCACCAAAGTCAAGAGACTGGAGAAGATGGAACTGCCTTGACACTAAGTTTTAGAGAAATAAATAGAAATGCTTTCTTCTCACTGTACATTGTAATTGTATGGAACTTCTTTCACTTGAAGTGGTACTGTCTTGATAGAGAAACAAGTTTTTAAAAGTTTAGATAAAATTGAGGATGTCAGACTGGGTTCAGCTCCAACCTTGCCATTCATTAGGCCATGTGATCATGACATTTCTGGGCCTAAGTTTTCTCAGCTGTAAAATGGGAACACATAAGAACTACTCACTGAGGGGCTTCCCTGGTGGCACAGTGGTTATGAATCTGCCTGCCAATGCAGGGGACATGGGTTCGAGCCCTGGTCCAGGAGGATCCCACATGCTGCGGAGCAAATAAGCCTGCAAGCCACAACTGCTGAGCCCATGTGCCACAACTACGGAAGCCTGAGCACCTAGAGCCCGTGCTCCGTAACAAGAGAAGCCACTGCAGTGAGAAGCCCGCACGCAGCAACGAAGTGTAGCCCCCCGCTCACCACAACTAAAGAAAGCCCGTGCTCAGCGACGAAGACCCAAACGCAGCCAAAGGAAAAAAAAAATTAATTAATTAATTAAAAAAAGAAAGAACTACCCGCCGAGGACAGTAATAAGGAAAAAGTAAGATAGTGAATGTGAAAGTGCCTTGTACAAAGGGATATGCCATGAATAATGTTATTATTAAAAGAATGTAAGCATGCTGGGAAGCATTAACACCTGGGAGTTTGGGGGCCAGGAGGACAGTTATACCTTTAGACAGCCAGTACCTTGGTGGCAGAGAACTGGGCTGACTGGCCCAAGAGTCATCTGGATGTGGGAGACCTTATATTTTCATGTGGTTTCTATTCCCTTATGCTCCTCTCATTCTAATCATCCCTCCCCTGGTCTAGCTCCACTTTGGCAAATGAGAAAATATCCTATGAAATGCTTTACCCTGTGTGATTGACAGCCTTCCAAAATCATCTCCAATAAACCCTGCTTTCATGTATTCACACTCTTGTGTAATCCCTCCTCTTGAGTGTGGGCTGGATTTAGTGGATTGCTTGTAACAAACACCTGAAAGTGATGGGGTATCAGTTCCGAGGCAGAATTGCAAAGACGGTGGATCACGCCTTGCTTGCGCCCTCTCCTGCCTCTCACCTGCTCGCTCTGAGGAAGCAGATTGCCTTTTTGTCAGCTGCCCTATGAAGAGGTGCACAAGTGAAGGAACTGAGGGTGACCTGCGGCCAACAGCCAGAGAGGAATTGTCCCCCTCGGTCCAGCAGTCCTGGAGAAACCAGGTCTTGCCAACGAGCACATGAGTGAGCTTGGAAGCAGATCCCTTCCCCTATTTGAGCCTTAAGGTGACTGCTGCCGCATTGGCTGACACCTGGTTGCAGCCTCATGAGAGACCCTGAGCCAGTGGGCCCAGCTAAGCTGTGCCTGGGTTCCTGACCCACAGAAACCATGAAATAATAAATGCATATTGTTTTAAACTGTTAAATTTTGGGGTAATTTTTTATGTGGCAATAGATAGCCATGTAAAGTGTCATTCAACACTAAAGAATCACAGTGTCATTACACTTCTAGTTTAGTAAATACAACCGAACATTGCCTCTGGGCCAGGAGCGTAGTACTGGGGCTTCTCAGGCTATGGAGATGAGCCAGGCAACAGCCCGCTCCCCAGAAGCTCACAGCGGAGGAGGCAGTAGGCATGGAATGGGCAAGGAGGGGATGGGGGCGAGGCAGAGGAGACATCAGAACAAGCTGCCTGGAGGGAGGGGTGTTTGGAGTGGCCTGAAATGATAGAAGGTAAAGCTAGACCCGGAGAGGGTGAGTGGCCTCAAGTCGCACAGCTAATCCACACAGATCCGCTGGGCTGCACAGGCAGCACGGAGCATGGGTCTCCCCACATTTTCTGGGCAAATGGAACACAACCCAGACAAAGGAATAAGGTGATGCTGAAGAAAAAAATAACTGCTCTTGCAGAATTTTATTTCCTGGGGGAGTGGGGCAGAATTACAGGGTATGGTTGTGGGAAGAATGGGACGTTGACAGAGCTTGGGTCCCCTGCTCCAGGTGCGACAACAGAGGCAGAGCAAGGGTGTGTAAGTCTTCCCGCCAGAAACGTCTTTTACGTCAGGCTGCCCCGCGTTGCCTTCGTCTCTGTCCTGTGCCCTTTCCAGGGCCCCCGGGGTGTTCCTGCCTCCCTCCTCCTTCTCCCCCCCCCAGCCCAGGATGCTTCTCATTCCCTGGAAAAGGGCTCAGGGATATTGTGTTGGAGGCAGAGTCAGGCCTGCAGGGTGTGTGCGTGTGTGTGTGTGTGTGTGTGTGTGTGTGTGTGCGCGCGTGTGTGTGCGTGTGTGGAAGTAATTCTTGATCTCAGGGGTCCTGCGAGGCGGGAACCAAGCCATTGAGAAACTCCAAAACATGACTCAAGTGGTTTAGGATAAAGCTTCATTTTACAAGTCACTAGTGGGAGCTGTTTCCAGAACCTACTCAGGCACTCTGCTGATTGTAAATCCACTGGCTTGAGGAACTCGGGATGGGGTAGGCGCTCACCCTCAGGGGACTCGCCAAGCGATCCCAGCACGCCTCGCCTGATTGCCTTCCGCCGCTCTCCTTCCCACCCACTCCTCACCTGTCCCACCTTCACTGCTCCTGACCCCCACTGCTCAGCCTGAGGAGGCAGCGGCAGGGACGGAGGGGGAAGGTCAAGGTTGCTGGCTGGGAACGTTTCTCCTACTCTTCACTTTAATCCCTGACACAATCTGAGGGGCAACTCTGCAGTGGGGTGGCCTCTGTTCCCATGGCAGGTAGTGGGCTCCACGGAGGGAGGGCGCATGGTGTTGTAGGGCCCACACAGACTCTGGTATCAGGGCTAGTGGCTGCTGCTTTTCCTCGCTGTGTGACTTTGGGCATGTGACTTAACCTCTCTGAACCAGTTTCCTTATTTGTAAAGGAAACTGGGAGGGGAGATCAAAATTATTATGGGGTATTGTGCCCCCCCTCCCAAAGGATATGTTGGAGTCCTAACCCCCAGGATCTCAGAATGTGACCTTATTTGGAGATAGGTTTTTACAGAGGTCATCAAGTTAAAACGGGTCATTAGGTGGGCCCTAATCTAGCCTCCAGAACTGTGAGACCATAAGTTTCTGATGTGTAAGCCACCCAGTTTGTGGTACTTTGTTATGGTAGCCCTAGTAAACTGATACAGTCATACTCACCAGAAGACGCAGAACAAACATCTGGCCTACAGGAAAGACTAATCTCCACTGAGGTAGAAGGAAGGGGCTCCTCCTCCATTCCTGCCCCCATTTTCTTCCAGAGCAAATGTTCCTTGTCTGACAAGCTGTGCTCTATGAGACCCTGCTCGGGGGAGGCAGCTGTGGTGTCAGGTGTCAGGGGGAGGCCACAGGCTCAGGTCCCCGCCCACCAAAGAGTAGAGGGTGACACCTGGGACAAGTCATTGAACTTTTCGGAATCTCAGTTTTATCAACTCTAAAGTGAGGCAAATACCCAAACCTCCTCGACTACTTTGAAGGGTTATTGTGAAGTTCAAGTGAGATAATCATGTGTGTGGAATCATTTTATAACCCCCCTCAGCATTACTTACAACTGCGGTTATTCCTGGCATAAGAAGGAATTCTGAAGACACAGCAAGGTGTCATAGGGGAGCATGGAAGGAGGCATCCCTGCTTTGTGGGAAAATGCGATACTGTCCTAAGGATCCCACAGAGGCAGAAGCCAGAGGCTTGCTCAGGAGTGTTCCGAGTACTGTGCCACCCTGAGCTCAGGTATGCTGCTACCAAGTGGCAACAGGAATCCTGCCTATGTTTTGAAACTTTTTTTGAGATCTCATGGAGGGGAGGGGTGTGGGGCAGAAATCTACTAATTATTTAGTGCCAGTTCTATGAAGGGGGCTTTGTAGTCGACATCTCACTTAATTCTCTTGAAGAATTACCCCTAATAACCCCAACTTATAGTTGAAAGGATTGAGTCTCAGGGAGTTTGAGCAACCTGGACTTGTAATGTAAGGACTGTCAAGCCTGGGCTCCTTACACATCCTGACTTTCCAGATGCAACACGGCCATTTCTGCTTGTGGTTCCCTAGCAAGTAAGGTGCTCCAAGCCTACTTAACTTAAAAAAAGCACCCATCTGTCATTACACACTTGAGCATTTCATTTACAGACGATGTTTTTGAGAAAATTATAACAAACCTCAAGATATCTGAACACCTCTTTCCTTTACAAGGAACTATTTTTAGTCTTAGCTTTTCCCCTCTTTTTTTGCCCCTTTATCCAGTTTCAAAGAGTTGCAGCTCTTTGTTCTTTCTACTCACTTATTTAAGCTTTTTAAAAAATGCCTCTTCCATTACCAACATGCTAGACTTCCGGCCCCAGCCAAAAACCTTCCCTTCCCCTCAGTGCCTCTCTGTCACCCCAAAGAAGAGAAAGATAGCCACATGCCTGGCCTCTCTCTCCACCTCCTGCAGTGAGGTCCTCACTCTCTCTAAGACAAGGCCAGATGAGCCTCTTTTGGAAAACGCAAAACCCTGTTTTCCCGTCTCTCCACTCAAAGGGAAGCATCTTGGTACTTGATCCTTCAGAACTGGAAGGGAACATCACTCTCCCTTTGCTCTCTCTGGCAAGAGAATTCTCCAGGACTAGAATTTGTGTCAGTGCTGGCAGGACTGCCCTCCTGGGCTTAGATTCTTTCCCACTTGAATATGCCAACACTTCTAATGGAGTGGAACGCCTTGGGGGAGACTGAGCTACGGTTTTAGGCTCTCCTTTGTAGGCTTCATCCCAGGACTGGTTGGGGGTGTGCTCATGCGGGCTTGGTGCCCCTTGAGTCTGAAGGGGCCAGGGACTGAGGGGTGGCTGGCTTTTCACTCACAGGGAGAGCTCAGAAAGATGATGTTTTATCAGGAGGCACAGGCCTCAGACCCATCCTCAGGGAGGGTGTGGATTTCTGGCTCTTCTGAGAAGGCTGTTTCCACCCCCTGAGGGCAGAGACCCCTCTCAGTCTCTGTAACCCCAGAGCCTTTTTTGGTGTCTGGTTCATAGCAGGGATGGGGTGAATGTTGGAGGAGAGAGAGAGCATGCTGTCTACATGCCTAAGAAAGTGAACTGGGCACATGGTGGGTGTTCATTTTCTTCTCCTGCTTGGAATCTCAGAAAACAGAGAATTCAGGGCCTGAACAGAAGATTCTGTGTCAAGAAATTACTTCAGCCCAAACTCTCCAGGTAAATGGGTCATGATGATTATCATTTGGGGGAATCAGGGGCCTCTCAGTCCGCCCTCCTGTGGCCTCAGTTCTGCCTTGGATGTCCCTTTCTTTCTCTTCCTCCTTTCCTCCCTTGATTTGTTGAGCATCTATTATGCACCAGGCACTGTGTTGGGATGTTAACATTAAAAAGGCACAGGCCCTTGAAGGGTTTACCACCTGCGGGGGAGTTTTGATCTTAGGCTTCAGCCATCTCCTCCTACTTTGTAGCGTGTTTTACCTTTTGGTAAGGAATTTCATGTATTATCTTATTTAATTCTCACAATAGCCTTGGGAGTTTTGTATTATTTATCTTTCTGCTATATTTATCTTTTCCTGTTATATTTATTCTTCCTGTTGACAATAGAACAATAGGGTCAGGTGGGAAGGAGGGGGCTCGGAAGAGCAGAAGATCCACCCAGAGTCCCTAAGGAGGATGGCTGTTATCCCTCTGCGTGCATCTGACTGACACCTCAGCGCTCGAGTGAAATAGCATTCATTATCCGGTGACATTTCTCAAGCAGCTTCTTACCTCTGCTTCCCCTGAGATGCAATGACAAAGATTCGTCTGATCTTCCTTTCCTCCATCTCCCTGGCTCCCTGCACCTCCAGTTCCTTTTCATCCCTGCGTCTGAGGGCAAACGTTCTCCTGTCTCTAGGATGTGCCGGCCGGGCAGACTCAGTGGCCTCTGGGGAGACTGGGTGGCTTCCTTCCTCTCACTTCAAAGGGACTTTGGAGCGCTGCACTCCACGGGGTGAATGCATTTTATTTTTTAGGGGGCTGGAATCAGCTTCTGGGCAGGAACACTTTGGGTGTCTCTTTCCTTTCCATCCCAGGACCTGAAGGGTGGGGCTGGCGAGAGGGCTGTTGGGTGCCTTGGCACCAGTGGGGAGTGCGCTCCTTCCCCAGAAGCTGCTGTGGAGGTGGGCCTGGAGGACTCCATGGGAGGAGGGCCTGCTGAGGTGGGCGAGGGCTGGGCAGCCAGGGCGTGATGGCGAGCAGTTCAAACTGACTGGGGAGGCTGGACATCCGGGATGCTTGAGCCGAGCAAACTTTTGAAGGCTCAGCTGTTCCACTGGGAATCTTGTGAAGGGATCCGAGACAGGGAGACCTGCAGAGTGGGGCTTTTTGCCATCCTCTCTCCTGTCCACCAGGCCGAGCAGCCCCAGAGGGAGGGGACAGGAAGATTTCCCTAAAGATGGCTGGAGCATGCTCTAGGCCAGGCCTCCCCTGGGCCCCTCCCTGGCTACACCCAGGCCCCAGAGCCCACCCCCATAATGCCTCCAAGGGGCACCTGCCCATCATACTCTACATTATGGAATATCTGGCTTCAGCCTGAAGGTCTAGGATTTGGGGGAGAGTGGGAGTAGAACAAAATCTTAACAGGCCTAGAGTGGCTTGGTTTGGTATCTTTAGGGCAATTGGCAGGGAGAGCTTAAAGGGACAATTCATTGATTCAGAAAAGCACTTATTGAACACGTGCTCTGTGCTGAGATAGGTCCTGGGACTATAGCGGTGGACCAGACAGACAAAAATGCCTATCATTTTTTTTTTTTTTTTTTTGCGGTACGCGGGCCTCTCACTGTTGTGGCCTCTCCCATTGCGGAGCACAGGCTCCGGACGCACAGGCTCAGTGGCCATGGCTCACGGGCCCAGCCGCTCCGCGGCACGTGGGATCTTCCCAGACCGGGGCACGAACCCGTGTCCCCTGCATCGGCAGGTGGACTCTCAACCACTGCACCACCAGGGAAGCCCAAAAATGCCTATCTTTTTGATCTAATATGTGAGGACTTAAAGATAGTAATTAGATACAAAGATGATTATACGTATATATGTATTTTTGGTTAGACGGTGATATGGCTGGGGCCTGGGGACTGCCATGCTCCCTCCCCATGGAGAATGCTTGCTTGTCCAACAGAGACCAGCAGACAAGGGCGATGGACAGAAGTGACGAGAGCTCCGAAGGTGGCGTGTGAGTCTCCAGGCCCAGTAGGCCTACCATCAGCTCTCCTGCATTTCTCAGTCACGTGAGCCAATAAAGCCCTCTCTTTTGGTTCCATTTGATTGGGTTTCTGCCACCTGCAACCGGAAGCATCCTGCCCATCGCATTCCTGCAGCAGCTTGTGTCCCGTCAGGGAGTGCTGAGCAAGTCGCGGGGAAGTTCTTCCCAGCAGCCTGGTGAGGCAGGTGTAACGCTGTATGTTTCTTTAGATTTGGAAGTAAGTTCAAAGAGGTTGCGTACAAGTATAAGAACGAGAGAAGTAAGAAGTCACAAAAGGACATGTCTCAAACAGAGGGCAGGTCCTAAGCAGCCACTTTGGCCACCTGCAGAGGTCCTGAGGAGCCTGGTTGGCCAGTTTGGGTGGGAGAGGGATGCTGGGAGGACCCTGAGACTACTCCTTGCTGTGGAGGGAGGGGGGAAACTGCCCCGTTTGCTGTGAGGTTGGCCTTTTTTTCGTCTCCATTTTCCATGTAAGGAAACTGAGGCTCATTGAGGCCAAAGTCATACAATTGTTAAAAATTCAGCCAGGTCCTTCGATTCCAAGTCTAGGGAGCTTTCTACTCAAAAAATCCTTAAATTTTGGAAACTCTTTGTGGTTTATAAAGCACTTTTCAAAGAGAATGATGAATAGACACAACTGTTAGTCCTGACTTGCACAGTTCTTCTCAAAGATAGCTGGCATGATATGGTAGAAGAGAAAACACAAGATTTGGAAGCCTTCTGCAAATTGTAGCACTCTCTGAAAATGTTTCTGTTGTTTCTCTTACATTGTTTGCATATTTTTACTGTGGAAATTTAAGGGGACACTTTCGTTCTTTCTGTGTCCTTATTCAGTGGCTATAAATTGTCTGCCACACAGTAGGAGCTCAATAAATATTAAGTGGCTGAATGAAGCCTCAGGCCTTGCTCTGCCCTCCTTAAGACAGGTTTCTCTGAGCCCAGCTGCTGACCAGTCCTTCCCTCCTTGATGAGAGTGGGAATATCCTTCCTTCTGTGTTTTGCACTTGACCCCCTCGGCAGCCCTGTCCTGTCTGCCCTGCCTCTCTCCTTTCCCTCTGTCAGTGAGTCACCTTGGGTGCTCCACTGTGGACCACAGATCTCATTGCAAACAGGAGGCTGGGCAGATGGATGGTGAAAGGGGCTCCCATAGCCCATCTCCCTGGGTTGCTGGGGAAGAAATAAATGACTCAGCGCTGGCCCACAGGACTGTGACACCAGCCCTACTGGCAGCAGCGGCATGGGGAGTGGAGGGCTTGCTTCTGCAGCCCCACTCCCTGACTCAAGGATGAAGGCCTGGACCTGCTTTCTGGGCCTCAGAAGCCTCTGATCAGACCTCCTAACCTTGTGGGGTAACTGGATTAGCTGGAGAAAAAGAGTGGCTCCCTTTGTCCTGCTAGACTGGACTCTTCCTGCAGGATCCCAGGAAGAAAATGGCTGGGGCTGCAGGCTCCAGGGCTCTATCTTGGCCTCTGGGGGCACTGGTCCAGTCTGCTCTGGGGTCTCATTATCTTACCCTGTTTGCAGTACGTGAAGGTGTAAGGCCAGCCTGTGGCTCAGCCACTGAACATGGAATCAGAGAGAATAAGAAAGCAGGGGCCTTAGGAGAAGAGCCTCCCTGCTCCCAGGGATGCACCAAGTCTGTCTGCATGACACAGCTCCACTTCCTTGCCCCAGCAGAAGCTGTTCTCCGGGTTAGGGTGCTCTGGGCAGGCAGCCTGGTGGGATACACTTTGGCATCAAAGAGACCTAAATTCACATCCCTCTGTGCTGCTTCCTGGCCATGTGTCCTTGAACCTCTCTGAACCAGTTTCCTCACGTTGCAAAATTGGAGAGCTGACGTGAGAGGGCAAAGGGTTTCTCTGTGGGGAGAAGTTTTGGTGTAAAAGATCATGATGACGTGGCTCCCAGAAGGCAGAATGTGGGCATGTGGGCTCTTTTGTCAAATATGCTTTGGATTCTGGGCAAATGGTTTCTGTAAGGGCCTGGTGTATATAAAAATTTACATCACCCCAAATCAGAGTGCAATCACCATCCTGGCATCTGAGCTTGTGTGATCCTGTAAAAGAAATGCCACAAAAGACAGTGGGAGCAATCTGTTCACTAGACCACCATCTTGGCACTGGAGGCTGGCACAGAGGTTCAGGGCAATCCCACAGGTGGAAGTCCAAGACATCTGGTCAACCCCACATGCTTGGAAGTGAAGTGTGGGTAAAGAATTGGAGAATGACCTGAAGAGGAAGAATTGAAAGGGAGCTTAGAAAATTGTGAGGAAGACATTCCAGAGCCCAGAACTCTGAGGCTCAGGCCTGGGACAGGAGTCCAGCTTGCCCAGGTCCAAGGGCTGTAAAGCCAAGGCTAGGTCGTTTCATGACTCAGTGCTAAATTACATCTTGGGTTTAAAATGCAAGAAGGAGATTGAGACTTTTAGAGCAGGAGGGGGACTTAAAATGACTAAGTCCAGCTTCCTAGGGCCCAGACTAAGGACATAGGAAAGGAAAGAAGCAGCTTTCTCCCACACCAGTTCATCTGTTCGACTGTCCTGAAGTGGAAGCTGTGTGATGGTACCTGGGGCTGCTGTTGTGTGGATCTGGGTGTGTTCCAGGGCTGTGTGCTGTGGCTTGCAGCCCAGGGGCATTATTCTGGTGTTGACTCGCCTTTGAGGCGTGGCCAGACATTGAGTATTGGGTCGGAGGAAGGCACAGGCCTCCTTACTTGAGGGGTGAGGAGGGAGGGACAGAGGGGAGACTTCCTTTCCTGCCTTTTGGGGGTTCCCAACTCCATTCCCCAATCCTGGGAGCTTGATGGACTGAGGAAGATCCTCTCCCAAGAGGGCAGTTCCTGTGACAATAGCCCTCCTTGGGGCGGGGTGGGGGGTGCCTGGCCTCTGCACACATGTCTTAGGGTCCTGCTGTTCCTGCCCCAGCTGCCCCACAGGCTACTGGTCAATTCCCGATGACTCTGTGGGAGCTGAACCCCAAGGCAGGTGGACTTTCCTGGAGCAGCTCTCCGAGGCCCTGGTATATATACTTCCCAAACTCAGGATCCCAGTCTTTGCACAAATTCATGGAGATGGGCCAAGAGAAAAACATCTGGGAACGTTTCTGCTTGTTCACTGTCCAAGGGAGGGACTGAGGAGCAAGGGGACCAGGCCGGCATTGCCTCCCAGGCTGCATGGAGCAAGGGGACCCTGCGGGAAGAGTATGCTTTCCCAGAAGTTTGCCTCCTGGATCCTCTGAAAGACCGACCCCTCAAGTTCCTCTCCTCCTGCACCCAATTCTATCACATTCTCTTCATTAGTAGAAAGAGCACCAGGCCAGTAGGTAGGAGACTCAGGCTCCAGCGTTGACTGTGTCACTGTTTCCGGGTGATCTTAGGTAAGTTGCTGTCTCCTGGTTTGTTTATCTGCAAAGGGGAAATAATCATCAAATCTGTTCTACTGGTTATTTTTAGATGCAGTGAGATGATGTAGGTGAAAGAGCTTTGGAAAATGTATGCAATGCTACACAGCTGTATGGTATTATTATCAAACAACTCTGAGAACTTACTCATTGCTCATAGCCATCCCTGGCCGTTTAATGTGCTTCCTCTTACGGACACCAGAGCCAGGGCTTCTTCCTCTTTAACGTGACAATGAATCACCTGGGATTTTGTAAAAATGCAGATTCTGATTCAGCAGGTCTGAGGTGGCCTTTGATTCTGTATTTCCTTGCTTCCAGATGATGCCGATACTGATGGTCTTGGGGACCACAGGTGAGTAGCAAGGACCTGAACTACCCCCTCATAGGAAAGGACCTTTCTACAGTCGATTGAAAAGACACAGCTCAGAAAATACAGCAGAAGTATCAGCTTATTAAAATAGCTTCCAATCAAAGATGGCCTGTTGGTCACAAATGATACATTTTGGTTTCTGAAAAGACAGAGAGCAAGAGGTGGGCGGGGGAGAGAGACACAGAGAGACCCGGGAGACTCAGGGGGCCAAGAAGCCCTGGACACATCACTTCTTAGACTTCTCTGAGGAGCAGCCATTGTTGGTCTTACTAAGAGAGTCTGTGCTACCCATTCTTGAGCCCACACTGTTGAGGAGTTTGTCAATTTTTCCTGGGATGTTCTGCTTCTCCTCATTCTCAGTCTCCCGGTGGTAAAAGTAGTTAAAGTTGGAGACAATGACAGGCACAGGGAGGGCAACGGTGAGGACCCCTGCAATGGCACACAGAGTACCCACAATTTTCCCTCCTGGGGTGATTGGGCACATGTCCCCATAGCCCACAGTTGTCATGGTGACCACCGCCCACCAGAAGCCATCAGGAATGCTAGAGAAATGGGACTCTGGCTCGTCCACCTCAGCAAAGTAGACTGCACTGGAGAAAAGGATGACCCCAATAAAAAGGAAAAAGATGAGCAGCCCCAGCTCCCGCATGGAAGCCTTCAGCGTCTGCCCCAGGATCTGCAGCCCCTTGGAGTGGCGGGAGAGCTTGAAGATGCGGAAGACCCGCACCAGGCGGATGACCCTCAGGATGGCCAGGGACATGTTCTGCTGGGTGCTCGGCTCTGTCTCCTGGACCAGCTCCGTGATGAGGGTTGCAAAGTAGGGGATGATGGAGACGATATCGATGATGTTTATGATGTTCCTGAAGAAGTCGGTCTTGCTGGGGCAGACCACAAAGCGGAGCACAAATTCGAAGGTGAACCACATGATGCAGGTGGACTCCACGATGAAGAAAGGGTCGGTGAACATGGTGTGGGAGAGGACTGTCCTGCTCATGTTGAGGCTGGAGTCTCTCACCACCTTCAGTTCCCTGTCTTCTTGGAACTCGGGAAGTGTCTCAAGGCAGAAGGCGGTGATGGAGATGACCACGACCAAGACAGAGACCATGGCCACACCACGGGCGGCGCTGGAGCTCTCAGGGTACTCGAAGAGGAGCCAGAACTGCTGGTGGATGTCGTTGGTGGGGAGCAATGTTTCAGGATCTTTGATGAAGCCTTCATCCTCTCGGAACTGGTCCATGGCCTCACTGCCCAGTTCATAGAAGGAGATCTCATCAGCAAAGACATCGATAGGGACACTGGCCGGGCGCCGGATTTTCCCACCAGACTGGTAATAATATAGGATTCCATCAAAACTGGGCCGGTTCCTGTCAAAGAAATACTCATTTCTCATGGAGTCAAAGAACTGCATCCTTTTCTCCCAGTCTCCCAGGAGGGTCTCTGGGAACTGATTGAGTGTTCTGAGCTGGGTCTCGAACCTTAGCCCAGCAATGTTGATGATCACCCGCTGGTTTCCTTCATTCAAGACCACTGCCTCAGGCCCTGGGGGATCCATGTAGTCTCCTGGGAGCTTGGAGAAGGCCGTCTCATGGTTGGTGCTGTCGTTGATGAGGATATTCCAGTTGGAGAAGGAGCTGCTTCCAGGCTGGCCTTTCGGGGTGGTTAGGTCAAAGTCTGTGGCGTAGCCTGGCTCTTCCTGGATTTCATCTGAGTTATCAAAATTGACCAGTGCAACCTCCATTTCTTTCCAGCCACACGCATCCATCCTAGGGGAGTCAGAGAAGCAGCCTGAAGACCCTCAGTCTTCCCTGCCTGCTGTGAGCTGTGGAGAGGAAGAAGGGCATCATGGAGGAGCTAGGATAGGGTACAGCTGGCTCTGGATTATTGAAGTAAGTTTTCCAACGGATTAAAAACTGGTTTATTTTTAGCTTGGGATGGAACCTTCTGCTTATTTTGGCAACATTCTTCTTGAAATCCATTTGCTCCCTCTGAGTCTGAGCACACTAATAATTAGGAGAAATGGCAATGACGGAGCCTGGCTGAGAGGGGAAAACTTCCTCCAGCCAAAAAGGGTCTCTGTACACCATGGCGGAGAGAGGCCATAATGGAGAAGTTCACGTTTCTTAATAAAATGTATAACTTTGTACTTGTATGAGGTCCTCCAGTTTACCCAACACTTTTCATGCCCAATCTCATCCTTAACTTTTTTCTTTTTCTCACACTTAACGGCCAGTCCCTCACATATTCTGTTGGGTATTATATCTTCAAAATATATCTAGAGTTCAACCATTTCTTAACACCTCCACCACTACCTCTTGGAGCCAGCTGGGATTCTGTGGGGAAGGGTGAACAAGAAGATGGAGGCTAGGTGGGCAACCACTGTCCTCCCCAACAATAAGCCATCTGTGCCTTAACCCCTCCTCTGTAAGTAACTCCTAGGGTTGTTTTGAGGGTACATTAACTGAGATAGCATATGTAAAATGCCTGGTGGAAAGATCATTAAATTTATAGCCATTGTTTTTGTGAACTTCCCCACGTAACAGGGACTTTCAAAGACAATAGCCTCTGGTATTTTTATGGCCTAAGTCCAAGGTGCTTATGGGGAATGGTTTCATTAAAAATCATTCAGGCAGTGGGAAGTAAGTAATTGTGTGTGTGTGTGTGTGTGTGTGTGTGTGTGTGTGTGTGTGTGTGT